>NC_081314.1:50797938-51129500 GCF_026419965.1 Kogia breviceps | reverse complement strand
ATCTCTGGATTTTTCATTTCTTAAGTAGCTATTTAAATGAAGCAAAATCGAAATACCAAGCAAAAACATTTAGTCTATGCAAAATACATTATAATGTTTAAAAGTAAAAGGTAAAGCAGATTTGTTAGCTCAAAGTCAAACTGGCTCTGTGTGATCCAATTCCTTTGACAATTTCTGTAGATAAAAGGGAGCATAAATTCTGTGTTAAATTGACCTGAACTCTCCAATTGGTTAAAGGGTATGATAGGACCGAAAATTTAGAAAAAGCCTAGACAGGGCTGTAAATCTTACTGGGAAAATTAAAAATCATGATAGGGAGAACTCGGGTGCATCTTATATCCCTGGATTTCACTTGTACTCTCAATTTGGATTACAAGGAAAACAATTTTTTGAACACTGAACTCTGCTTCATAGATGTGAAGGGACACATTTTGATGAACTAAAATATATTTTTTTACGATAAAATGATAACAGGAAGTTTAAAGAACAGAGAAAACTGAAAGAAAAAAGATAACACGGAAGCAATGTGCACTCCAGAGAATACACACACTAATGAAGGTGGATAAGCAGCACAATTTTCATCAAAGAGCAGTAGTTATTTTTTATTAATTCTATCAAGTTATACCATTTTATGTTTAATTATAACACATTGGATAAGTTGAATTTGACAACAGTTGCAAATTTTTAAGCTCATAAAAGAAAACTTAATCTGAACCTTGGCTATAGAAATCTTTGCTACCGTGAGTTTAGCTATGTCACACTGTGATTTCTCTTTCACCTTTATAGGAGAATTTAAAGCTCTTCCTTAATATCAGCGAAAGATCTGAATTTGAATCTTTGTTTTGGAACTTATTAAAGTGTGGCCTTGGTGAAAATGGTATCTATGAATCTCAATTTTTTCTTAGTAAAATGTTGATTAAAAATATCAATCTACTGGGATTGAGTGATTAAAGAAAGTGTTAGGTAAATTTTGGTGGTTTGCTTTATCTCTCCTTTTCAGATTCCTCTTCTGTATTATTTGTATGGCAACTGATTATATTCAGAAGATAACCCTAGAAAAAGAAAGCGCGACATTTATTATCTCCCCTACAATGTTTATAACGTGTGTGATAGCCACTTGTGAATAGTGTTGTTTCTCTACCAAGGTTCTCAGTAAGAATTAAGTCTTAATGAATTAACTCCTTTCCTATGCATCTGGAATGGTACTGGTTGTATAAAAGTCTTAAGAGACTGAAAAAATAATCACTCAATTATGTTCTCGTTCTGATTTAGAGGAGAAACATCAGCCAGGAAAGGCATTGGAATACATATTTATTTTGCTTAACTCAACAGTTCCTCAAATGCCACAAAATGTATTTTGGGGGAGTCACCAGACTAGAGGTAATCTCTCTGGACCCTGATATAGTTCTGTGATTTTAACTGCACTACTCAAGTAGGTGAGGAAGAAAGTAGTTTGAAATGTACCTTTTACAAAAACCACCTAGGGATATTCTCAAGATCATGCATATTCCATGGAATTTACACTAAAAATGTTGAAATATAATGTGCCTTTAATACAAAGTTTAAAAAATATTTTTAAAGGAAATTAGTTATATATATTATGGTACATCCATACAATGCAATGCTATTTGCCTTTGAAAAATGAGGCAGATCTGCAAGTACTGATATGGAAAAATGTCCATTATCTACTGAGGGGGGTATAAAAGAGTATGTTTGCATTGCTATAGCTCATAATCCAACAAACAAAACAGAAACTGGTAAGTAAGGGTCATGAGCCTCAGAGCAGAACTGAAATGAAGAATATCTTTTTACTTATATAATCTCTTCTGTTCTTTATTTTTTATTATGTGTGTCTATTACTAAATTCACAAAAATTAAATCAAAGTGAAACAAATCAAGCATGAAAGGAAATAATAAAATGTTTTGTGTGAATCCTCAAACTAAAGCATGATAATATAACTCTGATTTTATTGGGTGGACTTATCAAAATAAATCCAAATTTTCAATGTAGATAACTATTGCCTTTGGAGTATCATCAAAATTCTGGATACAAAATAACATATGATGAAAGAGCCTTATATTTACTAGCTGAGATAGTCCTGACATTTTAATTCTTCTTAGTGATAAAATAGTCAGAAGAAAGTGTGCCCAAGAGTTAATAAAGAAAATGACCTTCAATATGTTTACACTACAGCAATCTAACAAACCTCAATCATGAATTACAGAAAAAAAATTTTTTTTGGATGTTACATAAGCCTAGAAATACTACATTTACGGAAAAATAAGTGATTATTAAAATGTCACAGTATGATACAAGTTATCAGCTGAATGAAGAATGCTAATGAATAATTGACCTTAACTCTTAATCAAATAATTTTCCAGTTGAAACAACTTGCTATTATCTACTGAAGAGTTAAGACGCCCCTCTGCAGCATACCTGATGTTTATCATTAGTGGGTTTAATTAAATTAACAGCAACCAGCATATATTTATTTCATGCCTCGTACAACTTTTAAATACTAAATCATAGGCGTATTTTGTAAAATTAACTGCTAAATTAATTTTGACTGCAAATTTTAAAAATAGGTTTAGTCAGAGGTTTAGTTTCACTTATAAACTCAAATTAGTTAGACTCCTTCTATCATTACCACTTTTATTCTGAAACTTAATTTTTTATTTTTAAGTCAAAAGCTTTTTAGCAACTTCCTTAAAAGAGATATTTTTCTCAAAATTCATATCTGTTAGCCCTCATAAAAAATTTTATTTTTTTCAGGCTTCCCTGGTGGCTCAATGGTTGAGAGTCCGCCTGCCCATGCAGGGGACACAGGTTCGTGCCCCGGTCCGGGAAGATCCCACATGCTGTGGAGTGGCTGCGCCCGTGAGCCATGGCTGATGAGCACGTCTGGAGCCTGTGCTCCACAACGGGAGAGGCCACAACAGTGAGAGGCCTGCGTACCGCAAAAAAAAAAAAAATAATAATAATAATAATTTTTTTTCCAGGTCTCCTGGAAAAAGACCTCCTACTGTTTCTTCTTGTTTGTTTCCTATGTCAGAGGTGACCACCCCAACCCTGACATCTTCTTTGTTTATACTTTATTAATGACAATCAACACAGTCTGTATTGTCTTCCTCATTTATGATTTGTTTCTTCTAGAAAACTTTCCAGAAAACAAAAATATTCAACGCATTACACTTTTCTCTGACCTTTTATAACATGATTTATATATAATGTTTTATATACATAAGTATTATATAGTATACATAATGTATATAGTAGATATAATATTATGTATATATGTACACACATATATAATTGCTAATCAAAATGAGCTTTGTGGTGTAAGTCAATCACCTGCTTTTTCATATATCTTCCTCAACCAAAATGTGGCACCCTGACAAAGGGAATATAGAAAATTTTAGTCAGATGAATCTATAAAATTGCCAAGTGAGCTAAAATAAAACAATTCTTTAGCTAAAACTCTGTCACACGATAGGGAAAAATAATAACAAACAAAACTCGACTGGTGGGACTTCCCGGGTGGTGCAGTGGTTAAGAATCCACCTGCCAATGCAGGGGACATGGGTTTGATCCCTGGTCCAGGAAGATCCCACATGCCGCGGAGCAGCTAAACCCATGTGCCACAACTGCTGAAGCCTGTGCACCCAGAGCCCGTGCTCCACAACAAAAGAAACCACCACAATGAGAAGCCCACACACCACAGCAAAGAGTAGCCCCTGCTCACAGCAACTAGAGAAAGCCCGTGTGCAGCAACGGAGACCCAACACAGCCCAAAATAAATAAATAAACTTAAAAAAAAAACCCTCAACTGGTTAAATTACAAGGTTTCTAAGTTCAGTTCCATTACTATGATTTTTTACTCATGTTTTGAATACTGTATCCTGACTTCCTCCTCCTCCACTCTCTCAATTTGATTTTTCCACAGCTACAGATATTGCAGTTGCAGCCTCTGCATCTTCATCATGCTCTTTCTGAATGTATGCTTTCTTTTCATTCCTTATAACAAATTTCAGTAAGGTGACTTGCTTTCACCTAGCACTCTCTGCAATTTTGGTCTGTGGAAATTTAGATGAATCTTCACTGGATTCCATAAGTGAGGGGGTAGATTAAGAAGAGGGTTGGAGCTGAAATGGAGTCTAATATTGTGTTAGTTATAGGAAAATACTGAAGCTGTATGTTGTATTTTATGTGTGTGAGTGATTTAATAATTGATTAATATTTTAAAAGAGCTCAAGTGCTTTTATCTTTATTCTTATATGTTATAATGCATGTCCACTCTCTTGAAAAATGAACAAAATTTCAGTGTGTATAATATTCTCAATTCAACTTTACTTCCTTGATAATTTTGTCAATATTGCTATATTTTGTTCTGATTTTTATTGTTTTTCTCTTTTATTTCTACCTTCTCTTTTTAATTCTTCTATCACTTGCTTTATTGAAATATAGTTATTTACAATGCTATAAGTTTCAGATGTACCACATAGTGATTCACAATTTTTAAAGTTTATACTGCATTTATAGTTATTATAAAATATTAGCTATATTCACTTGCTCTACAATGTATCCTTGTAGCTTATTTATTTTATACATAGTAGTTTGTGCCTCTTAATACCCATCCCTATTTTGCAGCTACCCACTCCCTCCCTCCACTGGTAACCACTATTTGTTCTGTGAGTATATCTGTAAATCTGTTTCTTTTTTGTTATATTCTCTCATTTGTTTTATTTTAAAAATTTCACATGTAAGTAATAACATAGTGTTTCTTTTTCTTTGATTTATTTCACTAAGCATAATGCCCTCCAAGCAATCCATGTTGCAAATGACAAAATTTCATTCTTTTTTATGGCTGAGTAGTATTCCATTGTTTATATATAACTGCATTTTCTTTATCCATTTATCTATTGATGGACACTTAGCAATCTTGGCAATTTTAAATAATGCTGCTATGAACATTGGGGTGAATGTATCTTTTCAAATTAATATTTTTAATGTTGAAGTGAATTAGTTTTTTCAACTAATTATAGATGATTTGTTTCCCTTATTTCTAGATGACTGCAAAGTAATTTATTATTAAAATTGAAATTTTTTAAAGGCCTTAATGTACATTATTTTATATTCCTTTTACCTGGAATATATGGGTCTTTTCAAAGTATTTCAAGAATTTTTTTTTTTTATATTTCAACTCATTTTACCCAATTTGTTGGTTTCAGCCATAGGGATCATATTTTGGAAGGTCTTTATTCTCTGTATCTACGATTGTCTTCCTGAATGCTTTAATCTTTGTCTTTCTTTTTTCACTCAGTATAATTCTCTTAAATGCTTTTTTCTATGTCAGAAATTCAATTTTCAATCTCTGATATTTCACTTAGCTTATTAATGTCTATAGAGATGTTTTATTTGTCAATTTATTTCCTTAACTTAATAATATATTCATATTATCATTTTTTTGTCAACTTTTGTTTGGTTCATAATTTTGTAGAATTTGTGTTGGTATTGTTAATTTATATTCTAAAGTTTGTACATTTTCTTATATTATTGGACTATTTGTTGTACAAACTAGGTTATTCTATTTGTAAATTATGAATAATGAATACATGAATAAAAATGGAAGAAATTGATACCATGAAGATTGGAACTAATAGCCAAATGGGGATGTATATCTTAGACTCTAATTAGGAGAAAGTGTGAAAGTGTTGAATTTAAGAATTGGGCACATATATGACTGTTTTTTAAAAAATTAACATTTCCCCATAAAATCTTTTTATATCTAGACACTGAATTGACAGGCTTTAAGAAATAACTAATGAGGCAATTTGATGATGACTAGACAGAGTCCTCATAACAACTATTTCAGGTATGCTCTTACTTTATCTGAATGGCTTATTGCCTAAATTCAGAGAATTTGCTGAAACTATAGTTTGTAACTGTTCTAGTGTTAGATTCCTTTCAGGAGTTTGAATAGATTAAATAAATGAATGTTTAACATGTGCCTTGCTCTACCAGAAATAATTTATACAGCATTGGGAGCAAATTTGTTTACATCATATTATCTTGTTGTAATACAGCTAATAAAGTGACTTTTTAAAAAATAAACATTTTCATTTGAAAGCTTGTTAAAACTAGACCTTAGTTTTTAGAGAAGTTTTTGGTTCACAACAAAATTGAGAAAGTTATAGAGTTTCCCATATACTCTCAGCTCCCATACATGCATAGCCTCCCCTGTTATCAACATCCCTTACCAGAGTGTTACATTTGTTACAATTTTGAACCTACATTACTCATCTTTATCATCCAGAGTCCATAGTTTACCTTAGGGTTTAATATTGGTGTTGTACATTCTATGGGTTTTGACAAATTCATAATGACATGTTTCCACCATTACAGTATTATACAGAATAATTTTACTGCTCTAAATATCCCCTGTACCCCACTTACTTACCCTTCTCTCCACTCTAATTCCTGTAACTGCCAATCTTTCTACTGTTCCATAGTTTTGTCTTTTTCAGAAAGGCCATATACTTGGAACAGTACAGTATGTAGTCTTTTCAGATTGTCTTCTTTCACTTAGTAATATGCATTTAAGTTTCCTCTATGTCTTTCCATGACTCAATAGGTTATTTGTTTTTAGCACTGAAAAATATTATATTGGTCTGAATGTAACAATGATTATCTATCTGTTCATCCTCTGAAAAACATCTTGATTGATTCCAGGTTTTGGAAATTATGAATAAAGCTGCTATAAATATCGGTGTGCAGGTTTTTGTGTGGGCAAACATTTCCAACTCCTTTGGGTAAATAACACATAGTGCAGTTGCTGTATTGTATGTTAAGACTACGTTTAGTTTTGTAAGAAATTGCCAAATTGTCTTCCAATATGGCCATACCACTTTGCATTCCCATCAGCAATGAATGCCTGTTGTTCCACATCCTCGCCAGCATTTGTTGTTGTCAGTGTTCTGGATTTTAGCCATTCTAATAAGTGTTTAGTGGTATTTCATTGTTTTTTTAATTTGCATTTCTCCAGTAACATATGAAGCATCTTTTTGTATACTTATTCACCATCTGTTGCTCTTCTTTGGTGAAGTATCTGTTAAAGTCTTTGGCCCATTTTGTAATCAGGTTGTGTGTTTTCTTATTGTTGAATTTCTTGTATATTTTGGATGAATGGTGTTTTTAAAATGAAATGAAAATTGTTTTCAGTTATATTAAGCCTCATGTTGCTCAATATAGCATAACAACTACCATTTTATTGGTATCTGGCCATGCAGATAACAGAAAAATAAGGGTCAGTTAAATTTGTCAGATTATTAGCTCATTCATTTTACATGTCTAAGTACAAAAGTTTGGAAACACTGAAAGCATGTGAAGCCTAGAAAAAGGTGAGGTCAATTGTAAAAAACCAGATTAGTGTTATTGAATTCTATGATATTTGTTAAAAAAATATATAAAACTGTTATAGACTCAGCCTCAGCAGATACAGGGCATAAAAAAACATGAACATTTATTAGTATTGGGCATTAAAAATACATATAAAATGTACCCCAAAGCATAACTAAAACATATTGCTACTCTCGGTGCATATGTCAAAGATTTATCCACAGGGTCCACATATTCTGTATGTCTATTCAGAACTTTGATCTTCTTATTATCACTGTAGGAATATTAATTGAGAAATTTCACTATACCCATAGGAACCATTCAAAGCCTTCTTGAAATAAGAATATAATCACATTTCTTTTAAAAAATGACAGCACTTACCTGGTCTTTATAAAAAATTCATCACTTTACCAAGATTTAACTAGATTTGACTTTTTGTCTCCTCCTATAATAGATTTTGGGGGTCAGCAAGACTCATATCAGTTGACAATGAGTAATTACCTAACTCTTTGTGTGTTTTTACTTTATGCATCGCATAATGTTAGGATCACAGTTTGTGACAACTGAAATATGTCTGCATAAGAAATGAATTCGAGTAATTTTTTATTAGTAGTTGGAATGCCTAAAATTCCATTTCTAGGTATTTATCCAAGGCAAATGAAAATGTGTGTCTACACAAAGACATGTATGAGGCTGTTTATATGAGATTTGCATAAGGTAGATCAAATTGGGAAAACAACCCAAATGTCCACCAACAGGTGACTAATTAAACAAATTTTGAGATAGTCATAAAATGGAATGAAATACAGTTGAACTTTGAACAACACAGGTTTAAAATGCACAGGTCCACTTATAAGTGATTAAAAAAAAATACGTAATACAGTACTACATGACCCGAAGTTGGTTGAATTGTCCATGCAAAATGATGGATAGGGAGGGCTAAGGGCTTACTCTATAGTTATCATTAGATTTTTGACTTCTTGGGGTGGGTACCACTTACCCTTGCATTGTTCAAGGGTCAACTGTACTATTCAGCAAAAAAAGTAATGTACTACTAAATACACCTAAAAATATGGATGCATCTCAAGATCTCAGTGACAAAGTCACACAACGAGACTGAATTATTCCATTTCATTCCAATACTGAATTATTCCATTGTATGAAACTTTTTTTTTTTTTTTTTTTTTTTGCGGTACGCAGGCTTCTCACTGTTGTGGCCTTTCCCATTGTGGAGCACAGGCTCCGGATGTGCAGGCTCAGCGGCCATGGCTCATGGGCCTAGCCACTCTGCGGCATGTGGGATCTTCCCGGACTGGGGTACGAACCCGTGTCCCCTGCATCGGCAGGCGGACTCCCAACCACTGCACCACCAGAGAAGCCCTGAAACTCTTTTTAAGACAAATTTCATATAAGTTAACAGAAACAGGTCAATTGTTTCCTAGGTACTGGGTGTGAGAGAATGAGGCACAAGGGAAACTTTCTGAGTGACAGGAATGTTCTACATCTTGAATGTGTTGGTGGCTACATGGATGCACAAATTGATTAAAACCATTGTAACATGCTTGGTATGAGTACATTTTTATGTATTTAATTTTTATCTCAATAAATATGATTTTAAAACATAAGATTATTTTTTTCTTAAATGATGCAGATATATAAAAATTATCCCAACTATTAGTTGGCAACATTTTATAACTGTCTTTTTGTTTTCAAAAATTCTTCATTTTTGTGAGTGATGCAATTTTTCTGTTTAGAATAATGCAATTTTACTCTTAAATTCAGTTTTGCGTTCCAATGATAGTAATTTTTGGATTGAATTCCAGCTTTTAATGATTCCACCAATCTTTTTTAACAATATATTTCTTTTATTTTAAAATTCTTAAAAAATTATTTTTTAATGAATTACAGTTGATGTATAATACGAATCAAGTTACAGGTGTACAAAATAGTGACTCACAATTTTGGAGGTGAGTCACTCCATTTATAGTTGCTACAAAACATAGGCCACATTCCCCATTCTATACAATACATCCCTGTAGCTCATCTTATACTTAATAGCTTGTACCTCCCTCTCCCTTATTCCCATACTGCCCCACCCCCTTCCCTTTCCCCACTGGCAACCTCAAGCTTGCTCTCTATATCCCCAAGTCTTGTTTTTCTTGTTATATTCACTAGTTTGTTGTATTTTTTAGACTCCACATATAAGTGATAATTATATATTTATTGTCCTTCCCTGTCTGACTTATTTCACTTAGCATATGTTCTCCACGTCCATCCATGTTGCTGCAAACGTGATTATTTCATTCTTTTTTATGGCTGAGTAGTATTTCTATATAAACAAATAAACAAATATATATGTGTATATATATGTATATATATATACACATATATATATTTGCTTAGGTTGCTTCCATATCTTGGCAATTGTAAATAATGTTGCTATGAACATTGGGTTGCATGTATCCTTTTGAATTAGTGTTTTTGCTTTTTTTTGATATATGCCCAGGAGTAGGATCCCTGGATCATATGGCAACTCTATTTTTAGTGTTTTAAGGAACCTCCATACTGTTCTCGATAGTGGCTGTACCAATTTACATTTCCACCAACAGGGTAGGAGGGCTCCCTTTTCTCCAAACCTTCTCTGACATTTATTATTTGTAGACTTTTTGATGATGGCCATTCTGACAGGTGTGAGGTGATACCTCATTGTAGTTTTGATTTGCATTTCTCTAATGATTAGTGATGTTAAGCATTTTTCATGTGCCTGTTGGCCATCTATATGTCTTCTTTGGAGAAATGTCTATTTAGATATTCTGCCCATGCTTTGATTGGGGTTATTTTTTGTTTGTTTGCTTTTTAGGTTTTGCTTGTTTTCTTGATATTGAGCTGTATGAGCTGTTTGTATATTTTGGAAATTAATCCCCTGTTGGTCACACACTGTTTGCAAAAATTTTCTCCCATTTTGTAGGCTTTTTTTTTTTTTTTTTTTTGGTGGATGGTTTCCTTTGCTGTGCAAAAGCTTTTAAGTTTAATTAGGTCTCATTTGTTTATTTTTTCTTTTATTTACTTTACAAGGCTTTAACAACACAACAGCAATGCCAACAATGCAACTAAAATTCATTGAATTCAATATAATAGAATTGTCCTTTTCTTTCATGATAATAATCTAGAAGTAAGTATCTCATTCTTGTTTCTTTCCTTCTGCAACTCCTAACATGACTTCCTTCTCTGGGTCCTGTCCCTGTTGGCAACTTGTATCACATCTGCATATAAGCCAGCAGGAAAGTGGAAGCCCAGATACAGAGCATATTCCTTTTAAGTGCGTGACCCTAATGTAACACATGCCACCTCTGCTCAAATCCTGATAGCCTTACATCAGTCATATGGCCACATCTAGCTATATATAGGATGTGAAATGAACTTTAAAGATGGATGACTATGTTTCCACCTAAATTCAGGAGCTGTACTAATTAAAGGAAGAAGGTTAAAATGAATATTAGTTGACAGCTCAGTCTATAATCTAACTTTTAAAAATTATGTTTTAGAAAACTGAGACCCTGAGAGGAGAATGAATTGATTTATAATATATGTCTCTCTCTCTCTCTCTCTCTCTATATATATATATATATATATATATATATAGATAGATAGATAGATAGATAGATAGATAGATATGAATGATTTGCTAGCTGGAACAGGAATAAAAGCCAGGTGTACTTACTTTCAATCTAATTTTCTTGCCACCTTGGAAGAAACTTTGTAATATAATGGAGTGGCAGTAGGAATAATGTTTCAATGACATTATAATTTCCTTAGCTTTTCTTGAGAATCATAGGGATGCTATGAGGATTAACTGAAATATAATATATGAAAATACTTTTCACACTGAATAAGAACAACGAATGTGAGTTAATGTCCAAATTTAAAATAACAACTTCCAGGTTGCTAACTCCAATACCCAATTTCATTTTTTATCATATTTGATTTATGTATAGGATTATGACCACTTCCTCTTATTTATAATTTTCTCCTCTTGGGTTCTTAGACCACACGTTTATAGGTTTCATCCAAATTATTGGTGTCCATTTCTCAGTTTCTTGTGTTATTTTCTTTTTATACCAAACCTTTTAACATGGAAGTTCTCCCATGCTCAGCCTTTATTTCTCTTATAAATGACACTCATTCCTTTGGTAATATCTGGAATAATAAATTTAAATATTATATATAGGATGATAATTCCTAATTTTTAAAATAATACTTATCAGCTCCACACTGTCTACCAGTTCTTAAACAGACATCTCCACTTGAATTTATCATGAAGATCTAATATTGCACATCCAAATGGAATTCTTGCTCTACCACAAACCTGCTCTACTCACAGTCTTCACCTCCTCAGGTTAAAAGAATTCCATTCTTCTAGTTGTTTAGACCAAAGCCTTGAGGTCTTCCTTGAATTATCTCTTTATCACATACCCCAAATCAGAATATCTATCGTCCCTATATCCTAAATGGAATTCAAAAGGTGACCTCTAATACCTACCTCCATGGCTACCACCACCCTGGTCAGACCCTCATGATTTCTCACTGTATATGCTAGAGTCTTCTAAGAGGGGTCCTGACTTCCATTGGCCCTTTACAATCTATTCTCAACACAGGACCCAGAGAAATGTGTTAAGTGGAGCTGCAGTTGATGGAGTGCACTAGTAAGCCTCATCTGTGTATTAGTCTAGATACAGATCACAAAATATTAAATTTTGAGCCTGATCCCACAATTAAGTGAGATTTCTTGGGATTTTGGAGATGAAAGTTTTATTTTGAATGTAAGAGAAGTGGAAATAACTGTGGACATAAGTCAGACCAAGGCCAGGGTAAACTGCAAAATATGGTAATAAATATGACCAACTAGGCATGGCCCTATATAATATGACTTTCTGACTTTTCCCATAAGGAGATGGAGTTTGTTTGTTGTTTTTCCCACTCCTTAAATTTGGGCTGGTCTTTCTTACTTAAACTAATAGAATATTGAGTAAGCAATATTAAGTGATTTCCATAGCTAGGTCATAAAAAACCTTCAGTTTCTTTTTTCATTCTTTTTTTTTTTTTTTTTTTTTTTTTTTGTGGTATGCGGGCCTCTCACTGTTGTGGCCTCTCCCGTTGCGGAGCGCAGGCTCCGGACGCGCAGGCTCAGCGGCCACGGCTCACGGGCCCAGCTGCTCCGCGGCACGTGGGATCTTCCCGGACCGGGGCACGAACCCGTGTCCCCTGCATCGGCAGGCGGGCTCTCAACCACTGCGCCACCAGGGAAGCCCTTCATTCTTTTGAAATATAGTTTATAGACTTCCCCATAAGAAAGCCAGTCTAGTATATGGAAGAATGGGGAGCCACAGGGAGGAGAACTCAGTCTTCCCTGTGGACAGTTAGCTCCCACCGCCAGTGTTGTGAAAGACCATGTTGGATCTTCCAGCCTAGCCACCAGCTCTCTGAATACAACTGTAAAAATGAGCTCGGGCAAAAGCAGCAAAGAAACTGCCTGGGAAACAAATGGAAACTTGAAAATGATAAGTTAAGGTTGTTGTTTTTAAATCACTAAGTTTCAGGATGGTTTGTGTGTAGTGAAGACCAACGAGCTCCTGACTGCCCTAGTTAAAATTGCAAACTCCTCTCTGATATCCATCATTGCTATTCTGTTCTATTTTTCTTCCATAACACTAGTGACCTTTAACAAATTATATAATTTAATTATTATTAAAAAATTTATTGAGGTATAATTAGTTTCAGTTGTACATGTAATGAATTGTTACTTGTATATACTGTAAAATGATCACCCCGATAAGTCTAGTTAACATCTGTCATACATAGTTACAAACTCTTTTTCTTGTGATGAGAACTTTTAATTTAATTATCATTGATAATTTTTGTTTATTGTTTGTCCATCTACAAAAGTGTCAGTACTACAACAGTATGAATTTTTGTCTGATTTGTCTAATGATACATGACATATAGCAGGGATCAAATACAAAAATGAATGAGTGAATAAATATGAACTGTGATATAATGTTGGTATATTTAATATTTCTGGAAAAAGTATCAAAATGAGGAGTTTTATCACTTGTGTAGTGTTACATCACAAATGGGAAGTATATTTTCCTCAGATTTTTGGTTTTACTTATATGGCTATTTCTCAGCATTTTTTCCTAGTTTTAGAAAATGTTTTATTTTAAATTATTTATTATTTTAATTTAAATTCATTTTATCATATTTGTAAGTTAAAGTTGACATTAAAGTTGGAGTTACCTCTGCAGGCCTTATTTTTATGTGCTGAGAGAATTATAAAATATGGAGAAGGCTCAACTATGGCAATTACTGACAGGACATATTTTGTCTAATAGTTGGAAACCTGAAGATCTGTTCAGCTCCCAGAGCCAGCATGAGCCAACCTCTAAACCCAATCCCTGTCACCAACTTCAAACGGTAAAGTAAGGACAAGTTAGGGAAGGGCAGTTTTCAAAGGGAAGTGCCACCTGTTCTCATAGTCTTCAATGTCAGTGGATCTCACATTTCACTTTACAGAAATCCTGCATTTATGACTTTAGCTAATCTAATCTCTCATTATCTTCCCTAGCACCATATCAAAGGATTACTGTTAACAACAAAAGGGTTCTCCACAGGGCTAGTGTTGACCAGCTTTTCATCTGTTTTATTATTCAACAATCTTACAAAAAATTTAAATATTTCCAGAGCTATGATTTTTAATTTCTCAGTTCCTAAATTAGTTGTGAACTGATAGATTCCCCCTCCCCAATAAAACAAAGAAAAATTTGAATAGCCCACTATAGGAAATAATGCAAAATATGACTTGAAATACTGGAAATTGAATACTGCCCCACTCCTCTCACTGTGTATATTGCAGCATTTGTATTAGTCAAGACTGTACCACATCTTACAGTTTATATTTATCTAATTTGATCATCACCTAAACCTGTGAAGAAACAGAGATTTTTATAGAATTTTAGTCACTTTAAAAAAGTGTTTTAGACATATGGAGAAACAGATCTGTCTCTTAACTCCAATGTTTTTTTTTTTCAAAACTACAGTTGCTCCTATTGGCACTGAATCATGATTTTGCAGTTTGGGTTATCTGGAAAGACACATTGGGATGAAGTGTGAGCTGCAAGATATTTATTAAAGATAAACATGTGTGCAAAGAAAGGGGAGAGAAATAGGATCAGGCATTGGAAGAGTCTTACTGGGATGCAATGAGGACAAACCACAGGCAACCTGGCAAGGAGCTCAGGGAATGTTAGGACCCATCAGGGTGTCCTAGATTGGGCCAAGATGGTTGTGTCTTTATAACTCTCCCTGTCTCTTTCAGTCACCAGATATGCATTGACCTCAGGCTAGTCAGTTCTCCACAGCTGGGACAGATCCAGGAGGAGTGAACAGTTGCAAACCATTAGCTGACTGCACTCTCCATAGCAAGCAGGCAGCAGTCCTTCCTGGAAGGGGAATTTGGACAATGAGTTGTGTCTAACACAAATGTTATAAAAAGAAGCTTCTTCCCTAAATCTCTCCAGTACTCCCTATCTTGCATGTCCCAAACATGGGGACTTAGGGAGGAAGCAAATCTCTTAGAAATGCCTTTCGTTCTCTCTCTTTCTTTATTTTGCTATTTATTTAATTAAAGTATAGTTGACTTACAACATTATATTAGTTTCAGGTGTACAGCATAGTAGTTCTATATTTTTAGAGATTATACTTCATGTAAAGCTATTATAAAATATTGAGTATATTCCCTGCCTTTAAATACACGTAAAGCCTATTAAATCTCACAGATTTTAAAAAGGTGGATAAAAATAAAAGAGTTACTTGGAAAATAAACTGCAAGATAACAGTTCTTCATCTCTTATAGTAAACACCCCCCAATCCCTTAATGTACTCTAGTTGGCACATTAATACTTATTATTGCACTTGTCCTATTTTATTGTAATTTTTTCATCTTTTGTGTATTATAAAGTTCATGGAGGCTGAACACCATGTCTTATTCAGTTTTGTAGTATATAATACCCTCCATAATGTCTAGCCCTTATTAGGCACTTGGTAAATGTCTTCTGAATGAATGTATAAGTTTCACATCCTTCTTTCTCTGCAATCCTAACGCTGCTTTCTCATTCCATGTTTTCCTTCTTGACTAGGTTTAGTGAGAACACAGAAATGAAAAGAAACAGAATAAATAGACATTTAAAATAATAAAATTATTTTGGTAATTCTGCACAGACACATCATAAGACTAGGTATTTTGTAGATATTCACCCAATAAAGTAAATCATTTAGCAATAAAAATTTCAAATTTCTCAAGGTAAATAATTTCTATCAATACTGCATTCCCTATTCCCTTCAAAAGTAAGTTGTTACATATCTTTATACTAGGCATTAGACAAATAGAATGTAAGGACCAGTAATAACTGGAAACTAAACCACATATCACATTCATCAGAAAAATAATTTTAATACAGCAACATTGAATAGAAATATAAAGAAGCAGAAAAATTGCTGAAGAATATTGTAAAATTGGAGACAATTTACATTTCTAAAACAAACAGAAAATCAGAGCAATGTGAATTTCCTGACAACTTATTTTGAGGTTTTAAATTCACTCGTACCCTAGGTCCAGGTAGGTTTTCTTTCTCCTGGATCACAATCACTATCTTCAGATTATTGTTATAGCATCACTCAAATCGTCCTTTAATTTTGTCCCTATTTTATTTCTGTTATACCACCAAGTAGTCTAATTCCTTCTGTTTTATTTTCTGACCTCTATGGTTAACTTATAAGTTTTCTTATTTGGCTCCTGTGATCATCTGGGTCAATTTAAATGTATAAATTGATGAGTCATCTAAATCCAAACTCATAGTAGTTTACATCCTCAATGTTTCACTCCATATTATGCCTGTGAGATCCATCTATGTTAATTCTTTAAGCTGGAATCTATTTTTGACAATGTATGAATATACCAAAATTTATTACTCCATTGTACCATTGTTGGACATTTCATTTCTTTCCAGTTATTGGCTATTATTAGCAAAATTGACATGAATATTTTTTGCATATGGCTCATAGGTAATTTGTCCAAAAACTACTATAATTATACACACATATACACACAGAATTGAGTTGTAGGAATATGTATAATCAAATTCATCATGTAATCTCAAGCTGTTTTCCAAAGTGATTGTTAAATTTCACCCTTTGAGCAACAAAGTGTGAGAGAACCTACTGCTCCACATCTTTACCAAAATTTGTGACTAACAGACATTTCAATCCCTGCCTACCTGTTATTTATGATATATTAAGTGGTATTTCATTGTGGTTTTAACTTTTATTTTCCTGATTAATAATGGATGAATATCTTTTTTTAAAAATTTATAATAAAATGCCTGCCCATGAGTTTTGTTCATTTTCTATTTGTTGTTTATATTTAAACATATTCATTTATAAGGGGTTCTTTAAATATCTGGATACTAATTCTTTTTTAATATATGTGTTTAAAATATATTTTCCCAGTTTATAGAACACTTTTCACTCTTTTAATGTGATTTTCTGAAGAATACATTTTCTTAATTTTAAGGTAGTAAAATATATATCAGTCTCTGTTTTTTTATGGTTAGTGATTTTTTTTAAAGTATTCTATTCTCTCTTAAGATTTGAAATGATTCTCCTTTATGATATTATAAATAGTTTATAGTTTTTCCTTTTACATTTCCATATGAATTTGTCTTGTAGTGATTGTTTTGCATGCATGAAATAAAGGTATGAATGTTTTTTTTAGGCATGTGGATACTCAGTAGTACTAGAAAACTTTATTAGCAAGTCCACTGTGCAGATTATATTTACAAAAGTTGATTTCAATGATATCTCCCATATGATCTATAATGTGACTTTGCCTCTCCATCATAATGTGTGTTCTATGTTCTCTTACCTTGAATCTGGGTGGGCTTGTGACAGTTCCATTGGAAAGAAGTGTGGCAGAATTTATTACAATGTAAAAGATAAAAGCTCTACAACCCAGTATTTGAACCACTTGATATTTATTCTAAGGAAATTTACAGATGTTCTCCCTATAATATTTTTGAGACATTCATTGCAGCATTATAGTAGTAATAAGAAATAAGAGGCCATCTAAGGTTGCATTACAAAAGGAAATGGCAAAGTATGATTTATTCGTATTGTATATTCTAAATAACTGCAACAGAAGCCAAAAAGAAAGATGTGAGTCTATATGTACTGATATGTAAAAACTCTCCAAGAAATATTGTTGACTAAAATACAAGTTGAGAACAAAGTATAAAGTATAAAAATTTATGTTAAAATGTTACTTTGACTAAATATATATATATACATATGTAAACATTTAATCTATACAACAAACATAAGAAGACTCTGAAAATTGGAGAGAAGGCAGATAGGATAGTGACTTGGGGACCTAAGAAACTACATAATCATGAGTTCCATGGGTTTTCTTTTTGCAGACAAACAAACAAACAAAAGAACAAAAAAAACTTTCAAGAGGACCTACAGCTAGGATTCTTTGTCCAAATTATCACTGCTGTAGTGTAGGATAAGTTCATGAAATTCTGGTGGGTGGAAAGCCTTTTTTATTTCTGTCTGTACAACTGAAATATATCAACCAACCAGAAAGCATCAATGACTTTAACTGTTCTACAGAGTTTGCTTGAGATCTCAGAATTCTGTTTAGAGAAGTTAAATAAATAAATAAACAAACAAACATACAGTGATAAAACTCAAATGCTGTGTCTTCTATTAAAAAACAAAACTACAAATCTTAAAACAGACTATAGAGTAGATAATATAGATAATATATATCTTTGCTAATAATTTATTTTCCCGATTCCCTTCATAAAATCTACTCTGAACTGAAAATTTCTCAAAAAATATGAAAATGGAAAATTTCTCTTCCTGAAATTTTCTGTCTAAAAAATATTCTTCTTCATTTAATCCACTGTGTTGTTTTTTTCTTTTCAGTAGGAAAGAAATAAATGGGACAGAAATAAATACTATATAACAGTTAAAATATTAAAAATGTGAATTTTGAAATATTTAATTATTTATCCTGAGTTATGTCACTCCACAATATTTGAAAAATTATATCATCCCCTTTGGTTTATTTTACTGATCATTAAATTTTTCAATAAAGACCTTTCTATTTTTAAAATGTTTCAAAGTTTATTACAGTTTAAAATTTTATGACTGGTTTGTCAAATAATTAAAAAATGTTAGAGAAAAATAATTCATTTAAATGGAAAAGGAGACTGTTTTTACATATAGCTAAGAAGTCTGCTCATCTCAACCACAATAGGAATGTTGATAAATGTTGATATGATGTTGCTTTTGAACATAAAATTTGTAAAGCACAGAAGTAACGTTCTTCTCTGTATCTGTACTTAGTGCATGTGACAATTTTTGTTCAAATATGCATAACTTTCTTCACCTGAACTAAGATCACTGGAGAACACATACCTAGTAGAATGAAAGGAAACTTGTCTGCAAAATGAATAGAAATAGCATTTCATACAGTTGTTCATGTATGACAGTTATACATATTGAGAATTATACACTGTTCTTTTGATTTCAAATACATCAATGATAATACTAGAATAACAACAGCTAACAGGTGTGCTAATAATATTATTGGCATATTTATATAGATTATTCTATTTCATACTCACTCATAACAATCCTACAAGTACTGGGATAAATAAACTGAGGCTTAGAAAGGATAATTGTCTCACACAGAGTCACATAGATAGCAGATTTAAAAATACTGTCTCCAGAACTCAGAGTCTTTGCCTTGAAGCCATTGCACAGTGATACGGTGAAAACAAAATGCTGTACAGTACTGAGTTTTCCAATATTATAGTGAACACATGTCAAAACAAACTACTCATGTTATTCCTCAAAGAAGTACATCCCTTGACTTCACTATATCTGTCTATATTGAGACACAGGTCTCGAAATATTAACTACTATGTTTTAATTCCCACTATTTTCAGTTTTTCTAATTGTCTCATAGCTTTCTGCCAATTGATTCAATTTCAGTCTTTGCTTCAGAAAGCAGGATCAATTTGGGTTTCAAATTCACCTTTGCTAAGTACTTAATTGAAGCAATTTTTCTTAAAAGCATTTAATTGAGAAATGAATTTTTAATTTTAAAAAAAATTTTTATTGGAGTATTGCTTTACAATTTTGTGTTAGTTTCTACTGTACAGCAAAGTGAATCAGCTATATGTATACATACATCCTCTCTTTTTTGGATTTCCTTCCCCTTTAGGTCACCACAGAGCACTGAGTAGAGTCCCCTGTGCTATAGTAGGTTCTCATTAGTTATCTAATTTATACATAGTGCCAATAGTGTATATATGTCAATCCCAATCTCCCAATTCATCCCCTCCCACTTTCCCCCTTGGTATCCATACGTTTGTTCTCTATGTCTGTGTCTATTTCTACTTTGTAAACAAGATCATCTATACAAATTTTTTAGATTCCACATATATGCATTAATATACAATATTTGTTTTTCTCTTGCTGACTTACTTCACTCTGTATGACAGACTCTATTTCCATATTTTGTTTTGTTATTTTTAATTTCAAAAGGCTCTCTTTCAATATCAAGATCCAGAATCTGGCTAGCATGGATCATAGATGTTAAAAAGTAAAAATAAAAAAAGAAACTAGTTAAAGGAAAGATGTGAGAGAATGATGAAATAGCATATTTTTAGCTTGCCAGAGGGCTGCATCCCATCCTGGGGAGACACAGAAGCACTGAGACATCTCTACTTCTTTGCATACATATAACTCCAGTAGTGCCTTCCACTACTGCTTCTCTGAGGGTGTGGAAAGGTCTGAAGAGTTTATCCTTATCCACAATCCTCCCCTGTGAGTACCAGATAAAATAACTGAGGACTGGGGAACGTGAAGCAATACATTTACCTGAGGGAAGCTATGGCATGGATGAAGGGTTGACTGCAAAGCCTGTAGGAAAATATTCCATGCAAGAGACTACATTAAAAAAAGGTAGAGCCAAGTGATTAGGTGGGCAGAATCTGAGTTCCCCTCGAGGTCCTGGACACTGAGAATGGACCACAAGTCAAATTGCCTGGTAAATTACAGCAGATACGGGTAGAGATGAACCCAATATTTCAGACTAGTCATATTTACTTCAAGCTCAGAAACCACTCCCCAATTACAAGAAGATTAATAGCTCCCTTCTCTTCCCAGACACAACCAGAGAAAAAAGAAAATAAGGGGCAAAGAAGAATCATGAATTTGTCTCAGTTTGTCCTGAATTGACTGAAAGTAACCTTCATTTATCAGGTTTTAGTTTTTTTTTTTTTTTTTTTTGCCTTCAATGAAAATGGGATATTGTGAGCTAATTTGAATTCTGTTATAAAGAAATAAGACTGCAATTTAGCACACAAAGTACTAACTTTAACGTTTAACTGTGAATTTTAAAACTTCTAAAATTATCATCCACACTCAAAGGCTGACAATCAAATTTTATTCCTTTATCCTCACCCAAATATATTAAATCAATCACATATTATTGTCCATTCTTTAAACTCTCTTTAAAAATATTCTTAACTATTTCTATAGTAGAATATGATATAGTTATTAAGTTGAAGATACAGTAAATGACATCATAAAGGAGAGTCATGTAATAATGGGACAATATTGGGAAATTATTATACTAGAAATCAGAGTTGAAGGTAAGTATATATTTTTATGTGGCTTCCTGTAACCCAAACTGAAATATGTCAATATAAAGATGTAAGTAGTTCTTAACATAAGATGTAACAGTTTATAAAGTGAGGTAACCTCTTTTTTAGTACCTAATACTAAAATGAATTTGCCTTGTGATTATATCTACCTATCTGTATCTATATACTTCCATACATATAGTATTAGTATCCTATTGCTGCTGAAATAAAAATACCACAAACTTTGTGGCTTAAAACAACATAAATTTATTATTTTGCAGTTCTGGAGGTCAGAAGTTCAACCTGGGATCTTCTGGACTAAAGTGAAGGTGATGGCAGAGCTGCCTTCCTTCTGGTGGTTCTAGAGGACTCTCCCTTGAGCTTTCCAGCTTCTATAGGCCACCTGCATTCTTTGGCTTGTGTCCACTTCTCCATGTTGAATGCAAGCAATTGCTTCACTCTGACTTCTGCTTCCATCATCACTTCTCTTTCTCTTACTCTGACAACACTTCTTCCACCTCTTATTTATAAAGATGCTTATTATATTGGGCCCAGCAGAAGAAGGAATATTTCAGAATAATATCCCCAAATCAAATCCTTAATCACATCTGCAAAGTCCCTTTGAAGATGAATAAGGCATATTAATCAGTTCCGGGGATTAGAAAGTGAACATTTTTGGGGGAATGATTATTTTGCCTACTATACATATACATTGTGCAATATGAAGAAACACTGTCAATTTAGCTATTTCACTATTGTTCCAATAAATTTGAGGAAAACATTTTAAAATGTACCTCTCTGCATTCATGTACATGAAGTATATGATTTTTGGTAATGAAGCTTAATACAAGTTTCACTTGTCTTCAAATGTCTAAATGTAATCATTCAAAATTGTTGAATTAAAACTAAACTTTTTTTTAACATCTTTATTGGACTATAATTGCTTTACAATGGTGTGTTAGTTTCTGCTTTACACCAAAGTGAATCAGTTATACATATACATATGTTCCCATATCGTGGTTTGTGACCACCTAGAGGGGTGGGATCGGAGGGTGGGAGGGAGGGAGATGCAAAACTAAGCTTTAAGTATAAGACTATATAAAGCAAAATTGTCTATTATTACGAAAATAATTGAATCCTTGTTGGTATGTGAGAGAAGAACAATGTCACCTGTACGTGGAAGAAGCCCTCTTTCTTTCTTTTTCTTTCTTTCTTGTATTCTTGCTTTCTGTCTTGCTTTGTTTTCTTTTTCTTTCTTCTTTCTTTCTTCCTTCCTTCCTTCTTGCTTTCTGTCTTGCTTTGCTTTCTTTCTTTCTGTTTTCCATTCTTTTCCTACTTTGGGGGAGGGGTTTAATTAAGCATTTTATATAATTCCTTTTTTTCTCCCCTCTTAGTATATCAACCGTAATTTTAAACTTATTTTTAGTAATTGTCTTTGAGTTTTCAATATACATTTACAACAAATCCAAGTCCTTTTCCAAATAATACTATATCATTTCACAGGGAGTGCAAGTACCTTATAGCAGAGTATTCAGAATTCCTGCATCCCCATCTAAAATTTTTGACATTCATTTCCCTTATCCATGAGCTATTGTCACTGCATGCATTATTGTTTCTATTATTTTGAGCAAACCGTTCTCTGTTGGATCAATTAATAATGAAAAAAAAGTTTGTTTATTTCTTCTCTAACATGCTTCCTTTTATTATGTAGCTCCAATTTTCTTTATTTTTCTTCTTTTTGAAGGATTTCTTTGAACATTTCTTGTGAGGCAGGTCTGCCAGCAAGAACTTTTCTCAGTTTTTGTTTGTCTGAGAGTCTTTATTTCTTTTTCACTGTTGAAGAATAACTTTGCTGAATACAGAATTCTGGGTTGGTGATTTTTTTTCCCAATACTTAAAATTTTTACTCCTCTCTCTTCTTGCTTGCATGGTTTCTGAAGAGAAGTCCCATGTAATTCTAATTTTTGTTTCTTAATTGCTAAGGTTTTACTTTTCCCCATTGTTTTCTTTCAAGATTATTTCTTTGACTTTGATTTCTGAAGTTTGAATGTGATATGTCTATGTGTGGCTGTTTTGGTATTTGCCTGCTTGGTGTTCTCTGAGCCCCCTGGATCTGTGAATTGGTATCTATCATTCATCTGGGGAAATTATCAGTCACTATTGCTTCAAAATTTTATGTGTTCCTTTCTTTCTTTCTTCTCCTTCTGATGTTCATATTACACATATGTTGTACCTTTTATAATTATTTCACAGTTCTTGTTGGATATTATCTTTTCCATTCTTTTTCTCTACATTTTAGTTTTAGAAGTTTCTATTAACATTTCTTCAAAGTCACTTATTCTTTTCTTAGATGTGCCTTTATTGAAATGGTAAGGTATGGATGGAGATGAGTGTTCTACCATCCTATGATTAGGTCTTAGTCTATTAGTAAACCTGTGCTTATGGGCTGTGACCTTCACAATTCCTTCTCATTTTGTTTGTTTGTTTTTCCCTCATATGAGAGAGGAAGATCAGCCCAGGCTGGGTTGGGCATTTCCCTTCTTACACATGTAAGATCAGAGGAGCTGGAGTTAGGTATTCTCTTCCACCATGTGGAAAGCTAGAAGAGGCTGGAATTATGTATTCCCCTTCCCCTTGTTAGTTAGGCTCTGGCAAAATCCCAGTCAGTTAGGCTTTAGTAAAACAATTTCTCTTGAAGGTGGGCCTTGTTAAGAGGAACTGCATGCTTGTCATATTTCAAAGTGGCTACTCTCTGCCCCTTCCTGCCAGTAATAGCACGAAGGGATTTTTCTCTGACCTTTGTTACAAGAACCTGGTATGGCACCTGCAGGTAAAAATCAAAAATATGTATGAGCATTCCTAGGACTGGACACCCCTGGAGTTTTTAAGCTCCCAAGCTATCTACATTGAGCCTTCATTAATTCAATTACAGTTTCAGTTTCCCTACCCCAATACAAGTTCCCACAGAAGTTTCTATTCCTGGACTTCTGGTCTGGTAAGCTGTGACCCTCCGCAGTTGTCTCTCTACTTTCTGTGACAGCAGTTTGCCCTGTGAGCTCAATTCTCTGTTGAATCTCAGAGAGCTGCTGATTTTCAGTTTTTTTTTTTTTTTTTTTTTGTGGTATGCGGGCCTCACTGTTGTGGCCTCTCCCTTGCGGAGCACAGGCTCCGGACGCGCAGGCTCAGCGGCCATGGCTCACGGGCCCAGCCGCTCCGCGGCATGTGGGATCTTCCCAGACCGGGGCACGAACCCGTGTCCCCTGCATCGGCAGGCGGATTCTCAACCACTGCGCCACCAGGGAAGCCCGGATTTTCAGTTTTTTTAAGCTGTTTCTTGTGAAGATCTAGGTGATTACTTCCAAGCTCCTTGCATGCTGGACTAGGAACCAAAAGTTACTTCCTTCATTTTTATTACTGAATTTTTTACAATTAATTTTTATTGAGTGTAGTTGCTTTACAATGTTGTATTAGTTTCTACTGTACAGCAAAGTGAATCAGCTATATGTATAAATATATCCCTTCTTTTTTGGATTTCCTTCCCATTTACGTCAACAAAGAGTACCGAATAGAGTTCCCTGAGCTATACAGTAGGTTCTCATTAGTTACCTATTTTATACATAGTACCAATAGTGTATATATGACAATCCCAATCTTCCAATTCTGTTTTATCAGATCCCAGAAGATTTCTAGGTCTTAATGATTGGCTTTTTTCTTTTTTTAAATAAGACCCTCAGCTTGCTTTGGAGAATGATTTGAAATGAAGCATCATTATTTTTTGCTTGATACAGCAGGAAAAACTAACTGTAAGATATACTGACCTAGTATATTTTCTAATGTCTTATCTTCTAGATTAAAAATTCTGAAATGATTGGCCAATATTGGGTCAGAGAGTGGAAATAAAGAACTGTCTTTATCCCTCCAAAGCTCATCTGGTCAGGAATTTCCCAAATACAGCAAAAGGATTGAGATATTGTTTAGTCCCAAATAAAAATAAAATGTAATTAGCCAGTATCCATACATTTTCTTTCCCCATATATTTTGTAATACAGTTTGGGCCATAAGTTTATATTCTGGCCAGTAGGATACAGTAGGAACTAAAGTATACCACTTCAAGCCCTGCCCATAAAATTTCTTGTTCAATAGTGCTTCCCTCTTTTCTGATGACCAGCAAGTTTGGGGGTGACTTATTTAAGATGATGGTGACACAAAGATGGAAGAATAATGGATCCCTGAGATATTGCTTGAAGCACAGCTACTAAGGATAGTAAAGCAACCTGAACTTAACTAGGACATAAACAAGAAATAAACTTGAATGCAGTAAGACAAAAAGAGATTTGGGGACTTATTTGTCATAGAAGAATACATCTGGTTTACTTTAATACCTAAATCATGACAATGCACGAAGCAATCATTAAGTTAAACAAATGGTAGAACAAATAAAATATGGCAACCAGATAAAGAAAATTTAAATTATTAACTATTTTGGTAAGGAAATTTCACTGCATCCTTCATAAGGGAACCGATCTATTCCAATCAACCCAATGCCCTCTTGGGTATAGTACCACTTGAATACATCTGATTTATTATTACTGATGGAATTTTGGACACTTGGAAGTGGCAATAGTTTGGTTGAATGATGAGCCAGGTATAGCCTCGACAAAGTTTTTGTTCATTTGCTTAATAAGTAATAAGTAAGTGCTAGGGTGGCTGGGGAAAAGACTGACTTCTAC
Organism: Kogia breviceps; assembly: GCF_026419965.1. Taxonomy (NCBI): domain Eukaryota; kingdom Metazoa; phylum Chordata; class Mammalia; order Artiodactyla; family Physeteridae; genus Kogia; species Kogia breviceps. The sequence goes on along the minus strand of NC_081314.1, from coordinate 51,103,602 downwards.
AAAGTAAGAAATTTTGTTATTGTATATTGCCTCCTCCCAATAACAGCTTTTAAGGGTATATTCACCTACAGAATTCATTCTCCTAATTTGGTCTGCATGCTTTTAGACTGCCCACATTTAGGCCTAGGTGAAACATGTAACATCTATTTTGTACTGAGTTGCTCGATAACACAGTCTCTTGGTGTCCTGCGGTCAGGTACTTAGTCGCTAGCAGGACCTAGTGACAAGTCAGCAGCTATTTATCAAATGGACTAATTTTACTTGCTGAACAGAGAATGACTGTGATCCAAAACCACATGGACCCTCTGCTGTGAATGTGATCCTCCTGTTGGGATTTGCCACAAGATCAATACAGTATCTCGAGCTTTCACTGACACTGCACATTTCCTATTCTGTCTCTTCCTGTCATGTCAGCCCTTTATAACTCCTGAAGCCTATCTATTGTGCCCTCTGAGATTCACTATTTATTGTCAGTAAAACCCTTTAGATTTTCAATGCAAACAGTTCTCTTACTTTCTTCCTCCAGTGAAAACCTGGCTTTCCCTGAGAACACTGCTTACCCTGCAGCATTCTAAAGTGATTCCCTACACACACACACACACACACACACACACACACACACATATATCCCTAGGGCTGAGATGGAGGCAGGGGAGGAAATGAGGGGGAAGGGTAAATATCTTTATTGCTTCTCTTGCTAATTTTAGAAATTTCCTTTTCCTGCTCTCTAACAATTCCCCAAATTGATTTCTGTATATCAGATGACCATGAAGCCCCATCGTTGCAGTTATCTTCCCAGCCCTAGAAAAATCCCCCCTTTTCTTTACAATATTACCTTTTGGCTCACTGTCATTTTTGCCAAGTACACTCTGTCTTAATACTTCACTAATTTTGTCCTCCACTCTACTGTAAACACTGATTTTATCTCATTCTGCCTCTTGTCTACCCAGACCACTCCCCTTAAGTTCTCCACTCTGATATTCTTTGGCCCAGGACATGTAATCATTTTGTCCTATGAAATTTTTATTATCTCTCAAATATCTGATTTTCTCGCTTTCCTTATCAGCCACGATACATTTTGTGGCTTATATTTAATCATTCCCTTTTCAGCTCCTTGATCCGTGGACATGTATCTTGCTTCTCATTCTCAGCAAAATTACAGCTTTACCGAATCTATCTTGCCTATTTTATAACTGTGTTTGTGCAACTAAATTTAGTTGGAGAAAAATATCCAAGCACTATGATGGAGTCTCATTTTAAAGTCACAGTCATAAACCTGAAGTTGATCCATTTTGTTCAGAAAACAATCACTATTCTTCCATTATTCTTAACATTAGGTAGATCTCTCTTCTCCATCCTCCATTTCCCACTCCAAGGAAGAAACTAGTTTATACCCTCATCTGAAATAACCTCTTCCTAAAAAAAAAAAAGGCAGTCAAAATATAATATATGGTTTGCAAAACATATGCACTGTAAATCAGGCTAGAAAAAGACAATGGTTCTTTAGAGACAGGAAACACATATGATGCGACTTATGATTTACCTAGCTTACTACTTTTAGAGAAGCAGTGGGCTGCAGCACAGGGGAGCAGAAACTAGATACATCCTGTAAGACTCCTTGAGTTAAGGAAGTAGAGATGAGAGTCTGGGAAGACCAGGAATGCTAGAATTTTAAGAACGGAATACTGGAGAGAAGACAGCTGCACAGAGAGAAAGCTCCAGAGAGCTCCCTTGAGTATTCAGCAGAGTGGTGATTAGGAAATAAGCGTAAGGAAACTACCAGAGACTGGAGAAGAACCATCTGAAAGTATTAAAGAATACACTGTCCAATGCTTACCCAGTACTGGGAATTGTGCGGTTGCTACTGGCCAGACTGGAAAAACCTCATAATTCACAGGGTATTACATAGAGTATAGAAGAGAGTTCTGCTCCAAAATGGAAAATAATTATTCCTAAAGACTGCTCTAGGGACTTAACAAAGCTTGAAGGTAAGACCCAAAAGGATTCAACTGTTTTCAAGTAATTTAACTTCATCACAGAGCAAAAGTCAAGAAGGTAAAATCACAATGCCTGGTGTTCAATCAAAACTAACCAGGCATGTAAAGAAGCAGAAAAATAAGAGCTATCCTGGGGAGAAAAATCAATCAATCAAATTGACTCAGAACTACATAGATATTACAAATAAAAGACAATATTATATTAAGACAATTATTATATTATGTTCAAAAAGCTAAACAGTGATATCTAAGATGTATGTGAGAATACAGTGAAACTTCTAAATATGAAATCAATATTGTCTGAGATGAAAAATGGATTGAATGTGATTATAGGCAGATTATATATTACAGATGAGAAGATTAGTAAATTTGAAGACACAGCCATAGAATCTATCTAAAATGGAACACACAAAGAAAAATAATTAAAACTAATTAAAGTGTATCACTGAGATGCACATTGGACAACTTCAAGTGGCTGAAAATATGTATAATTTGAGTCCCTGATGTATATGAGGTAACAAAAAAAGCTATTTGAAGAAATTATGACTAGAATATTTCCAAATTGATTAAAAGTATACAATAAACCCAAAAAGTTTATATCTACACTTTATATATATAATAAATATATATATATAATAAACAAAAAGTTCAATAAACCCAAACACAAGAAAAATGTATAAAACTATACCAAGGAACATGATAATTAAATTGTTAAAAAGCATTGATAGAGATAAAATTGAAAAAACAGTTTGAGGAAAAAACTTATTTTGTACAAAAGAACAAACAAAGATAATACCATATTTCTGATCAGAAACAGTGCAAGCCAGAAGAAAGTGTTACAACATTTTAAAGTACTGAAGAAAACAAATGCTCAATTTGTAATTTGATATTCAGCAGAAATATGTTCCATAATTGAAGGGGAGAATTCTGGTTCCAGTATATAATGGCATAGATTCAATTTTCCTTGCCACGCCCCTCAAAATACAACTGAATTCCTGGAAATAACTGGACATCCAAGCATAAAATCATTCTGAAACTTGGGAAGAAGTAGATAGACTGGATAGAGACTTCAAAGTTTAAAGAAAGCCACCATGATGGATTTCCTAGGTTTTCTTTTTATCTCCCATATATCCTGAACTGTGGGTTAAGAGGCTTGTAATCACCAACAAACATGGAAAAATAAATACATTAATTAAGAAAAGTCTACCTTCTCTTCAAAAAAGACAGGGGAAAGGGATGCCTAGTAGGGATTTCCCTAAAGGTAAACACCTACCCTAGGAACAGAGGTGCCAGTAGGGTGCTGTGGGCCAACCCATCCTCCAATTACACTCACTGGTAGCAGCTGGGCCAATCTTCCTTTAGCAGTAGAACTCAACAATGTGACCCAGGCAGGATCTATCTATCTCCCACCCCATATCAGATGTCAGCAGGTGGCCTGCTTTGCCTTACCAGTAGTCTTAGCAGGCCTGCTGTCTTATAACCCAATGCCCAATCTTAGACAGCCACCCAGACCTCGAAGAGACAAAACAGCTTTGAAAAAGAAGAAAAATGTTTGAGGATTTAGACCTACAGTAAACAATACAGCATATTATTGGTGTCATGATAGGCACATAGGTCAGTGGAACAGGAACTAGAATTCAGAATAAACACAGACATAAGTAAAAAACTAATTTTTTAAAACAAGGTGTGAAGAAATATGTGGAAAAAGAATACTACTTTCAACAAATGATTCTGGAACAACAGGATATCCATATGCAAAAAATAAACTTCAATTCATATTTGATACCATTTATAAAATTAATTCAAAATAATGGATAGACCCAAATGTAAAACCTAAAATCATAAAACTTTTATACCAAAATGTTAGAAGAAAATCTTTGTGAACTTGAATTAGCAAAAGATTTATCAGACATGCCACCAAAAGCAAAATACAGACAAGAAAAGAGTTATGCATTGGACTTCATAAATACTAAGATTTCTAGTCTTCTTCTTGGGCTAGGTGATCAAGGTTAACATAAGATTAGCATCAATTGAGGGACATTCTACAAAATACCTGACCAGTATTTTCACCTCAAAATTGTCAAGGTCATCAAAGACAAGGAAAATCTGAGAAACTCTCACAGCCAAGAGGTAGAAGCCTAAGGAGACATGACAACCAAGTGTAATTCAATAACCTGGGTGGGATGCTGGAACAGAAATAGGACATTAAGTAAAAAGTAAGGAGACGTAAGTAGTATATGAAATTTATGTAATAATAATGTATCTACATTGGTTCATTAATTATAACAAATATACCATATTGATGTACAATATTAAAAGTAGGGAGACTTCCCTGGTGGCCCTGTGGTTAAGACTTTGTCTTCCAATGCAGGGGGTGCAGGTTTGATCCCTGGTCGGGGAGCTGAGATCCCACATGCCTTGGGGCCAAAAAACCAAAGCATAAAACGGAAGCAATATTGTGATAAATTCAATAAAGACTTTAAATAAAATGGTCCACATCAAAAAAAAAAAGAGTAGGGTAACTGGGTGAAGAATATTACAGGAACTCTTTGTACTATCTTTATAACTTTTCTGTAGATGTAAATTTTTTAAAAAATAAAGAGTTTTAGAAATATAATTGGAAGCAAGAAAACAAAATTTGCCAGTTTTAAGACAGTGTTAAGAAAGTGCAAAGGCCAAGACAGACTGGGAGAAAATATTCGCAAAGCATATATCTGATTTAAAAAAAGACACACAAAACTTGTATCCGTACTATATGAAGAATTCTCTAAACTCAGTTAAAAGAACACAAAACAAAATGAAACAGGTATCACACAAATGTGATGAATATGTGAACATATGTTTAAACAAAACAAAACAAAAAATATACCAATGACAAATAAGAACATACAAAGGTGCTTAATATCATTAGCAGTTATGAAAGTGCAAATTAAAACTACAATGATTTGCCAGTAGACAGCTATCTGAACTTTAAAATGAGAAATCCTGGTCCTACCAAGTGTTGGGAAGGATGTAGAGAAACTGGAACTTTTGTACATTACTGATAGGAATATAAAATGGTACAACCACTTTGGAAAATAGCATTATGATATCTTAGAAAGTTAAATGTACTTTAATACATGATTAAGTATTTCCATTCCTAGTTATTTACTCAAGAATAGAGAAAGCTATTTGCCCAAAAAGGTTCACGGCAGCTTTATTTGAAACGGCCCCAAATTGGAAATATTGCAGAAGTCTAGCAACAGATGAATAAAAAAGAAATTGTGACTTATTCTTAGTATTCAATTAAAAAGTAATGTACTATGGATGCATATGCATACCACAAAATGGATGAATCTCAAAATAATTATGTTGAGTGAAACAATCCACACAATATGGAGCACATACTATGCAATTCATTTATATAAAACTATGAAAATTCAAATTGGCCCAAGGAAATATTTGCAATTGTTTAAAATGTTCACTACTTAATTTTTATTATAGTCTTGTGGGTATATATGTCAAAACTTATCAAATTGTACCCTTTAAACGTATGCATTTTATTTTATGCCAATTATATCTCGAGAGCTATTAAAATAAAGTCTGCCCTTTGGTAGGTCTACATTCTTCTCTTTCAATTATTTTTCTTCCATAGGATATGCGAAACAATGAAGCACATAATCTTCTGCTTTCTAAATTGAGAGAGACAGAGAGACGGAGACACAGAGAGGAAACTAGAATAAAGGGAATAATGATTTTTTTCACGCTAATGTTAATTATATTATAGTGAAGAAAGAATTTAGAGATTCAGCATTAAATTTTCCACATGTATACTGGTATTTTCATAATCAGAAATTATGTGTGCACAAAATAAAAGGTTAAAAGATACTGTTCTACACTACTGCATAAAACCAAGCATGGCTTTAGATAGCTGTTTTACAAAGTTAATTTATATTTCCATATCTATCTGTATGCATTAGATTATTTGAAGAAGTAGTCATGTACAGTTTTTGGAAGTATGCTTTATATCATTTTTTGTCTTTATTTGCTTACACACACATATGCACAACACATTTATTTTTATACAAAAGAAAACTACATATATAACTATACATGTAAATATTTATATATAAGTATTTACATAGTTATATATTTAATTATATATAATTTTCTTTTGCATAAAATTCCATAAATTGCTTGGGTAAAACATAAATGCAACCTAATATGAACAAGATTTAACATAAATCTGGAGCCTAGAAAGTGCCATAATTTCAGACCAAAGGCTAAAATATGTATATATATTTTTTAATGGAAATGCATTTTATTTATTTATTTTTACTTTTTTTAAACTTTTGGTTGTGTTGAGTCTTCGTTTCTGTGCAAGGACTTTCTCTAGTTGTGGCAAGCGGGGGCCACCCTTCATTGCGGTGCGCGGGCCTCCCACTATCAAGGGCTCTCTTGTTGTGGAGCACAAGCTCCAGACGCACAGGCTCAGTAGTTGTGGCTCACGGGCCTAGTTGCTCCGCAGCATGTGGGATCTTCCCAGACCAGGGCTTGAACCCATGTCCCCTGCATTAGCAGGCAGATTCTCAACCACTGCGCCACCAGGGAAGCCCGGCTAAAATATTTTTTAATGCACAATTTAAAATCATTATCTGCTTAGCTGGAAAATCCAGATTGGTAGCATGTTATAGAGAAGACACAGGATGATTTATTGCATTTATTGAGTGGAGAAATTATATTAGATGGCAAGTATCTTGCATTGGTTTCACTCGCTCACATGGTTGAATCAAAATTTTCTATGACATTATTTAGTCTGTATTTACTTCTTTGTTGTCCGTGCTCAGCAAATTACAAGGTATACCGAGAGTAGTACTCCAAACAGAATCCATTGAATATCAGGCCTCTGTTAGTATTAGAAAATTAAAGTTTAATATGGCTAATGGAGATTCCATTGCTTAATGAGGAGCAGTGTTTGCCCTGATCACCAAGTACCCTTTCTGGCTCCTCCAGAGGCCCTCAAAATTCTGTAGTCATTAATGGAACACTTTGAGGGACACATTTGTCTATTAAATAAATATATGCTAGGAACTGTCTTTTCCACATGGGTCTTTTCTTCAAGTTTACATAATAGTATAGGCAACGTAAAGAAAACCAACAATTACAGTCAGTGTAATACAAGTAAACATGAGGAACTAAGGGTGTACAGAAATAAGAGTATAAGACTGGAACTGTGTTAATGAAATTGTAGAAAATTTTCCCATTGGGAATGATGCTTGGAATAAATTTTAAAACACAAATAAGAATTATTCAGATGTAAAAGGAGAAATTAAGGTATTCCATGCAAAGGAGACACAGCATGTGAGAATGTACTGGGGTGAAAAATAGCATGTTAATTGTTGTTTTTCCACCATTATTACACCTTAGTAGTTTAAAAACCACTGGGGAAATTGATGAGTTCCCAGAGAATAAACTCGAACACCTGAACAGAATAACACTGAGGCAACTGGGAACACAGAGACTGGCTGGAAAATCACCTGGAAACATGCTGAGTGAAATGCTGTGCCATATTTTCTTGGCCATCTGGCTATTCTTCCAAACTATGATGCCAGAATGAGAGAAAAATTTGGCAAGTATAAACAATGGCATTCAAAAAGTCTGTCATACAGAGTGAAGTAACTCAGAAAGAGAAAAACAAATACCATATGCTAACACATATATATGGAATCTAAAAAAAAAAAAAAAAAAATCATTCTGATGAACCAGGGGCAGGAGAGGAATAAGGACGCAGACATGGAGAATGGACTTGAGGACACGGGGAGGGGGAAGGGTAAACTGGGACGAAGTGAGAGAATAGCATTGACACATATACACTACCAAATGTAAAATAGATAGTTAGTGGGAAGCAGGTGCATAGCACAGGGAGATCAGCTTGGTGCTTTGTGACCACCTAGAGGGGTGGGATAGAGAGGGTGGGAGGGAGATGCAAGACGGAGGGGATATGGGGATATATGTATACATATAGTTGATTCACTTTGTTATACAGCAGAAACTAACAAAACATTGTAAAGCAACTATATTCCAATTAAGATGTTAAAAAAAAAACAAACCGAAAAACTAATGGATACGCATCCTAGAAGTTACGGACAGATTCAAATTAATGGGCCAGAGTTACCACTTCACAGAATGAAATGATAATTCAGCCCCATTACTTATGTCCTTTTTTCCCCTCACCATACATTTCTCTGAAGGAAAAAAAATTAATTTTAAATATGTGTAGTATAAATTTAGTTAAGGTCTAGTTTTATTCTCATTTACAAGCCCTTTTGTTTCTTTAAGGGGACAGTTAATGGGTATGTGCTCATCTCCCATATGTCAATTTTATATTTCAAATTTCATTTTCAAGATTTGGGGGAGAGAGGACATGGGGAATTATCATTAAAGTTTTCTTCAAGTGATTATATATTAATATGCAATGTAAATGAGAGGGATTTATTACAAAGATGACCCTGAATCTTTACCTCTCTGTATCCACAGTCTTGCAGTGTGAACCCTTATCAGCTGCTCCTTCCTTTGGCACTAGTGGGAAGGCCAACCATGCATAGGAACCTTCACCTGGCCCCACCCCTAACCACCTTTAAAAATATCCAGTGAATTTCCTTTCCTTGCACTCTCAAGACATTTTTTGTATCTGCTTGTTCATATGTGAGGCAGAAGGATAAGAGGGAGGCGTGAAGTGTAAAAGTGGTTAGCAGATAAACATCGAAAATAAATTGATAGTCTTTATTACAGTTCACCCCTGATGTTTACCTGATGTCTAAACATGCTATGTTGCATTTAATTGAATTGGAATTCTTTCAAGTAAGCTATTATGGTGATCTATGAGACCTGCAAAGTGAGGTCATTAAGGGATATGAAAGTTCGATTGATTGGTATTTTTGGATATTTAAATTTTAACTATTCTACTTATCTAAAAGGTATATGAGTAGTGAGGAAGAAAAATGATTTCAAGAACACATCACAGGAAATAAAATTATGAAATTTTGACAAAATATAAGAAAGCAGAACTATTTGAAGTCACTAGTAAGCAACCAAGATCTGATAGAAGCTTGGAGGTAGTTAGCCTTTGAAAGACTGGGAAATGAAAGGGCAGAATTTACAGGTAGCCATCTTGCCTGATACCCCAGTTGCAAATTTCAATACCACAGTTAGAGCAGTATAGAACCACAGCCTTACATGCTTAATGTGGCAGAGAACAGAGTTCAGTGATGTAAAAATAGCTGGGAATTAAGACAGAAAGCCTGAGATGTAAGATTACCACAGAAAAACTCATAATTGTATATACACCTCCCGAATGCTTCATTGATCCTTAACACGAATGCCAGGAGAGAACCTAGGGTTTTGCTTCCCTCAAAGAAACCAGAGAGGGCTTCCGTGGTGGCGCAGTGGTTGGAAGACCTTCTGCCGATGCAGGGGACACGGGTTCGTGCCCCAGTCCGGGAAGATCCCACAGGCCGTGGCCGCTGAGCCTGCGCGTCTGGAGCCTGTGCTCTGCAACGGGAGAGGCCACAACACTGAGAGGCCCGCGTACCACAAAAAAAAAAAAAAAAAAGAAACCAGAGAGTGCTTACCCTTGAAAGAAAGAACTGTACTGTGTAAGTGTTGCAAATTTGCTCTTTGACTGTGCATTTGTAAACTTATGAGCAGCTTTAAAAGCAGAAAAGCAGGCAAGTTAATTGTCTACTAGAACACAAATTCTACAGGAATATAACAAAATTTTAATTCGGTACAAAGTATTACCTAGAGTGTCCAATTATTAACCAAAAATTACTAGACAGACAAAAAAAAAAAAAAGAAAATGTGACCCATTCAGAAAGGAGGAAAAAATGAGTTAATAGAGATGGATTCTGATATGTTGCTATTGTGAATTTACTTAAGACTTCAAATAAGCTATTATAAATAGTTAAAATAATTAAAAGAACAAATATGAGAATGATTAAAGAATAGTATGGTATCAATGAGTGGAAAGACAAAATGGAAACAAAAGAAAATGGAAAGCTCTAAGGTTGAAAAGTACTTAAAGTGAAATGAATATTCACTAGACAGACACCAAAGATTGAAGATGGCAAAAACAAGAAATGAGTGAAACTGACAGCAAATCAATAGAAATGATCTACATCAAACAATAGAATGCAAAAATATTTTTTAAAAAACAAATGACTGGGTCTCAGAGATATATCAAGTGCATCAATATAGGCATAATTATACTCCAAAAAGAGGAGGAAAGAGAAATGAATAGACAAAATATTTGATGAAATAGTGGTCAAAATTTTCACAAATTTAGTGAAAAACTTTGAAATTTAGGTCCATGAACCTAAATAAACCCCAAACTGTATACATTACAAGAAAAAAATATCTAGGCACTTCATGGTCAAATTGCCAAAAGCCCAAGTCAGAAAGCAAAATCTTGACAGCAGCCAAAGAAAAGTGATTTACGAGAGAAGAGAGAACAATGGGATGATTAAAAGCTAAAGTCTCACAAGAGATAATGGAGCCACAAGATGTTCAAATGACATAAATGAAGAGTTGAAAAAATTATCAGTAGTCCATCAGCTGTAGGAATAATTCTGACCTACTTATCACTATCCATCAAGCTAAGTTACCTCACAGACACAATCAGCTTTTCAAATAAATAAATAAACAAACTACTTCTGTTTCCTGGAGAAAATGTACATTCACCTTCTGCAAAATGTAGAAAATAGTGTCCTATTCTGTGGCTAGAAGAATATTTCCAGAAGTGAAAAATATACTTCTATTACCACAGGTCTCCTATTGAAATCTAATTATTCAAATAATTTCTTTACCTCTGTTATATCAGTATATCAACATTTTTGATAGTTACGCCATAAAATAATTCTAGTGTGACTACTGTATCAAATCTTACCTATAAAAATTGGATTGAGAACATAATCTCTGGGTTTGGGTTGCAATTATTTTACTGGTTAATAGGTTATAGCCTAGAAAGAACTGTGGAGCACTAAATCTCACTTCTGCCTCCTTATGCTGTGTAGAAACTTTGTTTGAATGATGATAGTGTTATGCACAGAACACAAATGATCACCTTGAGTTATTTTTCTATTTATAGATAGCTAGTGGGAAGCAGCTGCATAGCACAGGGAGATCAGCTCAGTGCTTTGTGACCACCTAGAGGGGTGGGAGGGAGACGCAAGAGGGAAGAGATATGGGGATATATGTATACGAATAGCTGATTCACTTTGTTATAAAGCAGAAATTAACACACCATTGTAGAGCATTTATACTCCAATAAAGACGTTAAAATAAAAAAAAAAGGTGAAGAAAAAAGTCTTATAGTGAGTTAAATAGCATTTTCATCTGGCATGGCTGTTAGCCTGAGCTAAATAATCTAATCATTTAGGGTATTTTGCTCCTTGAAAAAAAAGTTTTTATGCTACACATTTAAAGTAATGCTTTTTAACGTTCTTATCTCCTTAAAGTATCAATGTGCATTTATTTTTTTAAAATGACAACTGACAGGGATTCCATGCATATTAACTTTAGCCCACCCCCCCTTTTAATGGGATGACTGAATTCTAAAGAACCAAAGAAAAAATAATAATCCATTTTCTTTTTTAAACATCTTTATGGGAGTATAATTGCTTTACAATGCTGTGTTAGTTTCTGCTTTATAACAAAGTGAATCAGCTATACATATACATATATCCCCATATCCCTTCCCTCTTGCGTCTCCCTCCCACCCTCCCTATCCCATTCCTCTAGGTGGACACAAAGCACCGAGCTGATCTCCCTGTGCTTTGCGGCTGCTTCCCACTAGCTATCTATTTTACATTTGGTGGTGTATATGTGTCTATGAAACTCTCTCACTTCTCAGGAGACAAACTAATAGGATCATAAAGTTATAAGAATATTGAATGGATTAAAGATGGATTGTCTAATTTAAAGTCACAAGAGAAAGGAACACAATATACTCCTGTTATTTTGGGGAAATATATTCATGAATAGAAATTACATGATATAGCAGTTTGAGAAGCTATACATCTCAATGTACTTTGGAAATGATAAAACTATGCCAAAATGACTTACTCAGAGGTAGGTAGTGTCAGTCATGATTTATTGTCACAGTACACTAATTCATACACACACACATCATGTACATATATATATCTGTGCTATGGCTGAGGAATTCAAGAGACATGAAGCTGATTTCTGGAAATGTCCTTTGTAAAATGTGACTGTACTCATTTATATTTGGAAAATCAGATGCCTTTTATATTTGTGTCCTGATTGAAATTTCAGTTTTAACATAGCTTAGCAATGGTATAATTCTGAAGTGAGCATTTTCCAGTGTACTTATGATTTTAATTTTTTTTATTTGTTTAGATTACTAAAAGTAGAATTCATAGGCCAATGATTTTTAAAGATTTTAAGGATCTCAGTAGTACATATTACAGAATTACATTCCACAAACACCATAGGAACTTTGACTTTTAGCACAAGTGTATAAGAGCACTCATAGGCAAAATATAGCATTTTATTATAATTAAATTTCTTTATTCACTCTTCATATTATATAAAATATATGGGACAATCTGTTTTTCACACACACATATATATATGTGTGTGTATATATATGTGTGTATGCATGCTTTAAATCATTGTTATGGTTTATTAGCATGTTGTCCTTGAAAAAATCCACACTCAATATTGCCAAAACTTTCTCTACCTAGTTGGGTGAAGCTGACCCTTTATTACAGGACTTAACGGAATTTAAACGATATAGAACAAGAAAATTCTAGGTACATTACAGATCCAGAAAGTAACATTCAGTATTTCAAGAAAAGTCTCTGAACTTTTATGAGTTGCAACTTTAAAAGAATGTTTCTCAAAGATGTTTTCATTTAATCCTTACTGTAAACTCTAGAAGGAGAATATTAATTCATATTCTATAAAATGTAAACAGGATTAGAAAATGATGCAGACTTAATTGGAAGACAGATTTTTTTCCCCAGCTTAATCATCCACGTTTGTGGACAGCACTGGTATAAGACACTCTATGATAGTAATGTTTAAGGATGTCTCCCTCTCCAGTGACATTCCAGTGTTGCAAAGTTACAGCTTTCTATGTAACCTCCTTGGAGAAAATTTGCTTAAGTTCCAGAATAGAAATAAGGTCACTCTCCAGAGGGGAGAATAGGTCACTAAAATTAAGGTTTCCTAATTTCAGAGTTTTTCTCCTATAATGCAGCATACTGCATGTGCACTCAAGTCACCTTTTGGGATTTGGGGGCTCAGGGAACATTCTTGAGAGACTGCTCTGACTTCTGCCTTTGTTGTGAGTAATAAACTGTCTTTGTTTTTGACCCAGAGTTTTATGTTTTCTGTCAGTACACACACACACACACAAACACGTGGGTGTATATATGTACCTACCTATGTGTGCCTATATTTATTTATAACATGAAAATTATTTCAAATATAAAGAATTCCTTGCAGAGGCTTGTTAAAAGAACAAATACAACTGAGGATACAGCCTAAAGATATGTCAATAGAAATTTCCCAGACTGGAATATATCCTAGCCATTGTACTAATGCAAACAAAACAAAACAAATAAACAAAACCCAAACAGTCATACACACAAATTGGAAAGAAAGAGGCAAACCATGCGTATTTGCTGAAAATATATCTGGCTACATTGGAGGTCCCAAAGATTAAAAAACTAAAGCTACTAGATCTAATAATTCAGTTTAGCACGTGGGCAGAGCAAAGTCCATATACCAAAAATCCATTGTATTTCTACATACTAGCAATGAGAAAATGGAATTCGAATTAAAGTTATACAGATAACATTATAATAGTGCCAACCACCATGAAATACTTAGGTACAAGTCTAACCAAATAAATGCAAGATTTGTATATAGAATACTTCAAAAATTGCTGAAATAAGTAAGACATAAACAAAGAGATACTGTGTTCATAAATTTAAAAACTCAAAATTTTTATCAGTTTCTACCAATTTGATATATGGATTCAATTTTATCCCAATCAGAATCCCAGCAGGGTGTTTTGAAGAAGTTAACAAGCTGGATATAAAAGTTACATGGAAAAATAATGAAATTAGAATGGCCAAAATTATTTTGAAAAGAAAAGCAGTTTGTGAAATCTACTTATTTTAACATTTATTATTAAGGTAAAATAATCAAGGCAGTGGGGTATTAACTAAAGTACAGATACATACATAACTGAAACAGAATAGGGGAGTCCAGAAAGTTACCCACACATACATGGCCAATTTATTTTTAGTAACGTTGAAAAGGAAATTCAATGATGAAGGTTTTTGTATCAGTGGTGCTACAACAACTGGATGTCCATGTGTAAAATAAATGTTCCTTGATCTATACTTTATATCATAAATGAATATCAATTAATTATTTTTATCTATTTACATTTGTGTGCATGCATGCTCTTCCTATATATTCAATAGCTATGCTAATTGTGAAACAATAGTATCAGGAAAACTTGTGGGTTTTGAAGTTAGACAAAACAGGGTTCAGATTAAATTCTTCCCTTGAACTCTGAGTAACTTGGCAAATATAATTGCTCTCTTATAGGTTCAATTTCATTATATGTAAAACTTTTACACTTGTACTTACTTCACAGGGTTATGGTGATAATTAAATGAGGTTATTCATATGAATGATAATAAAAAAACATTTACTTATAATTACTTAATATTGGGCATCAGCTTAAGAGTTTTGGGTGTATAGACTGCTTTACTCTCACATCAAATCTGTGATGTTAATTTTAAGCCACATTTTAGGTCTTAGAAAAGGACGCATACTGAATTTAAAGCAACATACTTAAAGTTAGAGGCTAAGTTTTTTTTTTTTTGCGGTACGCGGGCCTCTCACTGTCGCGGCCTCTCCCGTTCTGGAGCACAGGCTCCGGACGCGCAGGCTCAGCAGCCATGGCTTACGGGCCCAGCTACTCCGTGGCATGTGGGATTCTCCTGGACCGGGACACGAAGCCGTGTCCCTTGCATCGGCAGGCGGACTCCCAACCACTGCGCCACCAGGGAAGCCCAAGGCTGAGTTTTAGAGCCAGACTTTTACCTCAGACTAGCAGAGTCTCCACACTATTTATAACTCTGTTCTAGTGTTAACAGAGTGATGCATTCGAATGGGGTGCATTTATGATCTAAACATGTACAGAAAACACATGAACCATTCCTTGGTAAATCAGTGTTATTATTGATACAATTATTGCACTGTTATGTTATGAACTATTGCACAGGTTATGAACTATTGCACAGTGTTTATTTTTCCTTTTATTAATCACACTATGATTTTTCTTACTTTGAGGTTTGTGATAGAAATTTTCTTTTTCTTTACTTTTTTAAAAAAATCAGGCTATTAGCTATCACTTTATGTTCTGTCTTAATAAAATTATTTTTCTTTTACAACGCTTTTCCTCATCTCTATAATTAAACTTACAGTTTAAACTATGTGAAAAAGGAGAGTAAACAACATATGTTCTCCTCCAAAATATATAAATTTTGATGCATTGATTTATGGTCCAGTTTTTTGTTGCTCAGAGGTTTTTGAAAAATTACATTCTCATTTTTAATTTTGATGTCAGATGTGTACTGGTACTAGTTAGAATTACCTATATATTTATTTATTTATAATATTCATAATATTATCTTGCTACAAGTGGATTCATGTAGTGTCATATAATTACTTATGAAGGCTATCAATTTGATATAGATGTTACAGAAAAATGATAGAGAATAAATTGTTTGAAAACAAGTACTCTTAAATCATTAAGTACTTTACATTATATTACTAATGTTCTAATGGAAATGTCCTTTATGAATTTTAAAAATACTATAATAGCAATTCTTCTTTCATATGGTAGCATGGAGTATACCCAGAATCATACAGAATTCTATCACCATAACAGTATCTAAAATCTCAGAGGAGAATGATATATGCATGAATTGCTATAAAGTAATTATAATTTTTTGAAGGAGAATAGGAAGAAGAAAGGAAAGGAGGATAATAATTGGCAGAGTGAGTATGGGCTTCCAATTTTCACTGTTTTTCATGATCTCTGTATGATTATAAAAATGATTTCTAATTCCAAAATGCAGAGTCATAATAGGAGATGTTTCCACAGTAATTCTATCTACAGAAAGGCCAAAACTGTATATCAATATTTCAATCAATGTTGTCTTTTTTACATTAAAAAGGTAATTCTTTGACGTTTTATTTAGTGGCTTGCAGTGAAAAAGTAAAATCTTCCATGATAATTCCTGTAAGATAATATTTAAAAAAAATAAAATATTTCTGAAGGCAAGATTTTTTGTTATTACAGAAGACTATGCCATGAAAAAAATACTGGTTAGAACAATTGAATTATATGATTGGTAGACTATTCACTGATTCTCATTTTCAAATGGGTAGAAATGACTTTAGGCTATATACAATTAAGTAAAAGTATAAACATCAGTCACCATTTTATTCATTGTAAGTACATTAGTCCAGTCAGTTGCAAATTTAATTTCTACTAAAATAAATTTCTTGAAATTTAACTTGAATTATTTTTCCTTTAGGATTTTAAAAATCCTCTTGGAAGTTACATTTATTTGGATCACAGATCTGTTCAACTGTTAAAACACACTTCTGAATCACATGGCTAATTCATTGATTGGCATACTCAAGACAGCAAGGTAAAATAAATGTAAATTTGGGGAGAAGATATGACTTCCCTTCAAATATGAATTTAATTGAGAAAACAGTCTGAGGACTATCATCCATGAATGAAGGTAGAGGCAATAAAGAATAATTAAAAGTACTAATCGAGGGCTTCCCTGGAGGCGCAGTGGTTAACAATCCACCTGCCAATACAGGGGACACGGGTTCGAGCCCTGGTCCAGGAAGATCCCACATTCCGCAGAGCAACTAAGCCTGTGCGCCACAAGTAGTGAGCCAGGGTTCAAGAGCCCGTGAGCCACAACTACTGAAGCCCTTGCATCTAGAGCCCGTGCTTTGCAATAAGAGAAGCCACCACAACCACAATGAGAAGCCCGCGCACCACAATGAAGAGTAGCCCCGGCCCACTGCAACTAGAGAAAGTCCGTGTGCAGCAACGAAGACCCAATGCAACCAAAAACAAATAAATTTATTTTAAAAAAGTATTAATCGACTTAGTGGGAGAACTAGTTTACTGATTTTTAGTGTCTACCTAATTAAGAGACATTAAGAACTAATGACTGTTTTTAATTATATCCCAGGTTCAGAATGTGAATGAAGGAGTCATTCATCCAAGGCGTCTATGGCTGAACTGCACAGTTGCACAGTCAACAGAAACTCAGTCAGGAAGCTCATAGATGCTTTGAGAAGATATCCTAGTCAAAAACTAAAACAAAAATAATATTGGGGAAGGTGGTCCAAGACAGTGGCTTAGGAAGAGCCTGAATTCAACTCCTCCCATGGACACAACATGTCTACAGCTTCATATGGAACAATTCCCTCTGAATAACCTGAGAACTAGCTGAACAACTACTCCACAGTGGAGGATAAAAGGGCCACATGGAGACAAGTATGAGAGGCAGAGATGCAGTCTCACCAAAAAATCCCACCTTTGGCATTGTGACGTACAATTGGGAGGAATCTCACAAGTATGGAACTTCTCCTTGAGGAGAAAGGGATTTGTGCCTTACATCAGGCGCACCAACTCTTAGAATCTGTGCTGGAAAAATGAGTCCCTAAAACATCTAGCTTTGAAAACCAGTAAGGCTTATGTGCAGGAGAACCACAGGGCTATAGGGAATGGAGATTCTGCTTTTAAAGGACTCTTGCACAGATTCACTCACCTCAAGACCCATGCAAAAGCAGCACTTTGAAAACAGCCTAAACCTTATGTGAAAGAGATTAATTTACTAATCCTAAAGTGTCTGCCAGAGGGACAAAAACTTTTTGGGACTCTCTTCCAGTATGGAGGTCCTGGCAGGCACCATTTTTATGTTCTCCTTCTATTTTGCTCTTGCCAGTGCCGGCAGGCACCATTTTTACACTCTCACTCTAGCCTGCTAGCACCTGACCCTCTTCACTGCTGCCATAGCCCTTCCAGAGGTGGTGGGGGGAGGTTAGCACTCTGCTCTCCTTTGGTCCCCAAAAGCCAGCAGGGGCAGACAGTCTAAACAGGGAATGCCCCTTGAGTGCCAGTCTCTCATTGCCAAGGGGCAATGAGTTTCTCAGCTGAACGGGCCAACTGGGGAGACAGTTTGAGAAACAACCAAGAACCAAAGCATGATTAAACAACACAGATCATTGCCTACACAGCACTACTCCTTTAAGACTGGGAGAGACAGCTCTTTCATTTAACACACAGGGACACAGAGAGTCAAGGAAAATGGGGAAACAGAGGAAAATGCTCCAAACAAAAGCACAGAATAAACCTCCGAAAAGAAACCTTAATGAAAGAGGGATAAGTAATATACCTGATAATTCAAAGTAATGGTAATAAAAATGCTCATTAAACTCAGGAACAGAATAAATGAACACAGAGAGAACTACAACAAAGTGACAGAAAATATAAGAAAGTACTAAACAGAAGACACAGAGCTGAAACATATGATAAATGAACTGAAAAACACACTAGAGGGGTTTAAAAGCAAACTAGATGAAACAGAGGAATAGATCAGCAATCTGGAAAAAAAGGGCAATGGAACTCACCCAGATAGAGCAGCAAAAAGAAATAAGAACTTTAAAAAGTGAAGATAGATTAAGGGACCAGTGGGACAACATCTAGCAAAATAACATTTGCATTATAGGGGTCCCAGAAGGAGAAAAGTGAGAGAGAGGGGCAGATAACTTATTTGAATAAATAATGGTTTAAGGAAGAAGGATGAAATGGGTAAAGGGGATCAATTGTATGGTGATGGATCACAACTAAATTTTTGGTAGTGAGCATACTGTAGTGTGTGCAGAAGTAGAAATGTAATGCTGTACACATGAAATTTATATAATGTTATAAAGCAATGTTACCTCAATAAAAGATAAATTTTAAAAAAGAAATAGTGACTGCAAACTTCCCCAATCTGGAGAAGGAAGCAGACATCCAGATCCAGGAAGCCCAGAGAATTCCAGAAAAGATGAGCCCAAACAGAACCACACCAAGACACATTATATTTAAAATGCCAGAATCTTAAAAGCAGAAAGAGAAAAACAGCTTGTTATATACTAAAGAAACCCCATATGACTATCAGCGGATTCCTCAGCAGAAATTTTGTAGGCCAGAAGGGATTCGCATGATAAATTCAAAGTGCTGAAAGGAAAAAAAAACTTCCAACCAAGAATACTCTACTCAGCAAAGTTATCATTTAGAACTCAGATGAAATAGTTTTCCAGACAAGCAAAAGCTAGAGGAGTTAACTATCATTAAACCAGTCCTACAGGAAATTTCATAGGGACATCTTTAAGCTGAAAAGAAAGGGCACTAGTTAGTAACAAAAAGACATATGAAAGTAAAAATTTCACTGGTGAAGTTCAACATATAATAAGGAAGTAGATCAATCACTTACTTAGAAAGCTAGTATGAACATTAAAAGACAAAACTGGTAAAAATAACTATAAGTAAAATGACTAGTTAAAGGAAACACAAAATAAAAAGGTACAAACTGTGACATCAAAAACATAAAGGTAGAGTAAAATGCAGTTTTAGAATGCATTTAAAATTAATTTGCTATTAATATAAAATAGACTGTTACCTATATAGGGGGTTATATATGTATATACATATATATGGGACATTTTAATAACCACAAAACAAAAACCTATTATATACCTACAAAAAAAATCTATAATATACCTACAAAACTTAGAAAAGATAATGAGAAAGGAAGATAAGCATAATGCTATAAACAGTTATCAACTCTACATAACATTCAAAGATTTACTCTCTGCCCTAACCAAATTCCTCCAAAAAATTGAAGAAGGAGCACTCTTTCTACCAGGTCAGCATTACTCTGATACCAAAACCAGAACAGGGAACCACCAAAAAAGAAAATTATAGGCCTATATCTGTAATGTAATACCAGAAACCATAAAACTCCTAGTAGAAAACACAGGTAGTAGGCTCCTCTGCATCATTCTTGGCAGTGTTTTATTGCATTGACTCCAATGGCAATGTCAACAAAAGCAAAATTCAACAAATAGACTACATCAAACATAAACTTCTACCTAGAGAAGGAAATCATCAAGGAAATAAAAAGGCAACCTACTATATGGGAGAAGATATCTACAAATTATATATCTGATAAGAGGTTAATATACGAAGTATATAAAGGACTCATACAGCTCAATAACAAAAACAACAAAAAAATTGATTAAAACTGAGCAGAGAACCTGAACAGACACTTTTTCAAAGAACACATAAAGATGACCAACAGGCACATGAAAATATGCTCAAAATCACAAATCATCAGGTAAATGCAAATCAAAACCACAAGTGAGATATCAGTTCACACCTGTCAGAATGACTATTATCAAAAGGACAAGAAATAGCAAGTGTTGGTAAGAATGTGAAGGAAAGGAAATCTTCATGCACTGTTGCTGGGAATGTAAATTGGTGCAGCCACTATGGAAGACATTATGGAGGGTCCTCAAAAAACTAAAAATAGGACTCTGACTTCTATTCCACTTATAGTTTATTCTAAAAAATAAATAGTTGAGTTTTCAATGAAAAAGTGCTTTTGTCTATTCTATGTTTTGGTCACTGTGTAGGACATGGAAGAAAGAGGTGATCCACAAGAGTGGGGGGTCCACTGATATAGGGCTTATTTATGTAAATAAATAAGGGTGAATAGGATCATATATGGTTAAGGTAATCAGGAACGTTTTATTAGAGCAGAAGGCCTTTGAGGTGATCCTTGCAACATAAGTCTATGGTAAGTGGAACTATGGGGTAAATTTCTATTAGATTAATAATACACACAAAATCATGGAGGAGAAAATGTAGCAAACTGCTAAGAACAGTGAGTAGTATGGCTAACCCAGAAAGACATATAGGAGGTGGACCTAAAAATACTGAAATGGGCAATTGTGCAAAAGTTATCTAATGTTTTGCTTGATTGTTGTTTGTTTATTTTACAAATGAAAATGACGTAAGAAGTGGAAGAGAAAGCAACCTGGACAAGTCATTGAAAAATGTTCTCTTTTTAGAGCTTGAGAACTTACTGATTGCTAGGATCTGGGGCAAGGCTCAAAGCTTGTACATTAAAAAAAAATCTGAGGAAAAGGGAAAGAGAGAAAGAAAAGGAAGGACAATGTTCTGGGAATATATAACAACCTGGTCACATATTTTATTTGACTTCTGTCAGATTCAAGTCTCAGTCAGAAAATGCTCCATTAAAAGAAGCTGATGAAGACTAAAGGCTGGCCCTCTGCAAGATCTTAATGGTAGGTGAGAGTCCGGTTACCTCACAGCAGAGTTTCACAGAAAAATCTTACCTTTTCACAATAGACTTTTGAAAAAAAAATCTTTATATATATGTACTTTAAATGAACTTCAAATAGGAACTTTCCTGAGGAGTGAAATTCCCAACTGACCTGTCAGATGGATTTTTTTCTGATCTAATTCCTGAGGGAATGCCTCTCCTCTCCTACCATTCTTTCCAAATTATGGTGAAATGTAGGCTGTGTGTACTGTTCACACGCATGTGGTAGTTAAGTATCAGTGTGTATTAGGAAAAATTATTAAAAAGTCTTAATGTAGAAGCCAAAATTCTGTACCCTCTGTGTGCTCATGAAGAGTGTCCCTGAGTTTGTTGCCACAGTCTGTTGTTGCCTGAGACTGCCTCTTCCACTTGTATTCTTCCTGAAGGTAACACTTGGAAATGATTATTTGATTCCTCAGTGCCACCCACCAGGCTGACTTGTCTGAGACCTTGTTTCCCAGCCATTCTCAACCAGTTATGTTGTTTGAAGTTGCGCTTCAGTGAATCCTTATAATGTTGCTTATGCCCTTTCTACCTTCCAAACAATACCTATAGGAAAGAAGCATCTTTATTCCTGGTGGTATGCCAAAATTGAATATTGTAGAAATATTCTCTCTTTGAAAAAAACTCTTAAAAATTCAAAACCATTACTCTAACATCTAACTCTTTTTCTAGAATTTAATTTGTCAGAGACATATCCTTAGAATTCTATTTATGTTAGAGTTAATCCTCAAGTAGGTATTAAAAATAGACATCTTTTTAAAAAGAGTACATTTAGACAAATTTAATCAAAGTTGAACCAAAATGGAAAAGAATAATCAGGATTATTGAAAAATACTGCTTTGAAAGCAACATTTCTCAATATTCCTGACCATAATATGAATTTTTTGTCAGTGGGCCATTGCCCCAATCAATTATTTATTTCTCCAGCTGGCTTCCTTCTCATACACAACATTAGAGAGGTAGTGATGGCCCACACCTTTTGTTGTCTCAGATTACAGACATAGAGGTGCAAACTGGGAGAGAAGGATCTAATTAATGACCCAAATATGAAACTATCTATAGCAAATGGCAATATATTGGCCAATTGTTAACCAAATTGTTGCCCAGACCTCAGAAAGAACCATTCTGGAGTCCCCATCAGAAAACCATTCTGCATTAGGATGGAGTCCTTTGTCTTTTCCTCTGGATACAAGCCACAGTTTCAGGGGTAAATAAGTAAAAAATGTCATCATCACAAAATTGCAGTCATTTGAAAGATCTTCCTAAGAATCAGGATCAAGAATAAATAGATGGATGGGTCGTTAGTCCTGAACCTGACTAACAACATTTGGGGCAGCGACATAGTTCTTGTTTTGTACTGCCTCATATTTTTGTTTTTAGTCAGGTTCAAGCTCTAACTAGGGTAATGGAGTCTGCCAAGTAGACTTAATTGCCAAAAATAAAAATCAGTCATAGAATAGGTACATTTGCATATTTTTCTTGAGGGAAATTCCATAGTTTTCATCAGATATTCAAAAAATCTATTCCCAGTGAAATTAAAGAACATTTGTTTCCCCCCCCCCACACACAGACACACACACACACAACTCTTGTTGTTTTAAATAAACATGCATGTGAGTAAAATATGCATAGTTACATGAATATATATGCATATAAATATCAGTAATTATAATCCATCTACAAAGCACCACCGTGTGCCTTGGACTGGGTTAGAATTTTACATTTCTTCTTTAAAATAAATTGCCAAAATAACCCAGAGCTACTGTTTTTATGTTCCAGTTCATAGAAATGGAAATTGAAACTAAGAGAGTTTAATTTTATGTTCAATATCATACAGCTAGCAAATGCTAAGTCTCTATCTGCAATAGCTATGCTTATTTCACTTTCAAAACAAAGTATGTAAAGCCATATTCTTAGCTATCCATGATATCATGGATATAAAATGTTCAGTAAAGCAAAGTTCACTTGTAACACATATAGGCCATATAGTATAACAGAAATTACACAAATCTTTTATTCCATAATTTATGATTTTTTAAATATTTAGCACACATAAAATTATAAGAAAAGTACTGTACCTTCCATTTTATTTTTATTTCATAACCATTATCATGAATTACGCATTGGGTTAAGCACTTTATACACATATATTCTTTTTTTTTTTTTTTTTTGTGGTACTCAGGCCTCTCACTGTTGTGGGCTCTCCCATTGCGGAGCACAGGCTCCGGACGCACAGGCTCAGCAGCCATGGCTCACGGGCTCAGCCGCTCCGCGGCACGTGGGATCCTCCCGGACCGGGGCACGAACCCGTGTTCCCTGCATCGGCAGGCAGATTCTCAACCACTGTACCACCAGGGAAGCCCTACATATATTCTTTTAACTTCAACTACAAATCTATGGTCTTGTTCCATCTATAAATGAATAAATTATCTTCGATAATTTAAGTAAAATATTTGAAAATGATAATATTATTTCCATTTTATAGATAAGAAAACTGAAGCAGAAGATAATTAGTAACTTGCACAAGGACAGTTATTTAAGTGATCAAGTTGGGACAGAAACCCATGTCTATCTAATTGTATAACATGGGACTGGACAATTAGTAATGTAAGGAGTATAACCGAATGAATTAATTCACAGGATGTGGAGCCAGACTATGAAGTTAAGATGCTGATTACTTCACTTGTTAGCTGAGTGAACTTGGGCAAATTAATTAATTTTTCTGCTTCAGTTTCATCATTTAAAAAATGAGGGGCTTCCCTGGTGGCACAGTGGTTGAGAATCCGCCTGCCGATGCAGGGGACACGGGTTCGTGCCCCGGTCCGGGAAGATCCCACATGTCGTCTGGAGCCTGTGCTCCGCAACGGGAGAGGCCACAACAGTGAGAGGCCCGCGTACTGAAAAAAAAAAAAAAAAAAAAAAAAAAAAAGAGAATATTGACAATACTTTTAGGGTTGTTGTGATAAACTCTAAATGCTAATTTATGTAAATTATTCAGAAAATGCTTGGCACATAGTGGGTACTCAATGAATTCACATTTTAACACTTTATCATCAATTACATTACTATTATTATATTATACTGTGTAAAAAAAAAAAAAAATAAACAGAAACCTCAACTAAATAGAGTTGGAAGACCGGAAGGTGGAGCTCTCAAACCCTGTGATGATAGCACAGTCCAACAAGAAGAAAGACTCCTCTTCCTTGCTGGCAAGGACTCAGGCAATGAAAAGCCATGGACTCTTTGTTTACTATACTCATGGCAAATTCTTCTCCCCCTCTATAAAAAGTGTGCTCCTTCCCTTGCCATGGGGGAACTTGCATGTGTCTCTCCCTGGTTGCAGACCTTGAACTGCAATTCTCTGCTGATCCCAATTAAACCCATCTTTGCTGGAGAAATATCTGGCAGTCTATTTGTTTCAGGTCAATGATCATTATTATTCTATTATTATTTTTTCTAACTAACTTTCTCAATCTGTGATAAAACAAACTGATAAGTAGAAAAAACTTACCTACAATCAGTCCCATTGTTATGAAGGGTAAAAGAGAGTCTTAATTTGGATGGCTGTGACAAAATATCATAAACTAGGTGGTTTATCAAGAAAAGACATTTTTTTCCCCCCTTGCATTTTTTGAGACTGGAAGTCCACAATCATGATGCCTGCATGATCAGGTTCTGGTGGAGAGTCCCTTCTGGTTGCAGATTGCCAGTTTCTCCTTTTATCTTCCTAGCTTGCTATCTGACATATTCTTATGAAGATACTAATTCCATTTATGAGGGATGCACCCTCAAGATATAATTACTTCCCAAAGGTCCACCTCCAAATGCAATCACATTGGGATTAAGGTTTCAACATATGAATTTTGGGAAAGGAGAGGCACAAACATTCAGTCCACTGCATAGGACAATTAATCTGCACATTTTCCAGGTAACATGCTTTGAGATGGGGTGAAGGTCAGCTGGAATTTGTGCTCCTTGAATCCTGATCTGATGTAGAGAAGTAACAAGTTGAGGAGAGGATTAATATTACAGGTATAAGAAAAAGAAACTCAGTTTTTCAGTTTTCAAACAAACTCTGAAAATTCAAGACAAAGGGACTAGAGAGACAAAAATATTACATAAAAGGCTTTTTGAGCATTCCTAAGGCAAGATCCTGACATAATCACCCTGACATAATCAACAGGAATAACAGAATATAGGTCAGAATGAAATATTTATTTTTTTGAGATTTTCCATACCTTGGCCCACCATGAAGTGTTCTATAAGTAACTGAATGTTTGCCCTGACTGGGAAGAGGCAGAGGGAAAAAGAGCAATAGAATATAAATGGAAATAGCTTGTGTCTCAGAGACAAGGTGAGATCCTCTTCCCATGTCACCAGGAAGATTCTGATGATGGTATCTGAAAGAAAGTTCAGTTTAAGCTGCTTTGTGATAAGAGTATATACACATGCCCTTGACTTTGGAAGAGTAGCAATCATGAAAGCTGAACCCATGGGTGAACATGGTTCTCTGGTTTTCTAGAAGCAATGGCTATGTGAGACATCTGGTAAATGGACCCAAAATCAGTCTTCCCTAAATAAACCTACAGGCCCAGTGTCAGGTGTGGAAACCAGGTCCCCAGCCTTACAGAGGGTTTAGATGTTGGCTAATAGAGAGATGCCATGTGTCCAAAACAATGTGTCCAAAACAGTTTTATAGTTGTGATGAGGAGACCTTGCATACCAAAGGCCAAATGGTAACAACTTTGTCAAAGTGGAAAAAAGGGGGAACTTGAGGCTGCTTCAGCTGCTATCAGCAAGACTAGGAGCTCAGATGATCAAAGGTTGACCTGGAGGACTGGAGACCTCCGTGGAGGCCAGTGAGGATAACTGGGTCAGCCACTTCCTTCTAGTCCATAGTGCCTTACAACTAAAACTGTTCCTGGAAAAAGAAGGGCATTAATAGATATATAATATATATACAATATAGATTAACCTTAAACTTACAGACAAATCATGAATTCATTGTAATGTACCTTTGTCATGACAGACATTCTGCCTCCATCAAGCTCAAGAGATAAATGAGATTTAATTATAGAAATTTTAAATTGGATAGTTGTAAACCTTAGTATGTGGCTAGATATTCTTCTTTTGTTTACCTATACTAACCAACAAAGAATGCTTCCACCATCCTCGCCCTCACTACTCAGTTGGTGGGATTGGCCTTCCCTGCAGGGAAACATACTTCACCTGATCGCTGAATGCCCAAGGCTGCTCAGTCAATCATTTAGAGCTAGTGATATGTTCTCACAATATGATTTATTCTTGCTGAGCTCTGGACTCCTGGCGTTGGGTCTCTACCTGACGTCTTTGAGAAAGCACAGTCCCCTTTCCAGCAGAACCCGGTCCTCAACCCCTAGATATATTGTGGGCCATTATACCTGGCAGCAGTCCACAACATATTACTATGTTGGGGCAAGGGAGATAGGCAATTAACACTTACTGGGTTATTTCTATTTTACATGTTCTTATTCTAATCTACACTTGTAATCTGAAAGATAGGTACTCTTATCTTGTTTTATGGATGAAGAAGCTAAACTCAGAAACATGAATCTTGCTCAACTATAAAGTAGAGCTTATATCAAACCCAGGTTTTTGAAAGCATGTCAGACTTCACTTACACTACGGAAGAACCACACAGGTAGCTGGGGACTGACCTTAGTCCACATTCTTCTCAGATAAAATCTGTCCTTGTTACCCCAATCCGGTATCAGAATCACCCAGGAAGCAGATTTCTGGGCCCCAACGCAGGCCCTACTGAATCAAATTATCTAGCAGTGAGGCCTGGGAATTTGCATTTTATTAATACCTAATGTAATTCTTCATGCTTGCTTAAATTTTAAGCATCACATTGTTCTTTAACATAGAATCTCTATCTGAAATGGAAAATGCATAAGAGAAATTCAAATTTACCAAGCTTTTGTATTTCTCAGAAAGAAGATTCATTTTTGTTACATATACATGTATCTATTCTTTTTCAAATTCTTTTCCCATTTAGATTATTACAGAATATTGAGCAGCATTCCCTGTGCTATACAGTAGGTTCTTGTTGGTTACCTGTTTTAAATACAGCAGTATGTACATGTCAATCCCAAACTCCTAATCTATCCCTCCCCACCACCTTTCCCCGCTGGTAACCATGAGTTCATTCTCTAAACCTGTGAGTCTGTTGCTGTTTTGTAAATAAGTTCGTTTGTATCATTTTTTTTAGATTCCACATATAAGTGGTATCATATGAGATTACATTTTTGTTTTTAAAATAATTGCTAAAATAATGTTTCTATCACCCCAGGACTCACTATCAAAAACTTAAAGTTCAAGATCAAAACAAACAAACAAAAAATCACAAGAAAATCTTGAAGGAGTCCACAAACCATAAAATATCAGGCTTTGCTCCAGCTCTTTTTTGGTGTTACAGTACTTTGAGATGTATTGTATCATTACTACTTAATCATCTTTTAGAACTTTTTCAAGCCTAGTGTGGAATGACTAGTAATTTTTACCTCAGAAAAAAATGCACCTTTAGCAAATGTGATATATTCACACAAGAATTCATTAAACTTTTTTCATTATTTCACCTGTAGAAACTTGCCCTGTACTTGATCAATAAATCTTTGTTGTTTAAAATTTAAAATAGTGATTGTCTTTTGACTTTTGTCCACAAAATATCACTCTGATTAATCATTAGAACCTCATATCTCCCTCTCCAGCATCACTTGTTATTTGCCTCTGCCATTAGCAAATCCTGTATGTAATTATGTTTGTAGCCACTTAACTCCCAATGGATTCTCCTAAGCTGTTTCTTATATTAAAAATATTTCTTACAGAGAAAGAGAAGTGGATACTTAACGTATATTCCTCGACTAAGTTAATTCCCCCAAATTTGATTATTATGTGAAAATACTTTCAGCTTTTTTATTTAATTTGATGACTGTAGCTATATGTATATATAATCAGTAAGTTTAGGTATCATATATAGAGGAAATAAGTCATATACAAATGATGTTATTTATTTATTAATATGTATCAAAATTATATGGGATAGCTATAAATCGTTCCAATACCAGGCAGAAGGAGATAAATGCTGTTACTTTGATTTAGGGAAAGTAGAGAGCCTCATGAAAAGTATGCATTAGACTTGACAAGTACAGAAAGGATAAAGGTTGTTTTACCGGAAAAAAAAAAAAAACTGTGTGGCTGCAACATTGAGGTAAACAGTTACAAGTGAGCAGTCATGAGGTATTGATTTATTTAGAACAGAGTGTGAGAAAGAGAAGTGAGAGATGATACAGGAAATATAGGTTGTAGACATTACAGAATAACTTCCTAAGGAATTTAGATGTTATTCTGCAGATCAAAGTTATCACTAACTGAACACCTATAAAATCTGCTATTAAAATAAGCACATTTTGTATGTTAAATAATGCCCTCAAACATCAATGGTCTTCTGTTGATTGATTCAGGACCTTTGCAATTAACTGGTTCATACTCTCAGAGGAAAAAGGAAAGCAAGAATGCTTTTGAGCAAAAATTACAAATTCCTCTCCTATTGTGAATCAGCTGAATATTCTAATTTCGATGCATATATATCAAAATTATCCAATAAATGCTTTATATACACATATATATTATACCATCAATTTTTATTGCCAAAATAATTGTAGCACTTGTTAAAACCAGGGAGATCAATTAGTTCTTGAAACGTCAAGTAGCTGGTTAGTACAGTACGGAGATTAGAGCTAAGACATTTTGACACCTAATTCTAGATTATTTTTTCTGCATTACTTCTTCAAGCACGTTTATTAAAACTGCTAATTCAGACTACCTGGATGAAGATCAATTTTTATTTTTAAAAGACTGCACTATATTGTTATTGTGGTTTATTTACCATGAAGAGAAACTCTAACAAGGCTAATGAAGTCGGTCAAGTAGGGTTAATTGCCAAAAATAAATATTATTAGTGTTAAATTAATGGCTTATATGAATATCCATCTTTGAAAGGTCTTTGATGTCAACTAAGTATTACTTGCATAATCTTGTTTACATTATTAATTTAAACTGAAACATTCTTATTCCCAAAGTGCATACATTTTCATAGCTTTTGCCCGTATTTTCAATATTTCCAAACTAATGAGCTTTACCAAAAACCAGAAATTTTTCTTTAGAAATTTTGAAAAAAAATTCCTACTAGAAAACTGAACAAATATACTGATCTAAGGAAGATCCTCCAACCATCACATGCCATAATGTGAATTCATAATGTCTGTAACAGCTTAGAAGTTTTCATTAACTTAATTAGTTATTTAATATTTGTGAGAGTAATAAAGCTATGTTATAAGGACTCATGACATGAGTTAAAGATACAACTGTCCCCTCAGAAGTCAAGCTGAAGTAGATAAGTACAAGTCTCAGTTTAAATTAAATCTGTCAAACCAGCTGGCATCCTTCACAAAGAGTACACATTTCACATTTCAAAACATAGGGGTATAGTATATTTCATGGAACACCTAGACTACTACTAATAATAATAGTAAGTACTTATGTATGATCAAAATATTCCCACATTCCAAGGAAAATGTGGATTATTCTGTAGCCATGGTAACAACAGTCACCAGAACCAGTTTGAACATGCCTAATTAATAAATGGAAGTCTATATTTATGATAACACACAGCCACTGGAACCATTTTTTAAAGCAGTTTAATCATTAAGTAACAATACCTCACCTCAGTGAACATGCTTTTGCACGCCGCCTACCAATCAATGAGGGCTCCTTACTTCTAAAAGTCAAGCAATAAAAATGGAATCTCTTATGAATGTCAACCACTCAACAGCAGTCTCACTATCGACAAATTATGTCAACCCACTTACCTGTAAAATTCCACCAATCCTTGGATTCCATGTTTTCAATATATTTTATAGAAAATAAGCAGTTGAGTCTCCCTGGAGAGATTAAGCTTAACCAGCAAGCTCTCCCTAATTATAGTATAACTACATTTAGTTTTGTGTTCTTTATTTTAGATATTGAATAAGAATTTCATCCTTTGACATTTCTGGAGATTACACCAAGATCATGTTGAAGATCTTTTCTTGTCAGCATTTTAGAGGACCCTGAATCAACAGCATGCACACTGGGCTATTTGTGTGCAAATTCCATTTGTTTATAATATTTGTTTTTGAAGAGTCAACAATTTGAGCTCTTTCTTATTCTAAAAATTGTAGACCAATATCTGTTTATCATGTCACTAGACCTAGGCCTTTGTATAAAAAATTAGATCTTTTCATCATTTATTCTTGACTACATTGACAATTAAGAATCTAAATGACTCTCTTTTCTGCTGTATATCACTGTGTGTAAAATTATCTACTTGTAATTCTAGCACAGTAAACTACTGATTAACACCTGGAAAGCCTTTGAAGCTCACTGAAGCTTAGTTTACCTATATGGGATATGAGGATAATAATTCCTACTTCACAAGTGGGTTGTGACACTTCTTAAGTGAGATAACACACAAGAAAACATGTAAATATTACTTAGTGATAATTGTTTATAGAATCTGAGTGGTAGTCTTATCTTAAATAACAACAAATTTTAATCACATGCATCTCTAAAATGCTGCTGTATCCCCGTCCTTAATCTCCATCTATAACTCTAAGCAAGGTTAAGGAAGGCTGCACCTTTTTAATCTTTAGGTTTTAGATAACATGTTTGCACATAAAAATTGGATATAGGGTTTCCCTGGTGGTGCAGTGGTTGGGAGTCCACCTGCCAATGCAGGGGACACGGGTTCATTCCCCGGTCTGGAAGGATCCCACATGCCGCGGAGCTGCTGGGTCCGTGAGCCATGGTCGCTGGGCTTGCGCGTCCGGAGCCTGTGCTCCGCAATGGGGGAGGCCACAGCGGTGAGAGGCCCGCATACCGCAAAAAAAAAAAAAAAAGAGAGAACTGACATTATAGACTTCTAAAAATTTGTATCAGCACTGGAAATGCTGGACTCATGAAAATTTTAGGAAGAAAGAAATACTAAAAAATATAAACTATTATTTTTAAATTTAATGTACTATCCTGCTGTATTATATAGCAGCTATGCTAATTGTACATACATTCGTATATTGTTACTTTCCAGGCAAAGTTTCACCAAGTCATTTTCCAAAGTAACAAGTAGATGGCATTATATTACTATCTTTAACATATATTCCTAATGGTGAAATTGAAGAAAATAAAAATTCTACAAAACATTTTTGTTTTAAAACTCATAAGGTGAGTAAATAAATCTGTTTTTTTCAATAATTTAGTCACTTGAGTGTACTCAAATCTAAAATTATTGCAATTCTAGGGTTTTCCTTGAAATAGTTGCTTTGTTAAATGAAACTAATTACTTAAAGAAAACTAGTAAACACAGAAAGTAATATCTTTAACATGAAATCAAATTCCTTTTATTTTATGACATTTAAGACTCTATACAGAGTTCCAGTTTGTAATGAAATATTAAAACATACTACAATGTACTCCTCTAAACCCATATTTAAATAAATGAAAAAAAAATTAAAACAAGAAAAGCAAATGGAAGCAGAGCTTACCATATTACCTGAAAGCAGTCACAGGAAAACAACAATAAAAGATTCTAGGAATCCATGCATAGTTTTTACCCAGACATAAAGGAAAGAAACAGAAACCATTCAATCCTCACTTATGCATACCCACTATTAGGTGCACTACATGTTATACATACTCTACTAAGAAAAACCTCAGGGTATTCACTAGGATAATCACCAGAAAAGGTGAAATCTACTGGGATTTGTCATTTGCTATCACTAAGTAGAAGTATGGGGAAAAAATATATATATACTATATATATTCTATCTATCTATTTTATTATAATTATCAAAAGATATTTCCAACAATAAGAAAAAAAAAACCTAAAAGAAAAAAGATAAGGAGATTTTAAAAACAAGTGTGGATGATACTGAAACCACTGATGGCCCAAAGATGAGGGCCAATGAAAATCCAAATTTGTCTTCCTTTCTCGCTGAAAATTTATACCACTTCTAGGAGCCAGAGAAAAGACTTTTGTAGAGAAGAGGTGGAAGCAAAACAAGAGACTGATTGGCTCTAGTGTAAGTGGTTGCATTATTTGGGAGAGCTTAGTTGGCTGTTTGTAATTCGTTGCCCTTAGGTTTTGATTTTTTTAACCTCAAGGCATTACAGGCTTAGGTTCTGGTTTGCTTATGAAGGTCACTAGGGCATTAAAGCCACATCATTCTAAAGGCTTCTCTGTTTAATTAATTTGACAGGAGGAAGATGATCAATGCCAGTGTATCCCAGAGATCCACTGCATCAGTGGGGACTGTAGTTCATGCCACTAACTTCTCTTAGGAAGAGAAGCCACTATAAAGAGATGTTTCTCAGCAGGGACAGAGAAGTAGGGTGGACCGTGGTGGTCATGCAAATGCCCATCTCATATCTTACACTGCAGGGACCGTGACTGATAGCCTCAGGTACTGCACTCAGAATTCAGAATCCAGGACCACATTAACTTTGAAGCTCTGTTTCCCACAGTATTTTCCCAAAATTAACTGAATGGGGCAGGGATCGAACGTAGGCGCATTCATGTCAAACTGTGGGATTCTTCTAAATGATGACACAGGCTCGAGGACTCCCCATCAGTCTGACTGAAACTTTCTTTGAATTGTTCTACAGTCTGAAATTCTTCCTTCCCTCTATCCTTCACAGAATTCAGACCTGATCACCCCTCCTTTTCTGACCTGTTTCTCTCAATAAATATCTTGCATTCCAAACAGTATCTTGGTGTCTACTTCTCAGAAACCCTAATCAACACGCTTGTAACTTTCAAATAGAATGAAAATATAGTTAACAGTTTGATAGTGAATATAGAATGAATATAAATGTAGAACTACATTTTTAAAAAATCTGGAGTAACTACAGTTATAATACAAAATATTACAACTTACTATGAAAGTAATATAAATAATACAACTAATAAGGAGAGAACTCATTTTTATAGAAGCACTAAATGCAAAAAATTGCTAAAGAAATTTTTAATGAAGTATATTAGAAAATAGCTCTCAAAATATTAGTTGATTAGAGACAATAAGTCATTAATGTGTTTAGTAAGAGATGATAATCATGATAATGATGATGATGATGGCATGACCATCATAATCATAGTTCCTGCAATATATGCATAATACTTAATATTTTTATGCTTTTAAAACAAACTACTGGTAGATTTCTGAAATGAATACTTATATTAGAATACAAACTCAGAAAATAATATCCAAAGTTTCTTAGGGTCCAGTCAATGACAAAGATCCATTTTGGAATTTCTTATAACCATTATCTGTGCAGGTCAAACCTTGTCCATTGTGCATCAACTTTATCAAATTGGTGACACACTCAGAGAAATATTGACATTTCAGTCTTTGTGATTATGCCTGTATACAAGAAAGAACACTGATTTCAAATGAACTTATGGCCTGATTAGATCTACAGTAGAAAAAGTATTTCCTTTTTAAAAACTGAGAACCATCAATAATATATAAAAAGACTATAAAATTATAGTCTTAGAATTTTAAATATTTTCACCTTCAATTTATTTTTTCAATATTTGTAGAGTAACTACCATTGGTGCACTATTCCACACATCTATGAGGCTCAGAAACTAAAAAGATATACAGTTGATCCATTTTACTTGTTAACATTGGCACCATAACCAAATGAAACTCTGACATTATGAACTTAAATTTACACATTTTTAATTAAAATAATTGATGCCAATAAAGTAATAGAAAGTTCTGAGGAAAAAATTCACATTAAGGCTTTCATTACAGAATTTTAAAATTTATTATTCATTGTTTGCTTTTATATGACACCTATGACATGTGGACCCTAGATAATCACCAAATTTTAGTATATGTGTCTGCTTGTATGTGTGTGTATATTTAGTTTCTGTATATATTCATATTTTTAATTATTTGATGGGACATATTTCACTTTGCAAAACCTAGGTATCAAGATTCATAGTCGATACTTTGAGATGTATCATTGTATTAAATGCATTCCAACACTTTTCTATTTAGATGCCTTATTCCTGTGGTTAGAAATGATCAATTTTGGTGATAATGTACTTGTAATGATTTTTGAGGTGGTAATGAAATAAGATATATTTTGTAATACTCACTAGAATTATACTTACATTGATTAAAAGAATAGCAGGATGTGGTATAATAAAAATAAATATAATTTAGCTATAAGACTATATGACTATGAAGCCATAAAATTAAGTAAACTAAGACCCGTATGTTATTAGAGCTTAGATATTTTGAACCCAATTTCTTGGAAGTCATTTTCTCAAATGGTTATTATCACTGCTCTATTAATTATAGTTACCTCCATTAGGAATATAAAAGGTAAATATACACTTCAGTTATTTTCAAAAGAAGCCTTTCATGCAAGGCCCAAATAAAAACTTTTAAATTATAAATAAACATCTATTCTTCTATAAACTCAATATAAAGCTTTTGATTAATTTCTATAAAAAAACAAGATTCTTTTTTCACACTTATTCATGATAGAGAATAAATTGATGTTATTGAGACTCAGGGAAGCTCATTAAGACTGAATTATTTGTTTTTAAAACAAAAAGCAGAACTGTGATTATAATTTGATCTTATCCTTTCAGTTAATAGGAAAACATATGAATATATGCCCAAACAAAACAGTGACCTCTAAAACACCTTCGTATAAATAAAAGTAATGAATCAAATAGTTCATTATTGCTATTCTGACAGTAGTAATGATTTCCCAGAATAGCAAAGTCTAAGGAAAGGGATCAAGTTATCTGAGATGAAGATATACAAACCAGCTCTTTAAAAATATTCTGATGACACCAGTACATGAGCCTTATATCCTAATTTTTATTTAAGTCTGTTGTTATAAGATTCAAAGAGTAAAATTATTTGTTTTTTTCCCAGTATTTTTGATGAGCAATAATATGTGTATACTTGTTACCTCATCATTACCTTTATAATAGATTTTTAAAATTGGTAGATCCTAAATCACCCGTCTGTTTGCAGCATAAAGGTTAATTTAAAATATTAAAACAATTTGCTGAGCCTAAAACATTTGGCTTTCTTCTTCAATTCCCACTTTCTTTGTGGAAAGTCAGGGGGTTGTTCAACTGGTCAAACAGTTTGGATGACAGCCAAATCACAGGAAACAATGAAGATGCGAAACCAGGCATGATTCTTTATTCTGCAGTGATGGAAACAAGGAGCTCATCTGATGTTCATTTCATTGATGGGAAGTTTTGTTTCACAAAGTTGTAAATTATTACCACTCTTCTTGTGTGAAGGACCTAACATTTTCTCAGTTTAAAGGGAGACAAATGTGGATAAGCACATTGAAGTTGCAAGATGTACAGGATGTACAATTTATATTATATAGATATGTGATCTCTTCTCTGGAAATTCACCCTGCTAAAGGGATATGCTAAGGATCTGATATCTGTGCAAGAAGTGAGCAGGAAGTGAATGAAAGAGCTCTAAAACTAAAAATAGCTGTCAAATTTTATTCCTTTAAATTTTAAACCAGTGTTATCTTAGACATATTCCAGGGTAAGGGTTTTTTTTTAACTAATGAGTAAACCAAAATACAGAAATATGTAGATACTTATTAGGATTTCCTCAGTTCATAAAACTGGCAGAAACAACAGAAAATAGTGATGGCTTTTTAAAAAATCATTGCATTCATTTATTCAAAATATAGTTTTCTTTTGGCTTGACAGAGTACTTGAAATTGGAAAAGAGCATTGACTAAAAACAACAAAAAAACCCCAGCATGAAACATACATTCTATAATAAATGAAAGGATAATTTCAGAAAATCATAGGTTCCCATGAAGGAAACAAGTAATGTGAGAGAGACTAACTTTGTTAGGATGTCTCTTAACATAGAGGGATCAAGGGAAGCATCTTCACGTTTATATGCTTTGACATTTGAGCTAAGACCTAAATAAACAGTAGTCATCTGTGCAGTCTTGCACACTGACTTCTAAAATAGTGCTCTTTTCAATTTACTATAATTCCATGGGTTCATTCACTTAAAATTAGCATACATTAACAATATGTGTCCATTTATTTACTTATTAGTTATTATCCATATGCTTAATGATACCACAAAATATAATTTGGAAAGGATTACATTAAAATTAATCATTTAAAATTATGCAGATATGAGAACTTTATCATTTACTGGTATTTTGAGGCACAATGTGAAGTTCATTTTTCATTAACAACAGTGGTTATAAATGCATACTAAGCTAGTTTCCATAGGAATTTCTTATTTCATCAAATCTAAATACATCACTTGTTTAACCTCACTGTGTGCCTGAAACACCTGTATTAGAGTTGTGCCTCATATCAGATTATTATTTTCCTTTTGTTCATGTATGCTTTTAGTTTCAGAGATATTTTCAATTTGCGGTTTCTTGGAAGGAAACTTTTCTTAACCATTTGCCTATTTTGTGAGCATTAGTTCAGTTAAAACTTAATAGTATACTTTCTAAATCCACTTAACCAGGCATAGGTAGCCCTCAAATTACAAGTGAAGAACTGAAACAGAGAGGGTGCTACTGTCAAGCACTCCCTCCCCTAGAACTTCTACCTTCCCTTCTTGAGACTTCACACAACCCCTATGATATGTGATATCTGAGATACGGACCAAGTGGAAGCCACAGGATCAGCCTGTATACTAAATGTAGTAAAGATTTATTTTATTTTATTTATTTACTTCTGTCGATCATTTTCCATGCTCCCCGAGGATTGCTCTCAGTGGAAAGCTCTGGTCTTTTTATGCTTGGACTGGAGGGAGGAGCTCAGGTAGCTCAGAAGCTAATGGATATTTTACTTAAGAAAATGTCCCAAAGTAGTTATATTTGCTATTGTACCCTTTATTACTATACAGCTAAAACACTGAGGCTAAACATGCTCTTATACACCCTTGGTCAACAGGAACAAGGATAATAATGATAGATTAAGGAGCTGCTAAGAGAAGAAAAAGTTGGAGTGTTGCTAGGTGAATATAGCATTAATTTTGATAAACATCAGTTACACTTTAGCTTTTATCTACTTAACTTAGTGGCTAATTAATATACCCATTCAGCATTTAGCAACTTTTTCCAGTAGACTTTCAAGGGTTAAAATTAAACATAAAAGCTTTTACACAGCAAAGGTAACCATCGACAAGATGAAAAGACATAATACTGAATGGGAGGAAATATTTGCATATGATATGACTGTAAGGTGTTAATATCCAAAATATATAAACAGCTCATACAACTCAACATCAAAAAACAAACAACCTGATTAAAAAGTGGGCAGAAGACTTGAATAGACATTTTTCCATGAGGCCATGCTGATGTCCAACAGGCACATGAAAAAATGCTCAACACCATTAATCATTAGGGAAATGCAAATCAAAACCACAATAAGATATCACCTTACACCTGTCAGAATGGCTATTATCAAAAACACCACAAATAACAAATGTTGGCAAGAATGTGGAGAAAAGGGAACCCTCATACACTGTTGGTGAGAATGTAACTTAGTGCAGCTACTACAGAAAGAGTATGGAGGAAAAAAAAAAAAAGAGTATGGAGGTATTCAGAAAACTAAAACCAGAACTATCATATGACCCAGCAATTCCACTCCTGGGTATGTATTCGAAAAAAAGCAACACAACACTAATTTGAAAAGATACATGCACCCCAATGTTCATAGCAGCATTATTTACTATTGCCAAGATATGGAAGCAACCTAAGTGTCTATTAATAGATAAATAGATAAAGAAATGTGGTTTATATATGCAATGTAATACTACTCAGCCATAAAAAAAGAATGAAATTTTGCTATCTGCAATGATGTGGATAGACTTGAGGGCATTATGCTAAGTGAAATAAGTCAGATAGAGAAAGACAAATACTGTATGATAACCCTTATACGTGGAATCTAAAAAATACAACAAGCTAGTGAATATAACAGAAAAGAAGCAGATTCACAGATATAGAGAACAAACTAGTGGTTACCAATGGGGAGAGGAAAGGGGGGAAAGGGAAATATAGGGGCGGAGGATTAACAGGTACAAACTGTTAGGTATAAAATAAGCTGCAAGGATATATTGTACAAGACAGGGAATATAACCAATATTTTATAATAACTATAAATGGAGTATAAACTTTATTACGAGTTCCACGACATTGTACACCTGTAACATATAATATCACACATCAACTATACTTCAAAAAAAAAGGAAAAAATATAGAAAGGATTTCATATTAACTGTTAGGGTTCTCCAGGGAAACAGAACCAATAGGAAAGAAATTTTATTTTAAGAAATTTCCTCATGCCAATATAGAGGCTGACATGCCCCTAGATCTTCAGGGAGAGTCAGCAAGCTGGAGACCAGGAGAGCCTATGGTGTAGCTTTGGTCCAAATCCAGAGGCCTGAGAACCAGGAAAGCCAATGCAGTGGTTCCAGTCTGAAAACTGGCAGACTCAAGATCCAGGAAAAGCAGTTGCTGCCATTTGAAGGCAGTCAGGCAGGGAGAACTGTCTCTCACTTGAGGGAATTTCAGCCTTTTTATTCTAATCAAGCCTTCAACTGATTGGATAAGGCCCACACACATTAGGGAGAACTACCTTCTTTACTCACATTATCAATTTAAATGTTAATCTCATCCCAAAACACCCTCCACCCTCACAGGAACACTCAGAATAATATTTGATCAATGTCTTGACATCCTGTAACCCAGTCACACTGACACATAAAACTAACCATTATATTACCCTTGCATTATATTACCCTTGCAGTATCCCAGATTGGATAAGGCCCACACACATTAGGGAGAACTACCTTCTTTACTCACATTATCAATTTGATTGTTAATCTCATCCAAAAACACCCTCCACCCTCACAGGAACACTCAGAATAATATTTGATCTATGTCTTGACATCCTGTAACCCAGTCACTTTGACACATAAAACTAACCATTATATTACCCTTGCAGTAAACAAGGCCTAATTTTTAAAAATCCATTAGAAATGTAAAGATCATATTCATCCACATTTCTGTCAAATATTCTTTCAAGTGAAATAATTTTTAGGTGATATTACTATCATGTCAATGACATTTCATTTTACCTGTATAGGCGCTATGTCTCTTATCTGTAGTACCCCTCTTTGTAAATGACGGAAGAGAAAGCAAAACAGAAAAGGGCCCCTTGATCGTGGTGTTTGTTTTGTTGTACAGTAAATCCCTACATATGAACCTTCAAGTTGTGAACTTTCAAAGATGTGAACATGTGTTTGCTTGTCCAATCACATGAGTTAGTTCACATGTCTGGTGTATATTGTCACGTGTGTGCATCCTCAAGTGGTTGTGCTTTTGTGTACTTTACTGTACAGTACTGTACAGAGGTACAGTACCTTTATTTCAAGCTCAGGATGTCAGGAAGCAAGTGTAAAAGCAGCAGCGATGTAGCTGGTATTGTTAAGAAGCGCCAAGCGATAACGATGGAACTTGCTGTGCAACACGAGGAGCTTACTAATGAAGACCTGATGGAATTGGAGGCCCAGAGAAAGGACAAAGAGAGACAAGAGGAAGAAGTAACTGAAGAACCGAAAAGATTCACGACACAGGAAATGGCAAGGGGATTTTCCTTATTTGAGGAGGCACTGTTAGTTTTTGAAGCACAGGACCCAAATGTAGAACAGTACACGAAGGTTGCAGCAGCCGTTCAGAATGCAGTCGAGCACTACTATGTCATCTATGATGAGAAAAAAAGAGCTACTACCCAGACATATCTACCCAAAGGGTAGGTAGAATTGAATCCAGCAAGGAGCTAGAACCTGTGCCATCAACGTCAGGCATGAGTGAAATGGCAGCTTGCCCTCCATCTCCTATTTTTGATGACCCTTCAGCTCTACCATCGCCCACATCCTTCCCCTCCTCCAGTCAGTAATTATTGTTGCCTGTTCACTCGATGCTAGCCCCTGTATGCCAGCTGCTGTACTGTACTACTGTACCTTTCAAGGTACTTTACTGTAAGATTAAAAATGTTTTTTTTAATTTTTAATTTGTTTTTTATGTATTATTTGTGTGAAGAGTATTATAAACCTATTACAGTACAGTACTATATAGCCGATTGTTTTAGTTGGGTACCTAGGCTAACTCTGTTGGATTTATGAACAAATTGGACTTATGAAAGCACTCTCAGAATGGAGCTCGTTCATATGTAGGGGACTTACTATATTAACGTTACTGTGGCATCAGGGAATTGTTCAGACTATTGAAAGGTTTTAATCATCAGGTAGTAATTCCTAAATAAATATACTCTATAATTATTCCTCCCTTTGTCATTCCTCAAAATGCTTGAGTAGATAATATTTTTCTAATTTAGTGTTAAATCCTATTGTGTCCTTTGGTTTTGATTTGATTTTGTTTTATGGAAAGCAGGGTACCAAAACCCAGTCAAGGAAGTGTTTGCTCACTGTGAGAAAACTATGCATCATAAAATACACAGTCTAACGTTCTATAAATCATAGTGTGAACTATATTCCCATATTAATAAAATAAGTAGAAGATCAAAATAAGTAAGATACAGAGAAATATGAAATAGAAATACAAAAATGTATTCATGAGCAAAATATATTACTATGTAAGAAATTGAAGTCTATAAATGCATAGTTGCTCAAAAATTTTCATCTAATACTTACAATGTTCTAGTCTCAGAATTAATTACCAAATTTCATATCATTGTTTTATTGATTCAATGAAAATTATTAATTTTTACTCCTCTCTCACCTGCATAACCCATCACTCTTGCTTATTTAGATTACAATGCAAGTCAAAGTTATGATTCATACTGATTAATATAAAGCTCTGTATTTTCATTTTGGGACTTTGTTATATGTATATTCTACTTGCATTTCATGGAGACCTCCAGGCACCTTACTGTTGATATATATTTTTGACTTCCTACAGGAAAAGTCATGTCAATCCAGGAAGACCAGTGTGCTATTACAATCCAGTTTAGTTTTATGTGGATTCATTATTAATATCATTTTTAAAGTATTATTTGTTTACCTGATGGTTGTTTTCTTGATATTGAATTTTATGAATATTAGGTTCTCATGAAAATTAGAATTTTATAAAGATTAAGAAAAGTTTACTCAATTAAATTAAAAATTGGTTATTTACTTGTCCCAGCAACAACTTTTCCTCATGTACTGAGCCAAAGAAACAGGTCAATTGATTGTTTTCCTTTATTTCAATCCGTCATTAATTTAGATAATTCCTATATTGCCTTGCATGATGACAGGTACAAAGAATATGACAAAGACTTTTTCCTCAATATGCTTGAATTGATTAATGTTTTAAATGGTCACACATTTACATAAAGACAGCAGTCTGTGTACATATTGGATTTGGCCAAAAAGTTCGTTCGGGTTTTTCCATAGATGTTAGAAAAACCTGAACGAACTTTTTGGTCACCCTCCCTCTCTCTCTCTCTCTCTCTCTCTCTCTATATATATATATATATATATATATATATATATATACATATATATATGTATATATGAATATATATGTTCATCTGTTTTTACTAGGTAATAAAGAGTTTGGGATTAACCTACTTTCTAGATTACTGAAACTAATATTCTCTGAAGGCCAACATTAAAATAATTTAAAATGTTTAAATAATAAACTTTAATTATTTTAATTGCAATTAGCATTTAAATATTGGCCTACTAAAAGTCCAAATACTGGAATAGGATGAATTTCAAGTAGAGTCGGAGTAGATAAGTTATATTCTTATAAAAGGATTTTCTTACCTCATGAAACACGTCTTCCCTTTTCTACACATAGGAATAGAAAATTTCTTTATGTGAGCCAGAGTCATGATTAGATAATACTGCATGAGCCATAAAGAGCAGACATTATTGTGGAAAATAAAATATTGACTGGGACTCACAATGTCTTAATTGTCCAGACTGCTATAACAAAAATACCACAAACTGGGTGGCTTGTAAACAATAAACATTGATTTCTCACAGTTCTGGTGGCTGGAAATCCGAGATACTGGCTCAGGCAGATACAATGTCAGGTGAGAACCTGCTTCTTCATGGACAGCTGTCTCCTCACTCTAACCTCCCATGGCAGAAGGGATAGGGTGCTCTGTGGGGTCTCTTTTACAAGGGTACTAATTTCATCCAAGGGGGCTCTGATCTCATGACCTAATCACCTCCCAAAGGCCCCATCTAAAAGTACAAACACATTGGGGATTAAGTTTTCTACATATAAATTTAGGTAGGGTGTGGGACACAAAGATTCAATCCACAGTGCACAAAGTATGAATAATTAGACATACCTATTTCTGTGTTTAAAGGA
This sequence comes from Kogia breviceps, assembly GCF_026419965.1. NCBI lineage: Eukaryota > Metazoa > Chordata > Mammalia > Artiodactyla > Physeteridae > Kogia > Kogia breviceps. The sequence goes on along the minus strand of NC_081314.1, from coordinate 51,060,578 downwards.
TATTGATGTGATGAAGGAAATTGAACTGAAGCTATGGGAAATGAACTGTACACAGAACTGGGATAATTTTAAGCTAACAATAGTTATCATATTGAGATATTTAAATAATCAGTGCATTCAGTACAACTAAGAAATCAGATGCCTCTGCAGGCGTATGAGGAAAGTTACCAAGTTAAAAATTGTCTGCCAATTCTTTTATTATTACGTAGAAATAGTCCACTTTTGGATTTTATTTTCTCTTTGTCTCACAGACTTTCGTAATCATTACTTGGGAGGTAAAGCTCTTTTGTTCATAACGATTGGCAAGATCAGCGTAATGTTTGTTTTTATTTTATGCATTGAATTGTATGTAATTGACAGATTTTGTGGATCACACCAGCTTATATTCTCCAGAGCTCTCTGTATGTTTCTGTATATTTATGTGTAATACATCTGTTGCAGTCTACAGCTCCACTCAGAGTCATTTTCTGGTTTCTGTTAAGCAAAAGGGTGAAAGAAAAACAACTTATAAGACAAAAATGAAATTGTTGCCGGCTGCAGCTCTGAATGAGACTTGGATGCTCCCTCACTTCTTTGAAGCAGCATGTGTCAAACTCGTTATGAATCAGATTTTTATATTCAGAATCAGAATCTTCTCAGCTGACACAGCTGAAGTTAAAGCCTGGAGGGTGCAGTGCATGATCCCTGTTTTGCCCTGAAAAATGGAACACTTCCATTGGAAAGTCTTTTGCCTAAAATAATTGCCTCAATTGAATGCTGGAGTGCAGGCACCCAGGAAACCAGCATTCTTTCTTACAAACAAAGACAATTAAAAAAATGCGATGTGACCTTTCTTCCTTTCTACAAATTGCCTCTGAGAGCATATCTACCTATCAGTTTGCCTACCCACCTTCCAATGTCACCAACTCCAACTGCTTAATGACTGAAAAGATGTAAACCAAAGCTCCTCATAGAACCATTTTATTAGATAAAACAATTCTTCTTGAAAGAGACTACTGGATTGAATTATGATGCTTTGCTTGAGAGGACTAAAGGAGATTTTTTTTTTAAAGGCTCCTACTGAGGGGTGGGTAGCTTCTCCTCTATTTTGAAGGTAAATCTATCACATTCAGAAATTTTAGTGGTAAAATATACATAATAGCATGGTAAGTATGGCTATGTCATGGTCTAGGCATCTTCCTCTCAGGTCTTTTCAATGGAATTTTTCAAGTATATAATGGAATTTCCTATGAGGACTATGAAAAGACATACTCATAGGAATCACTTTTTAAATAGCTTTATTAACCTGCTTCTATAGCACCCTAAAATTCACAAGTGATTTTTTCATTTGGAACTGTGTTAGACAAATAAAACTGATTTAAAGAAACACTGAATCTTGCCTACAAATTGAAAGATATAACTTTATCTTGAAGTGAATTTTTATTCCAGATTAAGTTATACTTAACAATAGTACAAGTATTCATGGTAAATACTGTTGTTCAATAGCAAATAATAAAATATAATTTGTAAATATATAACAAAGAGCTAGTTAAATATACACACACATACAAAGCTTGATCTTCCATCCTATTAGTTCCAAACAAATTAAGTAATGATCATTTAAACTTACATTTTTTTGGTATTTTACCTTTAAAGATGATTTAAACTTTTTAAAATATGTTCATCCAAACAGTTAGAGAGAAAGGAGAGGACGTTTTCTTAATACCTATTTTAGCAATGCAGAAACTGAAGCTCACAGAAGCTTAGCAAACATGAACAGAGACTACAGTTAGCACATAATAGAATGAGTGCTTTGGTCCACTGTTTTCTTTGTTCACAGACTGAATGCACTATCTTGAAATGAAATGATTTCCCCTTGTTTAAGTGTTTAAGGAAATAATACTAGAGTTTTAATAGATATTTTTACTTCTGTTCCTTCCAACTGTAAGTATTTATCATTATATAAAACAAAACACAAGTTTTAGTAGATGCTTACTGTTAGGGACTGAATGTTTGTGTCCCCCAAAATTCGTATGTTGAAGCCTTAATCCCTTATGTGATGGTTTTGTAGATGGAGCCTTTGGAAGGTATCAAGTGTTCGTCATGAGGATGAAACTTCCATGATGGGATTTTTATTTATAAAAATAAAACGAGAGAACAGAGTCCTCTCTCTCTTTGCCACATGAGGACACAGTGAGAAGGTGGTAACCTGCAAGCTAGGTAGAGGGCTTTAACCAGAAACCAAATCTTCTGGTACCTTGATTTTGAACTTATTAGCCTCAAAAACTGTGAGAGATAAATATATGTTGATTAAGGCACCCAGTCAATGGTATTTTGTTACAGCAAGCCTAGCAGATTAACACAGGTACCAAAAGATATTACCTATTTATTTAAATATAGACAAATTAACATGTGCCTTAAGTTAAACATAAACTAAAAACTCAGTGGAGATTTTTAACAAAATTTATTAAAATTCTCATATATTTGATATTATTAAGGGAAAATTTTGGGGTCAGTTTTATAATAATATTGTATCTAAAGGCACAATTTTACTAATATATACATTGATCAAAGTCAATAAATAGAATCATATTTTTATTTTAGATACCTCTTATTAGATTACAAAGCACAATTGATACCAAAACATTTTAACATCTAAAATATTGATCCTCGCTATTATATAAATATTATTCTAATCCAGATATTACACATTAGTCTAAGAAACAAAGGTAAGAAATGATAAAATATATTATGATATAACAAATTTTTTGGAAAGTGGTAAAAAGGCACCATGGAATATAGCAGACAGAGCATTTTGTATCAATCATTTCATGTAATGGAAATATTTATTAATATTATTTTATAATTCTAACTTTTACCTGGATTTGAAAGTATTATCTAGAATTTTGGAGGAACAATTTATGTAGATTAAAATCATTTATTTTAAATTGTGTATATATCTATATATCTAAATGTATAAATGTTATATTTTAGTGATTTTTCTATATACATAAAAGACACTCTGTCTGTATAAAAATAATCATCTTATTTTCACCATCTTGTGAGATGTGTATTTTCTAAACAAATAATAATATTCTATGACTAAGGTATACAAAAGTTCAGTTTAGTTTTATATATTAAATCTCTAGTAATTCTTATATTACACATTTGATTTATTTCTATAGAAAAACAATCATATTAGAGTAAAATTTGTCCAAAAGTTATCAAGGCAATAAGCATATGAAGACTAATATATTTATTTCATAAGAAAAATATTTTAATAAACCTGTTTTCTTTCAAATTTAGCTAATATTTTTAAGGTAGGCTTAAAAGTGTTAAATTGGTAATGGGCCACCTCTTATATGTTAAAATCTGTGACAATAATTAACTACATTTTTTTAATGTTGAATAATTCTCATTAGATGTTATTTTCACAAAATTAAAATAATCTAGGGTTCTTAACAGAAAAGATGAAATTAAGTCCATCATATGTTCAAACATACAAATTTTATACTGACTCAAATATTAATTTATGGAAATATTCAGAAAATTATTTACTTCATGTGACAGAACTATTAACTCATTCTCAAAACACTTAGGCAGTTGTGTCACTGAGCTTTTTGCTATTGTTTTTAGTATATTTCTCTTGTCAAATTCTAGTCATTGTTATAGACTTTCATTTCTTTATGAAAAGGTTTAAGCATGAAAGTAGTGACCACCAACACTGCTTTTCATATCTTGGTATTTATGTCATCCATTTATTTCAAGATTACTTCTGTTCCCTATGTTGAAAGATAAGATTCATTTCATTTTACTACCTAGTAATGATGGGATTACAGTCAAACTGTGACAGGAAGGATAAATTATATGGAGCATAATAAAAATGACTTGGGGGTGGCCATTAAGACACAACAAACACAGCAAGAATGATAATCGCACAAAACCCCACAAAACAACTTTTATGTTAATATGAATCTACTTCCTTTTTTAGTAATGACCATTGTTTATAATCCTTTAAATAAATAATATATAAATTATTTCTATTAATATTGAAAGTAGAGTCAAAATGAACTTCAGAAATAAAGCAAAAACATAGCATTTATATTGGATATCCATACCCTAGAAAAAGAGCAACTGAGCTATTAATTCAGATAGGATAGTCTAAAACCTAAGTAAAACCTAAGTGTTTATGAAAACCTCAAGCTATGTCACTACTGCCTTAGAAACTTGTCAGAACTCACAGAAAGGGGAGAGGTAGGTAAGAGATTATAAATGGAATGAAGGAAATGTGAAAGATCAGAGATCAAACTGGATACTTGACCTCAGGTAATTTTTAATCCATTAAAATTATAATGATTATTGGTAACCTAATATTAAATAATTCTTATTTAACATATCTTTCCAAATTATACTTTATCACATCACCCAGTTTATTTACATCAAAAGATTTATTATAATCTGAGATTGTATTATTTTTGTTTTTTCTTTAAGTTATTTTGTGCTTACTGTTTATCTTCACATGGGAAATAAATTGGCATCTTGCAGATTTCTTTTTCATTTACACTCTTTTGAATCCCTTGCACCTAGTTCAGGGCCAGGAATAGAAAGGTGGTCAAATTTTAGCTTAAATAATTAATGGCTAAATTGATTATGTACAATTCCCTGAGTACAGGCTAGCTGAAAAGTATAGGAAAGTAATTTGACCCTGTGTTTAGTATAAGAGAATAATTTTATCAGAATTTCAGTTTTCTACTTTCAATAAAATCTGGACTGGGAACATAAATATGGCATATGATTTAGTAGACACTGATTTATGTATGCTACGTACATATTCTTCATTTCCTTCTCATGTTCAAGCAATTAATAGTGTCTGTGCTCACTTGATTTGAGGTGGTTTTTGACAGTGTTTCAGGGCTTTTCACTTCTAAAAACAAAATCTCAATGAGGATGGGCAAGTTTTGAAGAAAAAAAGAAAGAGAGAAAGAGGGAGAGAGAGAAAGAGAGAAATCAGAGCTACAATAATGTGGGTGGTGCTATGATTCTCATAGATGCCCTATAGAAATGAAAGATTTATTAGCCTCTACTAACAGCACCCTTCAGGTATTGCTTCAGGTAAAGAGAGCCATCAGGCTCAAGGCCATCTTTCTTCTATACCATCTTGAGAGATCCTCATAGCATAGTATGAGGTTTCCATTGAGATTGCTTGATTTGTTTCATGGCCCATTCATTCTTTCTTCCCTTCCCTTTCAGAGGAATTAATCCAAGAATACTCGAATATAACTCCTGTATGCTAATCTGCATTTTAGATTCTGCCTTCTAGGGAATTCAACCTGGAAACGTTACTTCAGATTTTTCCCAAAAAGAAGACACTTAGATGGGATTTGGATCTGGATTGCCCACCATCCAGCTGGAAATGAGGATCCCATCACTGTGGAGTGGAGAATGGAGAGCTCCTGGCCCAAGTTTGCAGTGCAGCTTTCAGTGATGAATTGGGATGCTATAATTGGTGGGAATGCACAAACTGCAAAATGCATAAGGGCTTGAAGAATTGTGAGAAAAATAATAACATTAAGTACAGTAGAATTGCTAAGCTTGATTGCTTTGGAAAAAGAGAGCAAAAGATGGAGAGTGATTAATTTGCAATGAATGGTAACTGTAAATGTGAAAACCAGAAGGTCTGCTTAGTATCATACAAAGAGCCTCTCATCTCCTACAGTGGGAGGAAGGGGAAAATTGAAATCCAGGTCCCAATGCTTAATTGTAAGCATAGCTGAGAGCCAAAGAAATGGACATGATTTAGCAACCAGACAGGAATTCTGGAGATGATGCAGAAAAACTGGTAGGGTGGCTACTACAAGCATGGAAAATTAATAACCCACATTAACTATAATAGGCAGAAAAATAGCTGCCAAGATGTCTCAACCCCCAAAACCTGTAACATATTGGTTACATGGAAAAGGTGAATTAAGATTGCAGATGGAATTAAGGTTGCTAATCAGATGACTGATATTAAAATAGAGAGCTTATCTTAGATTATCCTGGTAGACCCAACATAATCTTAGAAGTGAAGGAGGGATTTGGAAGGGAGAACCAGAGAGATGACACCATGAGAACCTGAGTAATGTTGTTGGCTTTGAGAATGAAAAGGGCTGTGAGCCAAATGCAGGCAGCCTATGGAATCTGGAAAAGGCATTGAAATAGATTCTCTACTAGAGCTTCCAGAAGGAATGCAGCTCCGCCAATATCTTAGGCCAATATATTAAGGGCACTAAGCTAATAATGCCAAATGAGATCTAGTGCATTAGTGACCATTTTGGACACATGCCCTCCAAAGGGTGAGAAATCAATCACAGTCTCATCTACGGTAAAAGATATAGTATTGTATCTTGTTCTGTCCACCATGAGGAAGGTCACAAAATGTCTAGTAAGCCTCTTTGGATTCAGGAGGCAGTATGCTCCACACCAGGAATGCTGCTCTGATACATAGACTGGAGGACTGCCAGCTTTGGGTGGAGTCTAGAACAAGAACAGGCTCTGCAGTGTATCCAGACTATGGTACAAAAGACTTTGCTACTTTGAGTAATAAGATCCAACATGTCTTGGGGTACTGGAGTATCACTGAATGAATTGCAGTTAAGCCCACTAGAGTTCTGGAGGAAAGCCATGTTATACGTATCAGAGAATTATACAACTTTCAAAAAACTTCTGACATTCTACTGGACCCTGCTAGAGACAGAAAGCTTAACCACAGTATATCAAATGTAGCCAGAACTGCCTGTCACAGTTAATGTCAGACCACCAACTCACAGGTCATGTAGGCCCAGAAAATATGGAATAATCCATTGTAAGATGAAGTGGTATATCCTTGAGATCACCTAAGCAGTACCAAAGGACATAAGAGCACTGCATGTGCAGGTAGCTCAGAACTTTTATGTAAACCACCACTGTTGCACTAGCGCCTCTAAAGTTAATCTCTTAGAGTGCTCACATTTATGTCTCATGGAGGTTCCCTTGTGATCAGCTAATGAAGGAGGACAAATTCAGAGCCTGGTTCAAGAATGGATTGGTTTGGAATATGAGGTAGCCTTGAAATACTGTGAAAGAGGAAATCTTCCCAATGAAGGGGACATTGAATATTGACTGCTCATCTAGTTTGAATGGAAAGAAAAGTTGCTTTAGAATAAGCTTTGAATTGTAGGGACTGGGGAATGTCTTGGCTGACTGGTCAAGGCCTGGAAGGGGAGTTTGCAAACAAGATCTGAAGTAGAGACATATGGATAGACAAATACTCATTGTTCTCAATAGCTCAGAATTTAAGAGGAATGGATAGCAGGAGAAGGTATTATAGTTAAAATAAATTCTTATGGGTTACAATTGAGTTAAATTAACAGAAGGTGGGAGTGTTTACCAGTAATTTGGGAGAAGAGTAATTGCTTAGGGGCATGGAAACATAGAAGATGGTAAACACTGAATTTGTTTTTAGCTGTTGTATCATCAGAATATACCTAGCATATGATAAATATTCAGTAAATATTGTTGAAATATTTGTTGAGTAGTATGAACTTACTAAACACACCAGCCAGGGGAAGTGTCTAAATTAAAATTATGCAAAAATATGAAAACAAATTGTGGTACATGTCCACTTGATGATTTTAATGATGGCTAATGGGGAGTTTGTAACTGAGTAAACTAAATGATGTTAAAGTTACTTAATATACTCAAGATTCAATTTCCTCAATTTCCTTTATAAAATGTGGTTAGTGATAATATTCACCTCATAGATTTTTGATATAATTGTGTGATTGCATCTAAATATACCTAAGTTTGCTGGCAGTCATTTAGTAAATGCTCAAGAAAATTTAGCCATTAAGTGTATTTATTTATGAACTTGTTGCAAGTAATTGTAATCGCTACAGAAGAAAAGATCAGTGTCAGTGTTTATTCTCTGTATTTGCCAATGCATAGCAGTATGTTTTCTCTCAGCAGGAAAAGATATACCAAATGACTCTCTATTTAGAGATTAAGTGAAAATTGAGAGAGTGAAGAGCTAATTTCATAAAGTCAGTTGATAGTAGTTTTTACTTTTAAATATGCTTATTACTTATTGCCTCTGGCATACTTGAGTGTTTAAATCTGTTATATTTATACACCAATTCAAGAGCTAAAAGACAGATGACAAGAGATTTAAACAAAATGAGTGAGAAACCAAACACTTCTCCCTTGTGCTGATGCATGTTTTTTCCTACATAAATGCCTAATGTTTTGACTGGAGTGAGGCTGGGAGGATCTTCATTAATACTTATTGGTGTTGCAGATGTAGACAATATATCTTTTTATTTAATTTTAGAAAAGTAGTGATATATGACATACTGGAAAGCCTTTCATTTTGAAAGACTTTCTATATTTTCTACATTTTTATCCTGAGTATTACAAAATATATAAATATATATATTTATCTTCACTATTAAAATATATATATGTACATATATATTTTAACCATAGTTTTTAAAAACAGACCTCCACAGTTAAAGTGAGAAAAAAGAAAACAATGAAATACTATTTGAAATATAAAATAATCAATTCATATCCATCTGAAGAGTTCAAAGTTTTTGAAAAAGAGATTCTCTACCCCTTTTCTTATGTAAGGCAAAGACTTTATTTTCAGACAATCAATTCTCCAACATCTGTTTCAGAAAAAAATTCCCACAAAGTTTAGACAAAAAAAAAAAAGAGTATGATGATTGCAAAGATTTTACAGCCATAAATCTACAAAAAAAGAGGACTGTAATTGAGTATAACTGCATGTTTTGAAAATGCATCCAAATCTGATTACCTTACTTAGGATTATAACCAGGTTCGGAACAAAATCTAGGTCACTCTAAGATTTTTTTATTAAATTATTATAGAAATGTAGTGCCTGCAAATATTGTGAAAGTTGGTAGTGATCGAATTCCTAAGAAATACACTAATGCTGCAATTCCTAAATAAGAAATAAATTCTATTTATAGAAAATAATATTTTGTTGAACATTTCAAATGCCACCTACAAGGAAAGGAGAAGGAGAATTAATTTTCATTCCAGATGATCTGGCAACTCCTTTTAAAGGAGCCAGCATTTCTCAGTCAGGTTTTACTGCAAGTGACCTTTGTCAACAATCTTTATTTGACAGCATTTCTTCTAATGCTTTGTTATTGCTCAAAAGCTAGGCCAGGATTTTGATGAAAGATGATTCCATAACATGTCTTTACCTACAATGAAAATGTGTTTATTTTACTTGTAAATCAGTGTTAAATTATTCATCTGAGGAAAAGTTATGTAGAATGTTTGAGAATTCAGTGGGGTTGAAAATTAGATTTGAAAAGATAATGACCATTGTGTGGATGTCAAACGTCTTCATTCTGGAAGATAAAGCACAAAGGGAAACTTCAGTCTTTGTCTGACCTTGAACAATTCAAGGATAAAAGTGAAACATCTAGAAACTCTCAGGTAAAAGCCCTGAGAAGAGGAGTCAAGGTGGAGCTGTGAACAGGATATAGCAGAAATCTTGGGTGCCAGTGATACATGCTTCTCTCCCTGAGTAGTCCCAGGAGACAAGTCAGAGAAGCAGTGAAGCAAAGCCTGACACTGGAGGAGACAGGTTGGTGACCACATCTAAGAAGTAGACATGAAAAAGATTCTCCAAGAAACCAAGACTCTTACCAGTGGAACCAACATTTTCCATCTGAAACCATCTTATGTCAGCTGTCTAGGTGGGTGAATCTTAAAAACCAGAGGCATCGGTGGAGAAAAGAAACAAAAAAACTATATTTAATAAGACAAGCCAGTTAGTATACAGCTCAGATTGAATTATCTTAAGATCTTTAATACATAACAAATATTTGCTTTGTGCCTACTGTGTATTGGAGAGTATGGTGACTGCTGGATACCTGGTGGTAAGCAAAAGAGATGCTGCCCTTTCCTTAGGAGGCTATATTCTGGTGAGGGACACAATTAAATATATAAACAAGATGATTCCAGAATGCTTTAAGTTCTGTGAAAGTAAATAGAGAGTAAATAGTGTTAATAGAGAATAAACCAGCCACGGTGAATACTGAAGGGAGAGCATCCAAGGAAGACAAAAAGAACAAGTGCCAGAGACACAGCTATGAAGGTGCTGAGTTGGTGTGGCTGGAGCATCGGGAGTGGATACTGGGTACTGTCCAGAAATGGGCTGGAGAGACTAGCAGGGACCAGAGGTAAGAGGCTCTTACAAGCCCCCGGAACAACTTTAGATTTAATTTGAAGAGGGATAGAGAAACCTCAGAATGTTGTATTTCCTTCCTTCCTTCTTCCTGCCTTCCTCCTTCCCTCTCTTTCTTTCTTTCATTATTTTCTTTCTTTCTTTTTTTTCTTTCTTTTTTTCTTTCGGTCTTTCTGTCTTTCTTTCTCTTTCTTGCTTTCTCTCTTTCCTTCTTTCTCGCTCTTTTTTTTCAAACTTGATCTAATTTTATATTTTTAAAATAATCTTTAGCCTTTGTGTGGAGAACAGATTTTAGGGATTGGTGAATGTAAGATGAATCAACAGGACCCATTTAGGAGGCTGTTGTGATGTCCAGATGACATGTACCAAGGGCCATGGAGGTAGAGAGAATTAAAGGGAATTTGAGATACATTCTGGAGGAGTCCTGGTGCATTTGATGAATCACATGTAAGCTCTGGAAAAGGGAGAATCATGGATGATTTCTATATTTTCTAGTTACAAAGGACAAGTTTGCTTCAGAAATTAACATCTCTGCTTTGGATATTTGTGGTTTAAAATTATTATTAAACAAACAAATAGAATTGTTAAGTAGTTACAGATACCAATATGAGGGATCTTTTACTTACTGTGTGTGAGCTACTTTTATTTTATTCTTCCTTAGTTTCTAATTTCTAAGTAAAGTTCATTTTGAAAATTTTATTTCATCATTACTTAAGAGGAAAGAAAGGCAATGAGAAGGAAAGTTTCTTTCCACATTTAGACCTGAAGAGCCAAGAATGTTAGAGCACCTCTGGAGAGAAGTGATTATGGTTTCAGTGATTACATTATCTTGAAATATATTGTGGAAAACATGATTTATTTTACAATGAGTTTCCTAAAGTGGAGTAGTTATAGCATCATGATTACAGCTTAACCCCATGATGGGGCTCCTGAGTTTGTTCATTAACCTCCTTCCTAAACAATTATCAAACTGTCATTGCTATTAATATTTACTCACATCTACTCCACCTTCAACAAATATAAATGATTAAACTCTCCCTGTGCCCTCACTATGCCTCACGTAGACTTCTAATGTGGCATCCAACACACTTTGGTTCCTTATTTGACTACATTGTAACCCCTTTGACATAGTGTGATGGTATCTTATTTTTCTTTGTATCTCTTCCATTAGCACTGGAACATCCTAATAAATCATTGCTTGGTGGGTAGATGAATGAATAAATAAATGAGTGAATAAGTGAATTGGGCAACACTAGGGTACAGCTAAGTGGGGTTATCCAAAGCCCTTGATTTTCTGGATCTTGCTCTGTTGGCAATTTGGCATTAATCTTAGGTGAGGGTAAGAGATGAAAAAACATAAGGAGATCAAATGACCCTAAACAATGGGGAACTAAAACTCTGGTAAATTCAGTTATATTACGTTTTACTATAAAGCATCTATAAACAGCAACTCTTTCTCAAAGTATATAAGAGCAACTGCATGTTTTCAACACACACATACCACACAAGCAAGAATTCTGTTTCATTTATAATAAAACAGAATGCAGACAGATTAACTATAAAATCTGTAACTGTTAATGTAACTAGATTCAGTTTGTCGGGCTAGCGTATATTTTTCATTATATACAAAAGACACGAGAAGCCAAATTGGAATCGATAGGATGCTTTGTAAGCATGAAATTAGAACAAGAAAATTAAGTTCTGCGATTCAACAACCAGAAAGCATAAAGCTAGGACAGTCAAATATCACATTAAAAACAGATAGACATTGGTGACTGCTACTTACCAAAGTCTGGTTATTGAGTTAGAGGAGCCTCTAATCTAAACAATACTTCTGATATTTGACTTTTTTTCTTTGTACTCTGTACTTTGTTCTTCACCCTCCTCCCACCCCTCCAAATACAACGCTTCATATTTATTCCCCACCAACACTGACATAGGTTGAGTACCTCCCAGAATATTGAAGGATAGTGCACTGATATATAGCCATGAAGATTGAGAGGGAGAAATGCTGGAACACACTCATTTCTCGCAATACAAGAGATCCATGTTATTACACAGGCGGGATGTAGTTTCAAATATACTTTGAATTAGGTTATTCATATTGACTCCCTTTTTGGTTCTCCTGTTATGTAACAATATTGTGCCAGTGAAAGGACTAGAAATACAAACCAAGGTGAAGTAGTTATGTAGGCAAATTTCAGTACAAAGTATAAGAAGAGAGAAATATGAAATATGAATAAGATTCAGAGTAAGCATTATGGAGACAGTGATTAACACTGGAAAGAGTAGCAGCCCAAGTGCATGGTCTTCCAAATGAGGTTTTGTTCAGCAGAAACTTGAAAGAAAGACAGGGCTTTAGCTGGACGGTGAGAACTTTCCAAAAAATGTAAGAGCACACCTACAGATACGAATGACCCATGTATGAGCATCATGTGTTCAGGAACAATACCTAATTGAGCACTGAATAAAAGTCCATGAATTTACTTCAAAGATATTGTTTCCAAAGACCAACATTATGAGATATATGTTGTGTTTATGTCCTTTTAGTTAAACTTATAATAAGATATATCTAGTTTTACCAATAAAACAGTAATATTCTTTAAGAATAGAATATTATTTTTAAAAGTATTGTTTGTATTGATGAAGCTGCCATAATATCAAAATTGAATCATCCAAATATAAACTAAACAATGGAAGGTATTCAATACTTGAGATTATAATATTGATAGAAAATTAAAATTTCTTCTCTAAGTGAAAAGTAAACTAACTCTTGGGTTTAATGTCTGAAAATAATGAGGGGATACAGTTGTTATTTTAAAATGTGAAGTATAAAACTGGGATTTTTATTTTAAACACTCAGAGAAAACTAATGTTTTTTTCTCCTCTTACTGGCTTCATAAGTTGTTTGCTTTTGTGCTGCTAATGAGTAGTCTTTTATTATCTGTAGATGTTCTGAAACATAATCTAAGGTCTCTACTGAATGTCATCTGTGTCTACTCAACACAAGTAATATTATTGTGGGACCACACTGCAAAATCTTTCAAATGAGATAGAAGACTGCAAATAAGAAGAAGCTTTCTTCAAGGTTTAGGTCTACTGTGACCTCTTCTAGTAACTATTTCTGTGGAAAAGTGGTACTGTACTTTCCTATTCAGTGATCCCATATAAAATTAATGTATCTATTTTAGAAAAAATTACAAGTATTTATTTACACATCTACCTATTTTTCATAACCTAGAGGACCTTAGAAGCAGCAAAGAGACTCAATTATTTCTGATATCCCAGCACCTATTAAAGTGCATGACATGTATGAAAATACTCAGTGATTTTTAAAAATCAAATGTCTAATAGATTAAATTGAATTGAAATGTATAGGGGGAGATAATTTATCTGAAAAGGCAAAATTGGCATGTAATGACTCAGAAAAACTGCAAAGCATACTTTTGGAGCTCCTTAACTCTTATAAACAGCATTGTTTGAATAGGTACTTAAATCAAAGGTTGTTGTTTCATTAGTCTTTCATAATACACACTTTATTGCATGTTAATCTATAGCATGGCCAGCCAGACTTTGCAAACAGATGTCGCATAAATCTGAAAAGACAGGAATTAAAACTCAAAATTAATGGAGAATTATCACTTCATCCCCTCCAAGATTGTCATAGTCCAAAATTTCAGTTGCTTTGAAATAGTAACAATTTTGAAAAATGACAATATTAATGAAAATGAAAATAGCTTAGTCCTTTCTTGCTACCTTAAGTGAAGTTTAGAATTTGCTCATGGAAAAAAAACTGAAAAGAAAATGAAGGTGTTAGCTTCAAAGTAGAGTTCATAAAGCAGAAAGTCTTTATGGGTTGGAGGTGAAAAGATAGCAGTGGTTCATTATAATGGATTATTCCATAAAGAGATGAACTTAATAGCTACCACTAGAGAGGGTAATACCGTAAAGTGAGATGTTTAAGATAACATAATGGGATAAAATCTGAAGGCTACAGATCAATTGCTTAGAAACTCTGTAAGAGTAACTTTACTATGTGAGATAAAGGAGCTTATAAAGCATACAAATTATTATATTAAAAGTGATAAATTGCTTGTCCTTTTGTCTTGGAAATTTTAATGTCTAACTCATGCATTTTATATTTTTGTAGTGTAATTTGATTACTAAAATATCATGCTTTCATTGATGAGCAACTATGGCAGTACTGTATGGGATAAATAGATAGGATCAAGTCAATTTTTTTTTACTTTGAGTTTCTACTTAAAGGACAAAACAGGGAGTGTGGAAGGGGATGAAAAGACAGAGCACAGAGGAATTTTAGGGCAGTGAAAATAGTCTATATGATACCGTAATGATGGATACGTGCCGTTATGCATTTGTCCAAACCCATAGAATGTACAACGCCACGAGTGAATCATAATGTAAACAGTGAACTTTGGGTAATTATGATCCGTCAATGGAGATTCATTACTTGTGACAAATATACCACTATGGTGGGGAATGTTGATAATTGGAGGCGCTATGCATGTATGGGGACAAGGGATAAAGAGAAATTTCTATATCTTCTCCTCAATTTTGCTGTGAAAATTTAAACTGTTCCAAAAGAGTGAAGTTGTAATAAAGAGACAAGATGACCTCTGACAACATTGCCATATTTTACAGATTCTGTATTTATATTGTATGGCTTGCGTAAGGATAGCAAGAATTTTGAAGTAGACTAGATGTATTTTAAAAATGTATTTAAACTAGATGTATTTAAAAAAATTAAAAACAAACCTTTAAATGTCTCTTTTGTTCTTAATAACCCCAATCTGGGCTTGGGGAAGCAAAGATACTGCCACTTGGGGCCTCACGGTTACCAATTTTTTTTTTTTTTTTTTCCTGATCATTTTGACATCTGCTGGGCAGTAGCAAGGGCAATACCCACCAATATATATATATATATATATAGGGCAGGGTAGAAGAATTGGGCTGGTGGTGTGTCTTTCCATAGTCTTAAATATTCCCTATGTGTTCCAAGTTTTTCTTTCCATTATAAGGAGCCTCCCAGTTTACTAATAGAAAGCAGCATTTCTTAGAATTTGCTCTATAGAACCTTAGTTTTATGGGATATTACTTAGAAAATAAAATATTCTAGGGTTAATAACTTTGAGAAAGGCTGTGTTAAACACAGGCAGAACTCCCTACCACAGTTTTGTTTAGAGGATTTATGATGCTAATGTGCATTGTAAATCTCCAAAGGGCGATACTGTGTATGTGATGTTTTCCAAATGTATTTGATGACTAATAGATTTGTCTGAATACCTAAGCACTTTAAACCAGGGATTTGGCAAAGTGAGAACGAACTCCTGAGATGTGAGGGTCAGCTTTCTCAACACTCATCAGAGGACAACTGAAAGTGTGTTGATGTACGCTGAAAATATAAAGAATGATTACAAGAGTATGGGAAAGGGATTTCTAGTTTCAGCTGGCGTATCATTCAGAGCAGGGTGAGCAGTGGCTGATTTAAAGGGAGTATTTGACTCCAAGTTTGCCCAAGCAGAACTAAGTACAAACACTATCTCACTCTCAATACCCTACCACTATAATTTTCTAGGTATTAAGTTGGAAAAAGGTAGATTAAGAAGAAATAGCTGCTCACCTTCACAAGGAGGGAAACACAGTACTTGAAGGGATGATGTCGCTGACATGTAGGGCAAATGGGGACTTATCAAGGTGGTTAATGCCCCAACTTCTATTCACAGACTTTCATGACCTTCACTAAGCTTATCTTTCCTTAGGCTCCTTAAACGGAAACTGCTGAGGCAAGAAGAATCCAGTATCCTACCTTAATGTGCCATTGATATGATGAGCCTGGGTACCTACAGAAAATCTTTTGAGTACTAGAGGGAGCTCAGACTCATAATGAAAATGAGAAAAACATTGCTCTATTGGGGAGGGTGAAGCAATTCATAAGATACAGCTGAGACAAAACTCAGCTACTATCCCTTCCCATTAGGGTGGCTAATTAAGAAAAGGGGTATTTCTAGAAGACATTACCTAAATACAAATCCGACAGAATCTATTCAAAAGCTTAGGCTTGCAAACTGGATTTTGGAAAGGTTCAAAGAGCAGAGAAACCCCAATGCTATAACTAACTAGACTTACCTGTACCCTCTTGCCCTTGCAAAACATACGTGGGACAGAGAAAGAGGTAGAGATAGAGTCTGAAAAAGTAGTAAAATAATGATTGCCAATAATAAGTAGGGACATGTAAATTTATGATGGAACCACCATTTTAATCTAATTAACATGGGAGTGTTGCTAAAGTCTAATCTTAACATTAAAGGTTCATTGTAGAGACAGAAGGAAAGTAAGTAACTAAAATAGAAACTTGAAACATAATCAGAGGGCCTGATACCCTGATGTCTATGAGTCCACTTGTGAGCTTAATGGAAAAGTGATCAGAAGACATAACAAGGACTCCAGGGTCCATTGTGCATCAGAAGAAGCAAAAGTAATGTTGATAATACCCATGGAATAAGCACACTTTTCTCTTTTCCTGAGCAAGTTAAGGATCCTTGTCAATCTCAGATTGGGGAGATCTATATTTTAAGGGGATAGGGAATAATATACCTTTAAGAAAATGGAGGCCATCCTCTCTTATTAGTGTTTTGAAAATGAAGGAAAGAAAAGAATAAAGATAGTTAACTAAGAGTAAAAAGACATGGGAATTTAAAAAATATTATTATTTATTCATTTTAACAAATTTTTACCTGGGGATATTTATATCTTAAAGATTTTATTATTTATGCTGAAAGGAAATAGAATATTAATAGCTTTATATTGTTACTTCTAACAGAATAAATGTGAAATATTTTTTATCTCTAAACTTCTAAATAAGGCTTTGTGAACCTTAACTTCCATAAATTGTACACATTGGAGCTTAAGCATTTCAGTCTCATACACTGATCTTTCCTCTTTTAAATCAAGGTAAAATTTTATTATAAGCATCCATAGCCACACCTTCCAAAAGACTAGCTACCATTTTTATCAGTTAAAGATATTTAAATACTGATATTGGATTCCTTCATAACTGAAACATACAAAATGTATTAGAATCTGTGCTCATAACAACTTCTGCATAGCTTTGATAGAGTCTCATTGACTTACCTTTTTAATATTAGAAAGGTATCACAGATATAGACTTGTTCCAAAATGAGAGGGCAGTCATGTTGCAACATATGTCACCCCACTGATTACCAAATATTATTTAAGTTGTCTGACTCCCTAGGCAGATGTCCTCCTCCTCCCTCACAGCTCCGTGTGCCTTTCCTGAATTATAAGGGTTATATTTATTTTGATTAAATTTTATAATTAGGCCTATTGCTTTTTTTTTCTAATTTTATTTCACTTCATTAAACATTTGTTCAATGTATATGATGTGCAAGCATTGCATGGTGTATTGAGGGAAAGTGTGGAATAAAATTATCTTACTTTTATGGTCTAGTAGAGAAGAGTCACAAATAAATAAAGTACCACGTACATTGAAACAAAAAATACAAATGAATTAAAATACCAACATGCCTATTGACTACTTAAAAAATATTTTATGAAAGCTGAGCAATTCCCTGAATGACATCTGAAGGCCAATTTATATTGTAATAGCTGGAGAATGAAAAGGAAGAGCAAACGTTGCAAGTAGTGGTAAAAGTACGAGAAAAGGGAATGGAGGTTAAAAAAAAAATGGATTGGTTGCGGAATGGGCATTATTTCTGTATAATTGGGACACAAGATGTCTGGATAAAATTTTGCACACGAGACTGTCAAAATCAGACATAGAAGACATTACATTTGAAGTCTCAGTGAAGAGTTTTATTTGGGTAATTCCCTTCTGAGCAAGCTGAATAGCTCAAGCTTTTTCTGAAGAACAGTGTGATAGACTTGTTGAACCAAAACAAATAGACTGGTGGATATTTCTCCAGCAAAGATGGGTTTATTCGGGATCAGCAGAGAACTGAAACATGGGATCTGCAGCAATGGCGGGCCACATGCAAGTCCCCACACAATAAGGGAACAAAAACACTTTTATAGAGGGGAGAAAGGAAGTTGGCAGGGCTATGATAAACAGAGTCCATGGCTTTTCTTTTCCTGAATTCTTGCAAGGAGAGGAATCTTTTCTTGTTGTTGGGCTCGGCTATCCTGGCAAGGCATGAGAGCGCCCTCTTCTGGTCTCCTAAGTCTACTTAAGGTTTCTGTTTATTAATTTTTAGAGACTGGAAAGGCAGAAAACCAGCTCAAAGCAAATAGATGGCAAGAATTGACGAAGTCTCTATTGAGGAAAGGGAAATGTTTACAATTACTGAAGATTTCTATTTAGGGAAATTAAAAGGATGGCGATACTTTAAACATGAAAGAGAACCCAAGGAGAAGACCAGCTTTTGATAGCCAATAACATTTGATTTTTTATATACTGAGTGTGTACTATTGTCGAAACACCCATCATATACGTTCAGCCCAGCCTGAAATAAAGGTATGAAATTCAATAAGTCAGAGCCAACATTCAGAAGTGATTCATAAACACACTACCTGAAATTGTGGGAGTAGATTAATCCAAGAAGAGAGCTAAAGGAGAAAATTGGAAAAGACCTAATGCATAATGTTAAGGAATAAATTTTTTTCACATTTTTAATGGAGTATAAATGCTGTACAATGTTGTGTTAGTTTCTGCTGCACAACAAAGTGAATCAGCTATATGTATACATATATCCCCATATACCCTTCCTCTTGAGTCTCCCTCCCACCCACCCTATCCCACCCCTCTAGGTGGTCACAAAGCATCGAGTTGATCTCCCTGTGCTATGCAGCAGCTTCCCACTAGCCATCCATTTTACATTTGGTAGTGTCTATGTCAGTGCTACTCTCTCACTTCATCCCAGCTTCCCCTTCCCTTCCTGTGTCCTCAAGTCTGTTCTCTAAGTCTGTGTCTTTACTCCTGCCCTGCCACTAGGTTCATCAGTACTGCTATATAAAATTCCATATACATGCGTTAGCATACGGTATTTGTTTTTCTCTTTCTGACTTAACTTCACTCTGTATGACAGATTCTAGGTCCATCCACTTCACTATAAATAACTCAATTCGTTCCGTTTTAAGGCTAGGTAATATTCCATTGTACATATGTGCCACATCTTCTTTATCCAGTCATCTGTTGATGGACACTTAGGTTGCTTCCATGTCCTGGCTATTGTAAATAGTGCTGCAATGAACATTGTGGTACATGACTCTTTTTGAATTATGGTTTTCTCAGGGTATATGCCCAGTAGTGGGAGTGCTGTGTCATATGGTAATTTTATTTTTAGTTTTTTAAGGAACCTCCACACTGTTCTCCATAGTGGTTGTATCGATTTACATTCCCACCAACAGTGCAAGAGGGTTCCCTTTTCTCCACACCTTCTCCAGCATTTATTGTTTGTAGATTTTTTGATGATGGCCATTCTGACTGGTGTGAGGTGATACCTCATTGTAGTTTTGATTTGCATTTCTCTAATAATTAGTGATGTTGAGCATCCTTTCATGTATTTGTTGGCAATTGGTATATCTTCTTTGGAGAAATGTCTATTGAAGTTTTCTGCCCATTTTTGGATTGGGTTGTTTGTTTTTGTGATACTGAGCTGCATGAGCTGCTTGTATATTTTGGAGACTAATCCTGTCAGTTGCTTCATTTGCAAATATTTTCTCCCATTCTGATGGTTGTCTTTTTGTCTTGTTTATGGCTTCCTTTGCTTTGCAAAAGCTTTTAAGTTTCATTAGGTCCCATTTGTTTATTTTTGTTTTTATTTCCCTTACTCTAGGAGGTGGGTCAAAAAGGATCTTGCTGTGATTTATGTCAAATAGTGTTCTTCCTATGTTTTCCTCTAAGAGTTTTATAGTGTCTGGCCTAACATCTAGGTCTTTAATCCATTTTGAGTTTATTTTTGTGTATGGTGTTAGGGTGTGTTCTATTTTC
Organism: Kogia breviceps; assembly: GCF_026419965.1. Classification (NCBI taxonomy): domain Eukaryota; kingdom Metazoa; phylum Chordata; class Mammalia; order Artiodactyla; family Physeteridae; genus Kogia; species Kogia breviceps. The sequence continues at coordinate 51,040,371 of NC_081314.1, read as the reverse complement.
ATTCTTTTACATGTAGCTATCCATTTTTCCCAGTACCACTTATTGAAGAGTCTGTCTTTTCTCCGTGTATATTTTGCCTCCTTTATCAAAGATAAGGTGACCATATGGGTGTGGTATCATAATAGATTTACTTATGCTTATTCTCATATCTCCTGAAAGTAAACTCTTCTTTTTCAACTCCATTTGAAATGAATTATTGGATGCTTAAAGTTTTCCAAAATATGATTTTTGCATTGATTTAGGTATAAAGGACGAAATTAATGCAATTTGGAAGATCAAAGAGTAAAGCTTGGGAAAGAAAAAAAATAGAATGCGTAGTAAACATGTATGGGCAAATTATTTTGTTGGAAACTACTACATTAAAAACAAAATAGCAAATATCCATTATGTGAAGTTGCCAGTCATAGAAAAGCTACTTTTCAAAGTTCAAAGATATAAATATATCTGAAACATTTGAAAATAACAGTTTTACTTCTTATGATTTACTAAGGTCTTCTGGATTTATATAACTGACTTACCACATTCTGATTGTGGCACGTATCTTTATACTTTATATATACTTTATACTTTATTCGGTATCTCTTTTAAAATTCATACAATGCTACTTGTCCTTATGTCTTATTTTTCTTCACATTTTAAACCCTGAGGTCAGGGACTGTGTCATATTCTTATTGTCACCCAATACAATGCTTTGAACACTGCAAGACATCAACTAAAATGTTTAATTAAAATATGGTCCCAAAGACTTAGCACAGCATATGTCAATATACAAAGCAAAGACAATGTTTCCTAGCTGTGAAGTGTTTTTAAGGTTTGACCTTGATTTTTAGCAAAAGTTTTGAGCAAGGGAGGAGTAGGGGGAGGATTTGGTTGCTGCAATTTTCTCTCTTGATGAAAAATAAAATATGAATTTAATATTTCTTATCTTTTCCTTATTTTCTTTACACACTTTCAGATCTATTTGTTGTTTACCAGTGAGCTGAGCTAATAACGCCACAGGTCTGATTTTCTTCTTCACCTTCAACACTATAGTGAAATTCTGTCCAATTTTTTTGACCACCTGAGCATGAACTCACCCAATTCAAAGAAATTCATCAGTGCAAACCACACAAACATATAAATTGACAATTAGGAAAATTAGCTATAGGTATTCACAATATTTCTATAGCAAAGTGTATCAGTTAACACTTCTCTCAATGGTCAAAACAGCTAACTAGCATTTTAATATAATCTTCAGTTATTTTGACGATCAGTTTCTTCTGATTATAGGCATTTTCAGTTTAAATATGATTATCTTTATAACTGTGGAAATTTGATCCCCCATTGGTTGAATCCATGGATGCCGAACCCTCAGATGTAGAGACAATCATATCTTATTTTTTTGCACATGTTTTACATTGTACTGATTATAAATCTGAGTCTATAAAATGCACTCGAAAATGTTCAAATAGTTTTATGAAGTAAGGTGATTTTTTTTTTTTTTTTTTTTTTTTGTGGTACGCGGGACTCTCACTATTGTGGCCTCTCCCGTTGCGGAGCACAGGCTCTGGACACGCAGGCTCAGAGGCCATGGCTCACGGGCCTAGCCACTCCGCAGCATGTGGGATCTACCCAGACTGGAGCACGAACCCGTGTCCCCTGCATCGGCAGGCGGACTCTCAACCACCGCGCCACCAGGGAAGCCCAGTAAGGTGATTTTTAAAAAGTCATTTCAAAATAGCTGTTTTACTACATCTTGATTAATGGGTTGTTATAGTCCAAGAGAGACAAAGCTTTGTCTATAAAATTCACAAAAAACAATTGATTAATGACTAATATAATAATATAGTAATTGTTAATAAAATAACACCTTTTGAATTAACTTAAAAATGGTTCCTTGGAGTCTACTATAGACATAGAGGAAAATTTTCTAGAACAATTCTCTGTGGAGTAAAACATATACACAAGTGCCTGTCTACTCTGAATAAAGTCATATTGAATATTATCTTTTAAAATTGTTTAAATGTCTCAATTTTTTAATCATATTTTTGCCTAAATGATTTTATTGTACTTTATTGTCCTATATTTTATAGAAGAAAGCTAATAGGTGGGCATACATATTTGATTTTATAAATACATTAGAAATCTCATTAAATTTTCTTTAGGATTAACCCTCCCGAGCTATATAATTGCAACATTTTTTATTTTTCTCAAAGGCCTTATGTTTTTCAAAACTTTTAATCATTTGGTATTTTTTTACTTGCCTCTAGATTTGTCTTTCACAACTCTCCTGAAACAGAAGTCATTCTTTAAGTTCACCAACTCCCAAAGCCTTGAAGAATTAGGGAAAAAGTACAATCCATAGCTTGCCAAATTAGGGTACTGATAAACATCTTGTGCTTTCTATTGGGACTACTGTGGGCTATACTCTAGGATTAAAGGTAAACTATCAGTAAACAAGTTCTTATATGGACAGTGATTTAGCTTAAATATATGTAAATGGCCCTAAGAAATTCAGTCCTGTGTGTGTGTGTGTGTGTGTGTGTGTGTGTGTGTGTGTGTGTGTGTGTGTAGTAATGGGACTGCATATGTCAGCAGGTGAGTGTCAGTAGCAGATGGGAATCAGGGAAGAATTATCAGGAGTATGATATAATGAAACTAGCTTTCAGTTTATTTCCACAAAACAATAAAAAAAACCAAGCACACAATAAAGGCAATCAGACACACTGGGACAGCATTATCATAAAGGAGAAGAAACAGAAACATCAGAAAATAGAATAACAATGGAGTCCTTATATTGCTATTATTAGATACAGGTTTTTAAAAGACTGTCATTATGTTCAAGGTGAGGAAAGATTAAAAACATTAGCAAAGCAGGAGGAACTATAGCAGACTAAGGAGAAAACTAATCAAATATAATTGTAAAACTAAAAAAATAGAAAAATTGAAGTTAGTAATTTATTGGACATTAACTGCAGATTAAACACAGATTAAAAACAACTACAGAAAAGATTACTGAATTGATAATCAGGTTAAAAAAAATCCCAGAAATAAGTTGGAGGGGCAAAATGATGGAAAATATATGTGCAAGACTAGCACATCTAGGAAGCAGTCAGAATCTGAAACATGTCTAATTGGATTTCCAATTAATATGTATTTGTTTTCTAAAATTGATACAATACTTCATTCTACAGATTCAAGAGAAACAATAAACCTTAATCATGATGACTATTAAGAAATTAATATCAAAATGTAGAAAAAAACAAAGATAAATAGAATATTATAAAATTATCTAGAAAACCAGAGTATTTTCAAAAAGGCAATGTAGACATAGTTTCTTAACCTACGTATCTACTAGGAAAAAGCAGGTAATATATAAACTTACAATAAGATGGCTGTTATAATCAATTAGTTTATTTTTGTGAAATAATTTGAATATTTTGGATTAAAATAGCTTCTTCCACTAATATTTTCAAAAATTATTTTGAAATAAAGCATCTTATTTTGAAAATGCCCCAAATCTTAATTACAATAGAACATACAATTTCTCTAGAGTATTGTGTTAGTTGTGCTGCTGTAAAAATATACATACTACATATTTATTGGCTTAAAACAATACAAATTTAGTACCTTACAGGTCTGTAGGTCAAAGTCCAACATGAGTCTCAAAGGACTAAAACCAAGATGCTTGAAGAACTATATTCCTTGCTGGATGCTCTATGTGAGAATTTGTTTCCATGCTTTTTTTGTTTTTTTTTTTTTTCAACTTTTAAAGGATACACACATTTCTTGGCTCATGAACCTATTCCTCTGTCTTCAAAACCATCATCAATAAAGGGTTGAATCCTTCTCACATCTCATTACTAACTTCCCTTTCTACCTCACTCTTCCAATTCTAAGCATGCTTGCAATTTCAGTGTGCCCATCTGGCTAATTCAGTGTTATCTATCTTTTTAAAGTAAGCTGATTTGTTACTTTAATTCCATCTGTGACTGTAATTCCCTTTTTCAATGAAACTTAACATATCTACAGGTTCTGACGATTAGGTTGTGGATATCTTTGAGTGTGTCATGGTTCTGCATACCACATGTATTTTTTGACCTTTTTTTTCACTCTTTAAAAATAGACAAGACACTACAGTGTCATTTACCTATTTTGCTATTACTTTCAATATCAAGATTGTCATAAATGTCTAATTCAGTGTCTTCTCCTTTCATTGAATAATTCATTTTATGTGGCTCTCCTTGAATATGCAGATGTGAATATCAGCAATTCTCATGGAAATTCCAGTCCCATAAGCTTAATATTGGCAATTGAATCAGCCATCAGAGGAACAATGCTAGTAGATAATAAATAAATATGCTAAAATGCTGTGATATAGACTATTATTTCCATTTTTATATCCTTCATTGATTTTGTAAGACTGAATAAAAGAAAAAGTCATGCATTTATGATTTCAGATTGTCCTTGTTGTTACAGATAGAAAACATGTATTATTTCTCAGATTTTCCAACTAATATTTTCTTTATTTTTTTCCAATGACAGTAACTGTATAAAAATATGTTTTTAAAAGATAGAATGCGATATATTAACAGATGTTGAGTTTTTTTTTTTTTTTTTTTTTTTTTTTTTTTTTGCGGTACGCGGGCCTCTCACTGTCGTGGCCTCTCCCGTTGCGGAGCACAGGCTCAGGACACGCAGGCTCAGCGGCCATGGCTCATAGGCCCAGCCGCTCCGCGGCACGTGGGATCCTCCCGGACCGGGGCACGAACCCGCGTCCCCTGCATCGGCAGGCAGACTCTCAACCACTGCGCTACCAGGGAAGCCCCAGATGTTGAGTTTTTATCACTCAATATATTTACTGGGATGATCACTTGGCAAAAACAATGCATAGCAGATATTAACATTGTGTCACATCTAGACTGAATGGCTTTAAATATGGTTCACAACATAGATCATAAGTATAACTTTAAAATGTTAATTAAGATATGTTTTATGTTTCAGAAATCTAAAATTCTGCCAAACTGTTTTCTATTTTCCTATTGTATTATTTTTCTTCTGTGGAAATAGAAATTGCTATGTTTTATGTTTCAAAGGATTATGCTCTTATACAATATCTATCTTGCATATTTTTATGAAGCAACAAATGTCTACATTTAAAATTTTCATCAATATAATTCTCAGTGATAGTTTATTTTCATCTCTGAAGATGACTTTCTCCATGAAATATCATGAAAAGATAAATGTTGACAGTGGTGGGAAGTTTTTATATGTCCCTTGTTGAAATGAAAAAGTATGACATGTAGTTGTTTTTTCCAATTCTGTCTCTAAATAGTTTCACAATTTTATTATAAGTCATAAAATAAACCTGCAGGGAAATCTATATGTTGTACTGAATTGTAAAACACATGATCACTTAACTTCAGTAGAATTACTTTAAGAAATCAATTCTTTTATACTTCAAGATTTAAATGATATTATATATTTAAGTAGGTGAGAATACTTTTTAAAATGTTCTCAAAACTCTAAAATACAATTTCTTTCAAAATAGCATCTAAAAGAAATCCAAACATTGAAATATTGATTAAATAAATTCAGCTTTTTAATGTGTATAGTACAATAAGCTAAAAAGAATTTCATTGATTATGTTGATGGACAATCACAAATTTTTATAAAATGTATTTGGTTCTTGAAAAACTGTAATTTTGAAAACAAAAACTGTACTTGAAAAAATTTTAATCACATGCATTTTTAAATTACTTTTATTCATACAATTTTTGAATTATTAACCATTGAAACATTTGTAGTGTGATACATATTGGTTCGACTAAAAGTATAAACTATGTTGGTAATGGGTCCTAAAGCTGCACATTTTCTGTGCTTTCCCTTCCTGATGAATTTTTTTTTCAATAAAACTCAAGGCTAAATTATCAGTTCATGAAATATTTAGCCACATTACTTCCTGCATTTTCTCATCATCCCTACTTTAAGTGTGCTTGTGATAAATATTGTAGCTTATTGTAGCTTTTCAACTGTGGAGGTTGAAAAGTGGGGTTAGACTCAAAAAATAAACTGCTGAATAGAAAAACTTCACCTAATGTGGATTAAAAAAAAAGAAATAAGACTAAAAAACAAACGAAAAAAGGCTAAAAAACAAGTTAGAGTTTTTAAAGCATAGAAATAAAAGGGAATGGGATAAAAAGAAAAAAGCAGAAGACTGTTTAAACATTCATTTAACCAGGTGTATTCATTGGGATGATCATTTGGCAGAGACAATGCATAGATATACATTTGGGATCTGACTAGAAATATATTTTTCTATTAACTCCGATTCTAATTCTAATCAATTTTATTGCATATTACCTGCCTTAATTTATACTTATGATACATTTGGAGCCAGAGCATCTATTTAACTTGTAGTCATTTAATTATATTAGATAATGTGTTCACTTTTCATTATTCTGCTAGTGGTTCTAACAATGCAGACTCAATGGTGCTTGCAAAGCAGACAGGAGGAAAATCGCTTGATAAAAACACAGTGTTCTGTTCTGCTTCTGTGCCTGTTTCCTCCCTTCTTCCTTCCCTCCCTTCTTTATCTCTCCCTCCCTTTCTTTCTTCCTTACAAATCTCAGTGATACAGTAATAATTTAATAACATTTAAAATGTCACATGTATCACTTACCTGTGTGAAAAGATATTTTTAAAGATGAAAAACAAGAAATCTCCTTACAGACTAGCACTAACAGATGAACTTTTGCAGTCGATATTGATGTAGACAACATGAACCTTAAACACTAATTAAGCAAAAGTATTCCCATTCTTCTCATTAATAGACCTGTATTACAGAAGTTTTACTCAATTATTATGGTTGCTGTTATGTACTGAATTGTGTTCTCCCCAAATTCGTATGTTGAAGCACTAACTCCCAATGTGTTTGGAAATAGGGCCTTTAAAGATGTTATATTCCCTTTAAACTGACATTTACTACAATTAATGTTTTATTCTTTAATATTTCAATATTCATTATTTCCCCCCAATAAACAGAAAACAGCTTCTTCTCCCACTGTAGGCCTAAAGCTGTTTGCAGCAGGTGCTTAATAACTGATGGTGAATTGGGGTCTTGTGGAGCTAAGGGCAGTCTTTGCTGACAGCCAGTAAGGGAAAGGGACCTCAATACTACAGCTGTAAGGAACTTCTTTCTGTCAAAACCTGAGAGAGTATGGGAGCAAATTCTTCCCAGAGCCTCCCAGTTAAGAGCTCAGTTTGGCTGAAACCTTCATTTTGACCTTCTGAAATCTGGAGCAGAGCAACCTGTCAAGTTAACCCAGCCTTTTCACCTATAGAATTGTGAGATGTTAAATTTGTGTTGTTTTAAGTTGCCAAGCTTATGGTATTTGTTATGGCATAGATACAAAACTAGTACAAGTGGATAAAGGTATTGTCAGCCAGATCCATCTACAACAAAGTTCCCTATCAGTCTCTCACCTACAGGTAGGGACCATTGATGGCTGCTGCTTACATCTATTGTTGTCATTAGGGTTTACAAAATGGTGATTTTCCTAATTCAATCATTTCTTCTGCATTTATTAGCTAGAATTCTTCTCTAAAGAAGAACTTTATCAATAATTTAGCTATCCTAAAATAAATTTTGTACATGAAACACAGACTAAATGCCTGATTTTTTTCTCCTTTATTAGTTTTCAGAATACTAAGATTGATTTTGCTTATCTAAGGCAACCAGGAAGATTTTTTTGTATCATCATAAAGTCAAGGATTGTTATATATTTATGTGTTTCAACCACATTACTGTCAATTTCTTCATTGCACTTAAATAGTCTGTGTGGACAATGCAAACCCCTTCAAGATGGACCCTGTATTTTTTTGTCAAGACTCTATTATTCTATGATACCATTATTACTTTCTGACACTCCAGCTTATCCAAAGTGTATCTTGTGCATTTTATGCCCTGGACATTGCACTCTACATGACCCCCAAGACTCTCTTGTTTCTTTGGGGCTTTTAGAGACCACAGATTGGGCATTTAGGAGTGGTTTCGTTATTGCTTCAAGGTTTTTCAGTAAATAGAGATTGTTCGTGTTATTTGTTTTTTAGAAATAAAAGATAAATTATGAGTTTATATTACATTTACAGTCCAGAGGTTATAATAAATGGTATGCTTAACTACTTTGATTTTTATACTTGAATTTTTTTAAATTTTGGTTTCTAAAAACATTGCTATAATTTATTATTAGTTTTATTTATCTGACAATTCACATTATAATAATAAGGTTGGTAATTTTGGTTTAAGAATTCTTTGCAGGATTTTTGTTTGTTTGTTTTGTTTTTTGGTTCTGAGAATTTATCCCTCTTGGGAAATATAGTCAAAATACTGAATCTTAAAGAATTAAAGTATTCTTCACTAAGTGGTTATGTCACCAACTTTATATAAGGTTAATTCATTTATTTCTGTTGTTGATTTTAATTTAGGGGTCCTGTTTTCTATATATTTTAATTTTGTTTTTAAATTTTAAAACATATACATAATTCAAAAGTTAGAAAAAGGTCATTCTGAGAAAAAAATAATTGATTGTGAATTAATTATAATAGGAGAGGAAAATCAATGCAAATATTCCAAAAATGGATTCACCCTCCAAATTATTTATTTTAGAAACAGTATCTAGATGCTAAATGTTACTCAGTATCCCAAGCCAGAAATCTAGGAACCGGTTTGCTCATTCCTGAATGAAAAATTCTGCAGTTGTATCAATGTTACAGTTTTAATATTAGATACTTCTCTCCATTCCCAGCATCATCACCCCACTGCAGATCATCCTGACTTTTCCTGGATAATTATAATTGCCAGCTATCTGGGCAACCTGGCTTCATCTGACTCCATATCCATCAGTGTTCAAATGAGTGGTAGAAGCACTTTTAAAAATACAAATGGATACGTTGTTCAGCTGCTCCAGAGAATTAACAGACTTCTCTACGCTCCTCCTAGGCTAAAAGTCATCACTTCTTCTTTTGGTAGGTTGTAATCTTATAAATACCTATCTTGTTTGTAATCTTGGAAAATAGACCATAAACCTCATAAAAACTGTGTGTGGTAGGGTAGAGATGTGTGGAGAATCAAATGTGATTAAGAGATGAAAATATTCTCTATGATTAAAGTCCATAATTTCATCAAACTGGCTTTGGCTCCTCGTAGCTGATTTTGTTTACTAATATTTTTTACTTCTGTATAATAGCAAATTTATAAGATATACAAGTAACATAGAAAATTACTAATATGGATTTGTGGAGAAGGCAAAACAATTAATTAAGTACTTTTGCCTTTTAGTGTACATTAAATGAATATGTTAACATTCCCACTCTTGTATCTTTATTCAGGACTTATCCATTGGGTAAACTTAAGACCTTAGTGATACAATATGCAAATCTAAACTATTGCTTAATTTTCAAGATGCAAATATTATATATTAATATAATAAATATGTAAAAATGAATAGGCTATTTGTAGCATTGCTTGTATTTCTAAAGAATGTGAAATACTCAATATGCTAAACTTTTACAAAAACTCATATTGCTAACTATTGAACGAGATTAAATAGGAAAAATATCAGAAGAAAAATTGGACATAGTCCATATTTCAGGAACATATTTTTACTTTAAGATTTTTTTTTTAAAGAAGGAAATAAAAAAGAAGAAAGTGGGAGGGAAGGAGGAAGGAAGGAAGAAAGGGAGGGAAGGAGGGAAGGGAACGGAAGGGAAGGAAGATTTATAAAAATATATGTTTTAATTAGAATGATTAAATCTAAGAAAGGAAAGGAGATTGAAGATATATATATACACACATATATATGTGTGTATATTATATATAGTCACATATATGTGGTCTATATTAGGTAGGATTAAAAATTAGGTGGGTTCAAAGTAACAAAATCATAACTGTTAGTTTTCCTGGGAAAATCTGGGTTCATTTTCATTGTCCCAACATCCTGTCTAGTTATTACTTTTGTTCCCAAGAATTATGTGGCACAAACAATAAATCACATGGTCACATGTCACACAAATACCTAAAAGGCAGTAAAATACACTGTAAACTTATTGTCTTTTAGATCACAAAATGTATTGCTTGATCCCCACTAATCCTTTGTAAAATTTCTATTACATAGTTCTAAGATGATGATTTTGAGGTGAGAAAATAATTTTTTTTCTCAGTGAAATTGGCATTTGTAATTTTTCTATAATTATGTCTAATTGAAACTCAAGTATCCTAAATATATCTTCAAATTTAAATGATTGATTACAGTTACTTTTAAAATGTTACAAGTGTTAAAATCATTAATATTTTTATATAATTATTCTACTTTTTTGTACCTCAAAATACAAGTTAAGCAAAATGAGATTAAACACAAGTACTTAGAATGGAAACGATTTCCCACCTTAGCTATTCCAACTACTCTATTTTGGATCACAGACGTTTTTTGAAAAGGATGGTAGAATAAATTTGTTAATGTGGAAAAAAAGAACCATAGGTGATTAAAACACATTAATAGGCATAAAGATTATTACAGAACATGATGAATCACAATTTAACTAAAAGAAGAGAGAGGGCTTTGGACACTCTACTCCATCTGAATGGAGTCAAAAGGTGTATTAAGCATATGGGTTTGTCTCTCTTAGAAGCTAAGATGATGTCTGGACTCTGTATCCTTATAATTCTTTGGAACCACAGAATAATGTAACATGGAAAATGGAATTTTAATTTTGTCTTTGCCTTCCCTCATTTTTTTCTGCTTGAAGTACTATCTAAAATTTATTGTTTTTCAATTGATTTAAGATACAAGCAATAGAAATATAGAAATAAAATATCAAAATAAATGTGAAAGTTATTTCAAAGGTAGTCCTACCAGTGATGTTTCAGATAACTTTTTATGTATTTTTTATCAGTTCAGAATCTATTTCTGGTTATACAGTTCTCAGCATTATGTCCTAGCTGGGAATGGAAAGGTATGGAGAAAAAGACAATCACATTCATAGGTTGGTAGTAAACCAAAGAAAGACACTAAATTAATAAATGTCCTGAGTGGTGTATTTTAGAAATATTGGTTCGTTATAATGATAATGATAAAATTTAAGCTAGTGCCACTATTAATCATTGCTTTTAGTAATAGAATAATATAGACAGCTTAATAAAGTTGTACTGTCTTCTGTTTTTTCACATAAAACAGAATTAAGAGGCCAGGTACATTTTTAGCTAATGTGCATTATTTTCTCTTCCTTCAAATTTAAAATGCTTTAAATTTTTTTATCATTATTCTTATAGCCCAAAAGTTTCACCAATATATGTCTATTTGTGGATAGCTTTTCAATTATGTTACCTGGAATTTTGTGAGCTCTTATAATCTGCACAGAAGTTATATTAATCCAAACTGGAAATTTTTCTTCTACCTTGTGGAAGGTAGAAAAATTACTTTCCAAAGATGTCCATATCCTAATCCCCCAAATTTGTAAATATGTTACCTTACATGGCAAAGTGGACTTAAAGATGTGATTAAGTCAAGGGTCTTAAAATGGGAAGATTATCATGAGTTATCCAGGCTGACACAATATAATCACAATAATCTTTATAAGAGGAAGAAAGAAGGGTTAGAATTAGAGATGATGTGATGACAAAAGCAGAGCTCAGAGAGGAGAGAGATTTGAAGAAGTTACACTATTGGCATTGGAGATGTAAGAAGGGCCCATGAGCCAACGGATGTAGATGGCCTCTAGAAGTTGGAATAGGCAAGAGATGACTTCTACCCTACAGCCTCAGAAGGAATGCAGCCCTACCAATACCTTCATTTTAGCCACATAAAACACCATTTTGGATTTCTTACATCCAGACTGCAAGATAATAAATTTGTGTTGTTTTAAGCCATTAAGTTTCTGGTAATTGGTAGCAATAAGAAACTAGTACAAAGCCTTTGATCACTACTGTTTTAGCTTTGTTCCCTTCATAGTTGTCAATTAAATTTATTTTATATTTGCTCTAAGAATTTTGCATTTTTATACTTTTGCTTTTGTTTTGGGAAAAGCTTTAGATGTGTGACTTCCACAATGGTTATTCCATTTATTATGGTATGGATTCTGATTTTTAAAATTATGTGTCTTTCTCACTCCTGGTGTTAAATATTTAGTTGCCTGTGAGTACTACCTTACTACACTGTATCCTATTTCATCCCACCCCACTCTTTATTTGTGTTGGCTCCTGCTTCATAAAGATTGAAATCATGAACCCTACTGAGAATATCAGCTTTCTGAACTTTTCTTCTGAGTCTTGCAAGATCTTTTTTTCAGAGGTTCTTTCTGTCCCTCTCTGAGTTTCCTCAGTGAATCAGTGTTTTCTGTTCTCAGCATGTTTTCTCCATTGGCCCCTAATTGGTTACTTTTCATTATTCATTGTCACACAGGACATTGGTCCAACCTTAGTGATTTTTAAACATCAGGTATTATGGAATCTTTTAGCCCCCTATTCTGTCTGGTGATCGGGTAGTTAAATTTTGTCATTTTCTCCACAACTGAAGGGCAGTGTGATGTATTTTCAGTCTGGTGTACTCCTATTTTGTTTTTATTTCTGCTATAAACCAGAGTAGTACATGAAAATATTAACTTCATATATATATTATCTGCCTTCATATATAATGCCACATTTATAAGACTATGACTTAACTGACCATTACCTAGTCTGAATATTCAGATTGGTATATTTACTTAGACCATAATTTGATTTCAGAAATTTAGAGTAAGAATGTAGGAAGCAACTTGCCATTTAATTCTGTCTAATAGTTATTAAATATCATGCCCAGAATCTGGCAGTAGACGGAAGGGAAGAAATGCACTTTACAAAATTCCTAAGCTGAGCTACACTAGTTCATGCTACAGTTAAAAAATATTTCAACAACCTCGAACCCCAAAAGAGTTTAATAGACCCAAGTGAAAACATTAACCACACAAAAATGAAACTACAGTTTGATACACATCCAGTTACATTATTTCCAAGAATACAGTCTTTAGTTTTGAACTCACTTCATGTTATAAAACACCAAAATAAATACAGTTGTTGGAAAACCTGGGAGAAGCATTAATGAAAGTCAGTGACTCAAAAGTAAGAAACAGCACATTGGCAAAATGACTACTTATGACTTTTGTGCTCTTTGAGGGAAGAAAACAATACCTAAAGGGTTGCAAGCTTTTAGCATCATATATATTTTTAAATATATAAATGTAAATATATAGATGTAAATGTGTGCTAGTTTGCCATAACACTGACAATTAATTATATCTGCTAATGTATTAATTGAAAATATTCTTACATTGAAAAGTAACAGATACTTATAATTTATTACAGAAAACTAGGACTAGAATATATGCCCCAAATAGCACTGTTTAATCTACTTAATCCTTCAGGTTTCTCAGGGTCTTTAATGATGTGCATTTGCTCATTTATAAGTTCAGATGAAGATCTGAAGGGTAAGTAACATGTTGTAGCATTAGATAAGTTTTTAAACTCTCCCATGAGCCATGAGAATAATAATGAGTCACTTATTGGAAGGAGCGTGGTCTCCCTGGAGTCTCGGTAAATTATGTTTCTCAAGACCATGAGTTTATTTGTTGCTCTAAACCACTAACAGATTTCACTGGACTGTATGTTTTACCCAGACTAACTTTCTAAAGGCTTTAAAATTCAGAATTAAACCAGTTACAGACCTCACAGACTTTCGTGGAAATGATCTGTGAACCTGTAAATGTTTTGCTGTAATGCTCTTTTGGGAAGATTCATGTTTAGATAAATTTAATTGATTCATAAATTTTTTCAATGCATAGAATTTCAAGATGAATTTCAAGTGTGATTCCTTGAGCATGATTGATTTATGTAGGTTATATGGTAATTCTTATTTAATTAAGATATTTTCATTTTAACAAGAACATACACCCAGCCACACAAAAAAAAGAAAAACAAAAAGAAATAAAATGGAGGTATTTTACCAGTACCAGGCATGTGAACTAAATTCAAATATATGCATATCATTAACTGACAATTTGATCATTGATAAGTTGCTTATCCTATATAATCATTAATTTCCCTTTGTGAAAAATTAAAATATTGAATTAAATACATTCCATAAAACCTATCAATTTCAAAACATTGTGAATATGTGTAAAGAAAAATAAATCACAATAAAACAACTTGGTAAGTGTGGCACCAACAAAAGAAATAGACTCTATGTGATGGTTTAACTTATAGGAACTCATGGGTATTCAACAGTTGATAAAGATTTTACTAGTGAATTCCTTTATTGATCACATTTTAGGATTGTCCATTAGGGACAAGTAAATTAGGTTATTATATCAGTGTATCTCTGTTTATAATTTCCTATTTAATTATATAACCAGAAGAAAAATACCTTTTATGCCCGAATGTGAAGTCGGTTTTTTTTGCAGAAGAGGACCATAAAATTTTTGCTTGAGTGATTTCTATCCATGGAGAATATTGCTGAATTGGATATATTAAAAAAAAAAATCTACTTGCATATGCTACAAATTCATGTCATCCAACCATTAGTAGATGGAACACCATGAAAGCCAGAGGAGGAATCAAGAAAAACTAAAATATTCTGTATAAAGAACAAAAATTTGGCAGAAGAAGAAAAGGAGAGTAGTGAGACTTTATTGGCTGCTAGAGAAATGTATTACAATGCAGGTAATTGAGGATAAATTTGGCCAGTAAAAATACCCAGTTGTTAAAAGATCAGAATGCTTTCAAAACTGTTATGAAAATCTCTTCCTTTTATTGAAGATTTTACCAAAGCTGCTATACTGAAATATGCCTTAAAATAATTTTAATTTCACAATGATTTCTCATAAACATTAAAAAATATAAGCATATGTCTTTTGATCTACTTCCTCCCCCAAATTCTACTCTCATCCCCAAGTGGAAACACAATTAACTGTTGTTATCCTTTTTCTGTTTTCTATAAACATGTACATATATATAGTTTTGTTTTGACTGTTTGTGTTTTAAATAAACAGGATAATAGTAAAATGAAATTTTAAAGCAATTTAAATTATTTTGTGTTTAAACATTAAAAAGTTTTCACTTTGTTTGCTTAAATTAGCAATATGTACAGGAAATTTTTCCATGAAAGTACACAGTGACCAATTTTAGTTTTAAAACATATACATTAAGGTAGATACTGCTCTCACTGTATTTAATTTTTTTTTATTACTAGTGTATCAAAAACATTGATTTTGTGTGTGAGTTTTGCATTTGTCATACTCATTAAACTCTTTTATTAAGGAAAAACATTAGCTTATCATTAAATGTCTCTATTTAAATAATTTTTTTCTTTCAAATGTGTATAATTTTTGTTTTTTTGTCTGATAAGTCATAGAGCTTCCAACTGTTAACATTAATTGGAAATAGGAGCATCTTTGCTTATTTTTATTTTATTGTGAATGCTTTCAATTAATTCTTTATTATATATGATATTGTTGGGGCTGTTTAAAATATATTAAGTCATTTATATACCCATTTTGCAATTATAAAGAAAACATCAGAAATGTTTTTAATGTTATCATATGCCTTTTCTTTACTTATTGAGATTTTATTATGCTAATCATCCTTTAATTTGGGGGAATTTCCCAAGGTACCATTATTGAATTCATGAAATAAAGTCTACCTGCTCATGATGTTTAATGTACAATTTCGGTATGATTTTTTTTGTATAATTGTTTTCATCTTTAAAATTTAGTGTAAATGCATTTATTTTCTATGCCCAGTTTTGGCTTCAGGATCATGATACCAAGTATAAATTTTTTAAAAAAATTTATTATGTTTGGCCGCATTGGGTTTTAGTTGCGGCATGCAGGATCTTTCATTGTGGCATGGGCTCTTTGTTGTGGCATGGGGCTTCTCTCTAGTTTTCTGCCTGCTGGCTTTCTCTTCTGTAGTTGTGGCACACAGTCTCCAGAGTGTGTGAGCTCTGTAGTTTGCAGCACGTGCGCTCTCTCATTGAGGCGTGTGAGCTCAGTAGTTGTGGCACCCTGGCTTAGTTACCCCGTGGCATGTGGGATCTTAGTTCCTTGATCAGGGATCAAACCCATGTCCCATGCATTGCAAGGCAGATTCTTTACCACTGGACCACTAGGGAAGTCCCCCAAATATAAACTGAATACGAAAGTACTCAAGTATATCAGCTCTCATACTAAATATAACTGAACTCAACACTCCAAGTTAAAGATAAATATCACCACATTGCATTAAAAATAAATGTGGTGCATTTGCAGTGGACATACATTATATGTAAAAATACAGAAACTTTGAAAGTAATAAGATGGATAAGAAAAAAAAATTTAAAACACTAGCCAAAAACGGTAAAAAAATATATTAATAGCAAAATATACTTCAATGAGAGAATGTTATCAGTGATAAAAGAGGAAAACTACATAGTGAAAAGGGAGATTATTCAAAAGAACATAAGAATCCTAAATTTGTATGAGCCGAATGAGACATCTTTGAAATACATAAAGCAAGAGTTTAAATATTTAAAAGGAGAAATAAACAGATTCAAAATTATAGTTGGATATTTTAAACACACTATTTTTTCAATAAATAATAGAGCAAGTGGACAAAATAGTAAATAAATATATATAAATTAGCAAACAATATTAATCAACTTGACATAATTTATACTTTTAAACACAGCTACCAAACCACTTTTCTTGAGTAAATATGATCCACATTCCAAAAATATAGTAAATCTCAAACATTTAAAAGCTTTGAAATAAAGATTTTTTTTTTTCTGAGTAGAATGAAATTACACTGGAAATCAACAGGGTTTTCTAGAATTTTTTAAACGTTTGAAAACTAATCAACATCAGAATTTGTGCACTGGTTACTACGGACTGCCATTCATAAAGCATTACAAAATATATATAAATTCAGGAAAAATTGGTCACTTAAAAGAAAGGGAATAGAAGAAGACCTACAGTTTGGGGCATAAATTTGGAAATTTTGACATTTCTAGAACTAAAAGAGATAAGCTTGAAGTAGTTTTTGAGTGGTAGAGGCACACTAAAACTTACTAATATCCTGCAGCAACAATCAGATTAGTTTTTTTTGTTGTTTTTGCTTTTGTTTTTAAGACTTCAATTTGGAGAGAATCATATTGCCAAGGAGAGTATAAGACTGGTCTAAAACATTCTGTGACTCTTTGGTTCTGCTTAAGCAATTGAGTAGCATGTGGAGGCTGCCCAATAAGCAATGAGAGGATACTGGCCTATGTTCATTTCAGATATAGCCAGAGAAGCCAGTACATGAGTAGCAACCTCCAAAAGAGTAGAATCAAGAGCAACAGAGAAAATTAGACACAGCAGTTCCTTCCAGAGAGTAGAATCAGAGCCTAAAATGAAACTCATATATGACAGCAAGATTTAAGAATTGCTAGTGACCTTTACTGCTCTAATCTAGTTTTTACTCTTCCATTACATTAATTTCTCTATAGCTATCTCTCCCTGCCTCATTACTGTTATTTGATTGTTTAGGAGTGGTGGTGTGAAGAAAAGTTTCTAGTTCTAATGTTGGCCAACCACAAGGATCCATGTTGCCATCTGACAGAGAAGACTGTATATCCTCTAGAAATCCTTGAATGTGAATTATGTGTAGGAATTGGATGAAACTGTGGTGTTTCTTCATTGACAAGTGGGTAAATACATTCTAAATAAGAGAGTGGGAGTAAAATACATATTTGGTAAGCAAAATGTTAGATTTTGCTAGAGATTAATCTATGTGCATAAAACCCAATGTACTCTTTTTCCTGGGAATACAGTCAGGATTTATTTTCTGTGCCTTCTGGAGTCAAGTTGAACCATACATAGAACTAGGTTATGGCCAATGGAATGTAGAAGAAAGTGATATATACTACTTCTATGACTGAGCTATAAGTACTTCTCACACAGCATTCTGTATTTCCTTTTTTCCCAATCTGCATATCTGATAAAGAGGATAAACAGCAAATTCCAGCAGACTAAATGATAGTATTTAGTCACTGAATGGTGGTGGAGATACATGTCCTGCAGACATACACGTATAATCTCAGACAATTAAATCTTTAATAATAGTTTAAGCACCTTGCAGGAACAATAGCCATGAAAGCAAGGTTTCCATTTGCCGACCAATAATTGATGGAAAAAGAGATAAATTTTAGATTCCAAGGAGCTAGAGATTTAAGCACCTGGACCACCATAGTTTATTCCTGGATCTATAGCATAGGGACAACTATGTGATGACAGAAGAAGCATTTTTCCACACAAATATAAATTAGCTTTTGAAAACCAGATGGCAGAAGATAATCTAAGTCATTATGACTTGGGTTTTAAAACTGATAGGTCCTTTAAAGGGGCCCAGAAACATTACCTCCCTGAATTTACACCCAATGATGTTAATTATTACGATAATTTAATAGAAGTCCAGAGAAGTTGTAGGAAAACCTGAAAGCAGAGAATTTTGTTTTACTTTTATGATGTGGAGAAAGGATTTTGAATCACTTAGGAGATATCCATGTTGGACATGTTTCCTGAAACATAGAATAGTGATTGCTGAGGGCTTTCTCTACATGTGAATCTTAGAACAAAGTTTCAATGACCAAAATACTACAATGATAGTAGAAATTCTAGGAGGTTTGATTAACTGGAAAATACTAAAGACAGTTTGCAGACAGAGTGAACTTCATGCATGGAGCTCTTATTGATGCATGTGGACATTATTCCAGGTCATAAAACTCAGATCAGGCAGGAACCGTGAAACAGAGGTGGAGGCCAGAGGAAAGAGTAAAGCACGTGGATGAGTCACTACCCAGTACTCCCTTGGGACAATACATAAACTACTGCAAATAACTGGATTGTTAAAAGATTAGAAAACTGAACCCTAAACTTGGGAGAATATTTACCCAAAATTAGACTGTTTAAAAAATAGAATGGGGCTTCCCTGGTGGCGCAGTGGTTGAGAGTCCGCCTGCCGATGCAGGGGACGCGGGTTCGTGCCCCGGTGCGGGAGGATCCCACATGCCGCGGCTGGGTTCGTGAGCCAGGGCCGCTGAGCCTGCGCTCCGCAACAGGAGAGGCAACAGTGGTGAGTGGCCCGCGTACTGGGAAAAAAAAAAAAAAAAAAAAGTAGAATGAATTTGGTAAGATTAATTTTTCTACCACAGGTAGAAATGGAAGTTGTTAACTAAGTTAACTTTATTATATGTCTGGGAATAAAGTTAAATTTTCTGCATATGAGCTACATTATAAATTTTAAAATTATTTTTTATTACACTTCCTTGTTTTTGAATAATATTTACCTGGTGCCTTCTATGAATTTCATTATTTTTATTCTTTTTGGGATAGCTTTACGTATGTATAATTTAAGTATATATACATGGATATTTTGATTATTCATTTTATATGCTTTATATAAAACTGTAGGTATGTCTATTTTGAATCTTGTTATTTAACATTTGCATGTTTATTGTGGTTTCTTTTGTCCTTATATTTATTCCAAGTGTTTATTGTATGTTTGAAACTCACCTATGTAGTCTAATTTTTCTTTTTAAATTTTTGTTGGATTATTTAAATGTTTTGTACTATTTAAAGTTAGAAAGCATATGTCCTATTTATTGATTTAGATACTGAGAGAAAATAATAAAGCAAGTTTTAGATATATGTTTCTCAGAATACCAAAACAATAATAGTGCTATCCTGCATGTAATTTGGAATTCATAAAATAAATAAAATAATAATAAACAATTAATTAAAGTGAAGGTAAATATTTTAATATTTCAAAAATTAGAAACACGGGGCTTCCCTGGTGGCGCAGTGGTTGAGAATCCGCCTGCCGATGCAGAAGACACGGGTTCGTGCCCTGGTCCGGGAAGATCCCACATGCCGCGGAGCAACTAAGCCCGTGAGCCATGGCCGCTAGGCCTGCGCGTCCGAGCCTGTGCTCCGCAACGGGAGAGGCCACAACAGTGAGAGGCCCGCATACCGCAAAAAAAAAAAAAAAAAAAAAAAAAAAAAAAAAAAAAAAAAAAAAAAAAAAAAAAATTAGAAACATGATAAATAAAGAAAAATGCTGAATATATGTGATTAAAAATTAAAGAATAATTTAAAGAAAAATGCTGAATATGTATGATTATTTAAATATATTTATTAATAAATGAAATTAATCCAAAATTATACAAAACTTATTACAAAATGAAAAATAAACATTTTTATACAGAGATGGAAATGATATAATGGTTATTTTTAGCATTTCGAAAATGTTAATAATATAGGAGGAAAGATTCCCATATAATGTTAAGAAAACTTAGCTACAAAGCCAGATGTATATATACACTTTTATACCAATTACATAAATAGAACATCTCAAATAGACTGACTCTTTCACATGCACAAACTGGTAAGAGCTACACTAAAATAGTATTAAGGATTATTCTGTGCTGCAGGATTATGTGTATATTTCCTTTGCCTTTTTTACTTTTTTTTTTTAACATATTCTGCATTTTCTAAACATCTTCAACTAAAGCCTAGAACTATAGAATGAGGCAAAACAATGTCAAGACAAATATGGCATGATACATCCTCTTTGATTTGGGGGGTCTAACAATAGAACAGGACTTACGAGGACTTTATTCCATGCCCCTTCCATTCTAGGGAGCATGGCATTACACTACCTTTGCACACCCAGGGAGAGTCCCTGCTACCAGGGGGCCTTCTCCCCAACTGCCTCACCTCTCAGCTATCTGCAGGTAACCTGTGGAAAGGTACTATTCCACGTCCTGCGAGACGGCCTCCTCAAAAACTTTCTGTTGCTACTTCAGCCTCATTTGCTGGGTATGCTCCATTTCCAAGACCTTCTGGGTGTGCTCTGCATCTAGTTCATCTTTGAAGATTTCAAGTTCACTCCTCTTATTTTTCCTGTAATTTTTCAGTTATTGGGACTGCTTATGTTTCATCTTTCTATTGCCCACATAAAATCTCCGGATTCAGCAGGTAGGTTTATTTTTGTGTTTTTTTTTTTTTTTTTTTTTTAAACTGGAGAAGAATTCAGATGAAAGTTCTGAAATCTAGAGAGCCTGAGGAGGAGGTATCCTTGAGAGAATACAAGTGTTTCCTACCCAGTTAACTCATCTGTTTTTTCTTTTACTTTTTTTTTTTTAATATAATTTATTTATTTATGGCTGTGTTGGGTTTTTGTTGCAGTGCACAGGCTTCTCACCACGGTGGCTTCTCTTGTTGCAGAGCCCGGGTTCTAAGCCCACGGGCTTCAGTAGTTGTGGTACTAGAGCACAGGCTCAGTAGTTGTGGTGCACGGGCTTAGTTGCCCCGCGGCATGTGAGATCTTCTCGGACCAGGGATCGAATCTGTGTGCCCTGCATTGGCAGGAGGATTCTTAACCACTGTGCCACCAGGGAAGCCCCAGCAGGTGGTTTTTACCTCCTAAAAACTAGCCATTAAATATGTCAGATTTGCTGTCATAAATTCTAAATCTGGTATTAAACCTGGAAGTTGCTGAGGATGCACCTGTAACTCTTAGGTGTGTCTTCTTTTTCTCCCAGTGTGCTGAAAGCATAACCACCTTGCTACCCACCAGCTCTCTAGTACCGGCACATTCTTTGGTTCTTCTGTGAAGTGCAGCCCATGTATCTTCATACCTGCTAAGTAATTCTAGTCCAGCAGAGCACTTTGGCAAATATGGGATATTTTGGGGTCAATTTTTCCAGTTGTTGAAAAGCTTTCTGAAGTATACTAGTTAAGAAGAATTATAGAAAGATTGTTATAAACTAACTCAATATTTTATCTTATTTATTTAATTCTAATATAATATGTATTCTCAACATATTAAAAATGTTTTAAAGCTATTTAAACTTAAGCTATTTATGTTTTAAAGGCATTTTAACTCATGCAAGTTCTGCTTTTTGATGAAATAAAGTATTCCCAGTTCTTTATCTTCTTTAGTTTCATCATGCTTAGATTCCAGTGCACTATTCACTTAGAATACTCTCATTTTCATATTCTGCCTATTCAAAGGTCTTTGAATGAGAGAAAGAATTATTCTAAGACTAAATGCTTTGCTTTGTAAATTACAATTGTCTTCCTTCTCTGGAGGACTTTGTGATTTAGAATTCTTTCTAAACTCTGGCACCTTTGTTCCATTCAAAATATTATTGTAGAATTTCCAAGTACCTCAAGGATAATGGGAGCTTTTAAAATTTGAATCTCTATACATCCTCCAAGGGAAAAATTGCTGATCAACAAAGTTAGATAAGAAAATCTTGCATAGTTAATATTAACAGCATAACTAGGACACAGAGAATATACCTTCAGTTTACTTTAATGGTGCATAGCCACCCAAGACCACAGAATGTGTTTAATGCCTGTACTTAAGAGGAGTTCAAGCCTGAATGGAGGTTAACAGGCAGTGTGTGATGTGTGTGATGAACACAGGAGAGTGCTGTAGGGTTCTAGTAGGGATGACCACAGGTAACATACAATAATATTTATATTTAGAAGCAGAGGATCCTAACCATGGTAAGAAAGCACAGAGAACATTTAATAGGGAATTAAACAGAATGACTTTAAATTATGTGATACCAAAGATGGCAGTGTCATACAAGCAACAACTCTTAAGGCAGTGGAGGATCCTCAGGAAGGGAATCTTTGGAGGCTTGGTGGTGAACAGAAATAAAATGATGGCTGAAAATCAAAACCTTGCTGGAATTAGAAAACAGCAAAGAATCAAAATGTTTTAGAACAGAAGAGATTCTATTACTTTCCATTTGTTGAAGAAATCACTGTAGCAACAGGAAAGGTTGCTCTTGAACTAAGAAATGAAGTATGCCACCAAACCTCACCTTTATATAATTTTTCTGCTGTTAGTCCCAGAAAAGTCAAACAATAATTAAAAACATCAACAAAATGTGAACACTGATCTCATCAGAGCTACCATAATAAAAGAAAGCATAAATATAATATTTTTAGGCAAAAATTTCTCTAAACTAAGAACAAAAAAGAAAAGTGTAAGACAACATTCTGACATGAATTAAATGTAATTAAACAAGCATGTACAGAATTGAAATAATACCACAAATAAGAAATACAGAGAATCTGACTACAAATGGACAAATAAAAGAATATAAAATAAGAATTGAATGAATTAAAGAAATGAGAATAAAAGACTAGAGTCTCTGGAATGAAGGCTAAATGACAAAGGTTCCAATGGAGAACATATACAATCAAAAACATAACATGGGATTTAGAAAATAAGTGAAAAAAAGCCCCAAAATGTCTAAAAAGGTAAAAGTGATGAGAAAGAGGGTGTGTGTGTGTGTATTCAAGACATACAGCAAATTAGATGAATTTTTATAGAAATATTCTACTTAATAAAAAAATTATAGAATTAAATATCATTATTTTTCTATACCTAATATTAATTAATCAGCAATGACTATTATTATGACAAAATAAGAGACAGTAGTGCTTCTTGACTTTCTTTGTGGAAGAACACAGCTGCCCTTATGGCATAAGAGTCCAAAAGGGTAAAGTCTTCTAGATCTAACTAAGAATTTACAGGATGTAAAGAAGGCAGAGGGCTATGTTATATCATACCATGGGGATGCAATCAGCATTATCCAGACAGTGGAAAACTCTAAGACAGGTAAATCTGTGTCCTCAACAAATGAATTATAAGAGGAGGCAGGGAGAGAGAGAGAGAAGTGGAGGCTACAGCTAAAAACAGACTTTAAGAGGCATAGCAACTAACGTGAGGATCTTATTTGGATTATGATTCAAAAACATTATCAGCCAATTGAAAATCTGAATACTGAGTGGATATGTGATGGTAGTAAGTAATTACTGTTAATTTTAAGTATGATCATGTTGCTACCTTGATATTACTTTTTAAAATATTTTTCTTACAGAGATGTGATTGCATACCTATGCTATTCTTTTTTAGTTCATGAAGTTAAAACAGAATCATAAGGTCTGCCCAAAGTGAAAAGAAAGGCTTCTCGCTAGAATCTGCAGGTCAAGGTCCCTCAAGTTCTCCTGTTTCTTGGAGTTGGCAAGCAGTCCTCTGAGGCTTTGGCATGCTTAGTTCTCATCCCTGTGGTCCTCCTCCCTCATTTCATACTCCATTCCACAGTTTATCCTCTTATGGGCTATTCACAGTCTTAAAATTAACGCCATATAGAACTCCAGCACAGCTTAATTATCAAACAAAATCAAATGATAAGTTTGTTAGGGATTTTATGGTTTCCTTTGTGGATTTTAACACTAAATATTTAATATATCTCTCTACTTATATCTCTACCTCTACCTATCTCTCTCTCTCTCTCTTTCTCTCTCTCTCTCTTTTTATCTCTATCATGAGCTTCAAGAGCTTATGGAATAGAGTGGTGAAAAAAAACCATCTCTACTCTCACTCTGGTGGAACAAGGCAAATAAAATGTTGGGTTGAAACTTATAGAATCCAGACAAAGTTCTGGCACATATTAGTGTTGAACCTTAGACATGACACCTTTTTTTTTTTTTCTGATCTTAAACATACCACATACCAAAGAGAAATTCCCATTACAGTAGATCTAACAGAATTGTCTTGTTCATCAGGTGATGATATATGATAAAGGGCCATTTCCACCACAGAAAGCAACATTTCTGCTTGATCAACAAATTATTTGTTTTATCAATAGTTTATAAAAGTTGAATTCCAATAAAAAAGGAATACACATAAAAATCTATACATAAGGTTTTGTAAAATTAAGGAGAGTTCACATCTAATGCAACTAGGAATAAACATAGACTCTATATTCATCCTATACATATGTGCAAATACATATACACACATATGCATACACTTAAAAGTTTTGTTTATAATATCCTTGGTATTAAAATTATAGCTATAATATTTATAATAATTCTTAATGCAAGGTGTATACACCAAATTAATACTTTGTAGATATTCATTTAAAGAATTTCTAATACCTGAAATATTTGTAACTTTTGCTTTATATTATGATTCAAAAATAACTATGAAGAAGTGGGGCAAATTCATTACTTTTTTTCTTCTACACTAAGATACTTAGATTGATAATGAAGCACATTGTTAACCAAGGTAAAGAGAGGGACTCCTTACAGCTGCAGCTGGGAGTGAAAATCAGTTAAAAGATCTAAAGGGCAACTGTAGCTTGACACTCAAATTTTGGAAATAACAAGCTCTATCAATTTTATTTTTAGGAATATTTATTGATATGGAAAAATTTACAGAATTAAGTAAAAATGCAAGTTGCATAAAAATTCATAAACTCATAACTTAAACATATATTTCTATAAATATAAATTTAAAATTTGGTATTGAAAATATAAAATGAACATTTTGGAAAATATGAGAATAAACAATTAGAAACATGAAAAAAATCAGTAAAGTTCATTATTTTATTTTGTGTGTTACATGATAACAGCCACCTTGGTTAGAACATATTTTAAAATTCTTCTGCTTCTTTATGTTTTTCTCAAAAGAGCTTGTACTTTTTATAATAAAAATATGGAAACTTGCCAAGAGCTTAAATTAAAAAATTCCAACATCAATAATGCCATATTTGTTAATGTTAATGCTATATTTTTTATAATATAAAATATGAAGTGCAAACCAAAATAACACCTTATGTTCCCTCACATGTCTTATTCTTGTAATAAGACATTTCTTGAAGTTTTCATCAAGGTTAAGAGTGAACTAATGGTTCAGTAATTCAAAAGATATTATTACCTTTTGTGGAAAGCTAGAACAATCAGTGTAAGAATGACTAAGGAGAGATAATCCTTAAGGTCACTTGAATTTTTCTTTGCAGTTGCCTAATCTGTATCTTCAAGAAAAATTGATTCTCCTTATCTTGAAAGACACTGGAAATAGTTACATTATAGAATATGAAAAATTTGGAAAATACACCTCACACAATTTTGAATTATTGTGTTGATCATTTTATTTGTAATGTCCTCTCCAGAAATGCAAAGCTCCTCACACTTATTACATTATTTATATCTACTGGCCTTTTCAAGTGGTAAAATAAAGTAGAATATGCACAAACAGCAAATGTTCATTACATAATTAAGGCACTCAAAAGGCACACTATTATCTATTCCAAATTATTTGTCAATTTTAACATTTCTGTTCTTCAAAAAATAAGATCCTACTTCTACTACATGGAAATAGGAAACAACAAAAAAGAAGCTCATATTAATGTTATTTAATGTATTTGTTTATTTCACACTGCATCTGCCTGAAAAATGCTTAAACAGGCAAGCAATTCCATATGTTTAGCCAAGCAATTTTTCTAAAAATATAATCATAACTCTATTATAGAGCTTCTATAAATTACAAATAACCTATAGTACAATTATAAAGAGCATGAACCCTGAAGGTGAAAATTTCATAGGTTCAAATCTCACCTTCACTAGTAACCAGAACTTTGCTCTTAGGCAAGTCAAGTCCCTTAGTTTTTTCGTATTTAAAATAGGATAATAATACAGGGTTATGGTGAAGATAGAAATGACTAATATCAGACACAAAAAAGCACTATATAAAATCTAATCATTATTATAATAATTATTATTTCCGATGTTAATATTATATTTACTACTGGTAGTGTTAGTAACACTGAAGGTAGTATTATTTGAATTTTATTTGCAATAAAAACTCAATAACATATTCTGATAGCCTGTGGTAGAATGTTAATTCCAATTTCCTGATCATGAAGCCATTTCTACTGTACAAATGAAATTTCTTAGTGTTTTTTCAGAAGAGAAGAAAATCACTAAGATGTAGAGGCATTTATTATTTGCAGATTATTATGTGAAATTTTCTAAGCATGTTATTGAATTTTTGCAACAATTGAGGTAATTATTTTTTGTTCATATTTTATAGATGCTGAAGCTTTATACTCTAAATATTTGGCAGAGTGAATACTGCTTTTCTGTAGAAAAAGGAAAAGTCAGTCTTTGACCCACAATGTTATAATTAAGCCATTCTTTAGATGTCACAAAGTAGCTGTATGTGTTTATTTTTCTGATATTGAAGTGACACTAATTGTCACATAATCTATTTGGAGAAAATGTAGGAGTATGGAAAGAGATTGAGAGACATATTTTGCCTAAATCACAGGGGTTTTTTGTGAGGGTCCCAGGAAATGTTTGTGGAAATGCTTTGTGAACTGTGAGAATATATGCCACTGGAGCACTGCACAGCTTTGGGAGTGCTGGGGTAGTTTTGTGTGTGTGTTTCTTGTGGTTGTTTTGTTTTTGACAAAATTGGAGTATTCAGTAGAATTTTTAAGAATTCAAGCTGGGAGTCACACATACCCCAGAAGAGATGTAGTTAACTTTTTTCTTTTGCTTCTTTATAATATCCTAATCTACAAATGATTTTTTAGAACACTGTGTGAAATATTGCTTTGACTTTTATTCCTTTTTATTTTTAAATATTCTATAAGCATTCAATAATGGTCCTTGAGAACCTGCTTGCCTCTTAGAATATGTATGTAGAGATAATTCTAAAATTTTCATTTTGGAAGTTTTTAAATAAAATATGTTACTAACTACTTCAAAAATAATTATTTTAAAAGAAATATATGCTCATTTTGATTTTACATATTTTAGAAAGTACTTCTTTTGGCTATCCTGTATTTATTATAAGTAATGACATTTGCAATGAAACTAGTAGCTTGCAAAGCAATAATTATCATTATTGCATTCTCAATTGTAGAATTATACATAAAGGAATCACTAGAGCATTAAACTTCAGCCTGTAATAAATCTAAGAAAACACATTATTCAGCTCGTTCATTTTATAAATGAGGAGATCTCAACACAAGGTTGGATGAGACAGATCCTGGACCTTTGCATCACATCCCATAGTCTCCTAAGGATTCTGTCAAAAGAAAACACCTAAAAGTGGCTCAACATGATTTAGCATGCAAATCATTCGAGGAAGTTTAAATGTATTAGTAGGCTTTATGAGTTAAACTTCAGAAATATCATAGGTTTTATTAGTAGAGTTTCAGCACTATAATTTAAGCTTCTGTGTCTCTTCAGCTTTCCTACTGAAAGAAATGATTGTGATTTCTTAACCATTGTATCCTGGTGCCTGGCACATTGTCATCATCATCATCATCATCATCACCATCACCATCATCATCATTAAATTTGACTAATTCTTAATATACTCTAGACACAGTTCTAAGAGCATTGGATAGATTATTTCCTTTTATTCTCACAGTCACATGAGGTCAGAACTATTATTATCATGCTGATTTTACAGATAAGGAAACTGAGGCAGAGAGAGGTGAAGTTACTTGCTAAGCATACACAGCTGAAAAGTGGCAAAATCAGTATTTAAACACAGAATTTGGTTCTTCAGCACGCATTCTTTACCATTATACCATGTTGCTTCAGCTATATGTTCCATTAATTATGCATTCATTAGCTCATCTGATTTTTTTTTAGTATAGCCCAGTGAAGTATTTAGAACTCTGCTCAATATTCTGTAATAATCTAATTGGGAAAAGAATTTGTAAAAGAATAGATACATGTTGATGTCACAGAACCAATGGGAAGATGCTATGGTCTGAATGTTTGTGTCGCCCCAGAATTTATATGTTGAAATTCTAATCCCCAAAGGTGATGGTATTAGGAGGTAGAGCCTGTGTGAAGTGTCTAAGTCATGAGGGTGGAGCCCTCCTGAATGGGATTAGTGCCTTATAAAAGAGGCTCCAGAAGGATCCCCAGCCTCTTCTACCAGGTGAGAACACAGCAAGAAATAGGCAGTCTGCAACCCAGAAAAGGGTCTTCACTAAAACCCAACCATGCTGGCACCCTGACTTTAGACTTCTAGCCTTCAGAACTGTGAAAAATAAATTTCTGTTGTTTATAAGCTAAAAAAAAAGAATAGATACATGTATAAGTGAATCACTTTGTTGTACACCTGAAAGTAACACAACATTGGTAATCAACTATATTCCAGTATAAAATAAAAAGTTAAAAAAAGCTACTGTATCCTCAAAATTACAGAAAAATATAATCAACATCAAAGCACTCAAGTGCCTTATCCAAGCTTATGTAATAAGAGGTACAAGTGACATCCAGAAAGGGAAAAACCTAAATATAATTCCAGTCCTCTTTCAACATCATCTTAAGTTAACAGGTTGGAATACATCAGAAGAAAAATAGGCTATACTGAGGACTGATTCTAAACTTAAATTCATATTTTTCTAAGGCTATGTATATATCAAAATATCTTTAATATCAAATCATAACTTGGAGGGCACAAGCACAAATATAGACACAAGAGCAAGGCAAATAATAATTTTGCAAATTCCTCTTATAAACAAATTGCACAGAGTATTTCAAAGGCTCAGCAAGCACTTTTCTACATGGTGAGCATGATTCATGCCCACCCCCATATATAACTCCTCCATAGTCTTCCTACAGTGTATCTTTTCTGTTTCCTGCTTTAAATGTCCATTTTCAAAGAATCATTAAACCAATAAGAGAGTGTGCTGGGAAATTCATGATAAGATGAATATCAATATAGTTTTTGCTTACATTCTTTTTTCCCTCAAACTTGAATAAATTAGGAGTCTATATGAGTAATGTCTGTAGCCTTATTGTTCTTATATAATCTTCAAGCATCAAGCTCCAGAATAAAAGATCTTAATCACCTCCCTGGGGCCCCTGAAACTTCAATTACTTCACCTAAAACAAAATCCCCCCAAAAATGGTATTCTAATTACCTACTTTTCTTTACGATCAAAGAGATAGTACAAGAAAGACCTTTATAAAAGGAAAATTTTTTTGAAATAGAGAGCAATATATTGATGCACATCATATTAATAAATTCTTAACAAATGTTAGAGGTTCTGTATATAGTTTTCTTCCTATTTTCAAGATGTATTTTTGGTTCTAGAATTGTAATATAAAGTTGATAAATAAGGAAAGGCTAGGATAGTATGAGTTAGAGTATTTTTTATTTTATTTTCAACAAAAATAATACAACCTGTTTTCTGAGACTTGTTTTTTTTTTTTTTTTTTTTTTTGCCTCTCACTGCTGTGGCCTCTCCCGTTGCGGAGCACAGGCTCCGGACGCGCAGGCCCAGCGGCCATGGCTCACGGGCTCAGCCGCTCCGCGGCATGTGGGATCCTCCCGGACCAGGGCACGAACCCGTGACCCCTGCATCGGCAGGCGGATTCTCAACCACTGCGCCACCAGGGAAGCCCCTGAGACTTGTTTTTAACTTACCTACTCATTTCCAATTCAGTTCTTGTTTTTTTTTTTTTTTTTTTATCATTCTATACCACCTCCCTGAACAGAGAAGTTTTGATTCTGAAACTGGATAAACTAATTCAGATTCCATTCAAGCAGTTCCTACTGAATAGGATGAAAAATGTGGTCAGCTGATTTGTGTCTTCAGTAAAGATAAATGCCTAGTAGTGAGTAAATATTGGATGCTTATGAACTTAAAATTAAACTACTAGATAAGTAAAATTTCTGATCTCCACTCTGTGCCAGTTTCTGATTATGTTTTATTTTCCCTCCCCTCTTTTCATCTTCATATCTCAACATAAAACAGGACTAAGCCAAACTGAAAATCATGGCCTCATACTTTCTAGTATTTGCCCATTTTAGTGAATTATTTCAATCCTTATGTTTTACATGCTCTTTGTACATTGTAAACAATTATTCATACCTTCATGGACATTTTCTCCTATTTTTCTTATGAAAAACCAGTTTTGTAGAGTTTTTATTGTTTAATTATAAACATTCCTTTTCAATCCACACATCTGTTTCCTCTTCTCCTCTTTCTCTCTCCTGTTTTCCTTCTTTGT
Source organism: Kogia breviceps (assembly GCF_026419965.1). Classification (NCBI taxonomy): domain Eukaryota; kingdom Metazoa; phylum Chordata; class Mammalia; order Artiodactyla; family Physeteridae; genus Kogia; species Kogia breviceps. The sequence goes on along the minus strand of NC_081314.1, from coordinate 51,009,429 downwards.
GTGTGTATCTCTGTCTCTTTCTCTATCTTTGTCTCTCTGTCTCTCTCTCAGTCTCTTCAATTTAAAATGCCTGTCTCTGGCCACTGAGCCTGCGTGTCTGGAGCCTGTGCTCCGCAACGGGAGAGGCCACACACAAAAAAAAATATAAAATAAATAAATAAATAAAATGCCTGTCTCAATGATTTCATCCATTCCTTGGTTTACTAGTCATACTCTTATGTGTATCTCTGTCTCTTTCTCTATCTTTGTCTCTCTGTCTCTCTCTCAGTCTCTTCAATTTAAAATGCCTGTCTCAATGATTTCATCCATTCCTTGATTTACTAGTCATACTCTTAAGCCTCCTAAATCTGTATCTCTAGTTCAGGTCACTATCCTGGGTTCCAGACAAATATATACCTAAGTACTGTACATCTTCTCTGAGCCCTCCCATAGTAGACATGTGAAACTAAACATGCCAAATGTGAAAAATGCTTGTCCTGACTATTTCCAATATTAACATACAACACCATAAACAAAAAGTTGCTCAAACTAGAAATTATTGAAGCAATTTACACTACTCTTATACATTTTATCCCCTCTTTCAAATATATCTGTCATCAGGTTCTGTATATTCAACTTAATATAAAGACTATCCCCACCTCTGCAGTTTCTGGTCTCACAGTGTCTTGGATATTAGTATCATAGTGTATAATAAAATGTAAAGTCACATGGTCAGGAATGACCCACCAAATGTCTCTTCCCAACTGCAAACTAGGTACTCTAAAATGCAAACTGAGTTATTTTATTTCCCTGCTTAAAATCATTCAACGGTTTCTGTTCACCACAAAATAGATCTTAAGTTAGAAATGGAATAAAAGATTCCTTATGATTTACTTCTTCTTTTGCAATCTTTACCCCACTGTTTTCTTTCTCACTTCTTAAAATATAGTATTATTTGGCTACATCCACTTCCAAAATATACTACACTGTATTATGCCTTCAGGTCGATAGCCATGTTTTCATCTGCCTGGAAGATGCCTTTCCTCTGTATATCCTACACTTCTATCAGGATTCAGTTAAATTATTCTAGAGTAAAATGTTCGCTGTATAACTAACCCAGGATAACCTTGTACACCGTTTTGGGGTGGGTCACTTAAATTGTATATTTTTGTTGTTTTTGCCAGATCCATATGCAGTCAATGACTTAGATGCTCTTACTCATAGTGTGATTATTCTTCACAACTAATTCCACTGAAGTACCACCTTACTTCTTACCAGTTAGAACTATGATTTCTCATCCCAGGCATTCTATTTACACCCATTTGATTATAGACATTTCTTTCACTCTCCTTTCCCTTGAATAAGCTGGCACTTTTTCAGGGTCTATACTCATCTATTGTCACTGTATGTGATACCTCGTATAACCAGCCTAGGCTCTGAGCTACATTGTAGCAGAGCATTAGAGATCCTCAACTGTCATGTTTCCATATCATACATGTTTCTGTGGCAGGACAAATTACTGGTGAATTTGTGTAACCCCTCTGTTGGGGAAACATGGCACTTGGAATTAAACACTTAATCAAGTCTTTGTGATTTAAAGGTCTAGTTATTTTACTATAATAACCATGAAATGCACAGTGTCTCCATTACCTCTTGTTCCCAATAAATGAAAAGTTTCAAGAAAATAAAGAGAAAATTTGAAACTTTTAATGTATTACAGATGTCAGATGGCATGTAATCTTAAACCCTTTAATCCTTTTACAGCTTTAATGAGGTTTAATTTATGTACAATAAACTGCCTATATTTAAATTATACACCTTGGTGTTTTAAAAATATATTAATAAAATATTAAATCACCATCATATTCAAAGTACTAAACATTTCTATCAAACCCTGCAGGTTCCTGTGGCCCTATTAATGCATCCTTCTCTCTATCCCAACCCCAGGCAAAACCTGATCAGATTTGTGCCATCATTGAATTGATTTCATATTCTAGAATTTTATGAAATGTAATAATATGATGAACAATCTTTTCTCTGTCTTCTTTTATTCAATAAAATGATATTGAATGTAGCAGTAGTTTGTTCCTATTATTGCTGAGTAGTATTTAACTGTATAGATATACCACATTTGTTTTTTCATTCTTCTGTTGAGGACATGTATTTTTTCCAATTTTTGGTTACTATAAATAAAGTTTCTATGTATATGTGCATATAACTTTGTTGAACATGTGTTTTCAATTTTAATGGTAGTGAATTGCCAAAATTGTTTCCAAATTGTTTTACAGTGTGTATTGGCCTATATTACAGCACAAGATAGTATTTTTATATGGCCAGGATTCAAACATTGACTATTCGTATGGAACTTCTATAATGATGAGCAAGGCAAGGGCTGCATCCCATTTCTCCCATCTGTAACATGGGGATAAAAACATAACCCTATTTAAGGGTTGCTATGAGCAAAAATTATTATGTGTAATAATAAACATGAAGTATAAAATATAGTCTTTGTAAACAACCTAAATGTTCAAAATCGCACTATGATTATAATGATCAATTTCATGATCTAATTGGTAGATTATGGAAATGTTTAATTGATTTACCTTCCAATGACTTGTATAAAGCCTCTGTTAATTGATATATACAAATAAGACAAAACTATCTGTAAATGAAAATATTGGCTTGATTTGTTTCTCCTGGTTTTTATAAACTAATGTGTAATTAGTAAAGTCTATTACTTGGGGTCATATGGATAAGAGTGGCTGATACAATAAACTGAACTAATTTCCACTCAATCTGCTGTAGGTTTGCCTGTATGTGTGTGATAATTTCCTGTTATATGATACAATTTATTTCCTTGAATTTTAGTAAGAAAATTAATTTTAAAATTTTATGATATTGATTTTTCACCTTCTGGAGATATTCAGAATTATAATCATCATTCCTAGGTTATTTTTAAAAGCTAATTTGATTAGTTACTTTTAGAAAGTTCTGACACATAATTTACTCCCCTAAGCTATTTTAAAATTACATTGTATTGCATTAGGTGTTAGATGATTTGTATAGTTTATTTTTTTAAAAGGGAGAAAAAATGACCTTTATATTAACTAGATGTTTGCAAGGTCTTTTTTCTCTATTTCTCTTTGGAAACACTTGTGTTGTTACCTTACATGTAGGGCAACTTCTATTTAATTCATACATTTGTATGCAGAGAGTTTACCAACCTAATTCCAGTTCACAATTGATTTATCGTGAAATATCTATTTACTTAAGTAACAGTGACTGTGATATATTGGGAAGGTTCTGTAAACAAATTGTGTTCATTTCTTGCACCTCAGCAAAAGTTGTCTTTGCTAGTGTTCCAAAAGTGGCTATTATGTAACTGGCTCACTTTTTTGTTTTTTGTGGGTTTGTTTTAGTAACTTCAATAAAGGCATTGAATAACTCCTTCTAAATTGTAATAGATTTCTATCCCCTTAAGAAGTGATACTTTCAAAGAATACAATGATCAAGAAGTGCAGAAGAGATGAAAGTGAGGAGATGAAGCCAGATAAGTATGGGAAAGGAAGAAAGGAAAGAAATTTAAGTTCTTTGTGGCTAACAGTTGAGAAGATAAACGATAAAATATTTACATATTCAATACCACAAATAATATGTAATAGTATAATAAATATGTATAAAAAGAGAAAAGAGTAAAGCAGTAATCTATTTAATCGTTTTATAGAAGTATAGTTGATTTATATTATATAAAATATTATTGTAATGTATTTCTCTGATCTCTGCCTCAACTCACGTTTGTATAGGCGAACATGGTTTTGAATACAAGAGCATATATAAAGTTAAATACAAATAAGGTTTTGAAGGAAAATGAAAAATTACTAGAGTAGGTTACCAAAGGTGTCCACAGGCTACAGATTATTTGTTTTATAGTGTTTTAATATTAGAAGAAAAGTAAATAACAAGAAAATGAAAAATGTATTGCTCTTTCAAGGTAGATGTTTAATGTTTCTAGATTGCCTCAGAATCCTCATAACCACAACAGTGCTAAGATGAACAGCCTCACACATGCTCTCCTATGAACATATATATGCTTTTTTTCTGGAATAGGAATTCTGGATCATAGATTACAATGTATTAAATTTGGTTAAGTACTCACAGACTTGTCTTCAGATTGGGTGCACCAAACCAACTCTTACGAATAGTACATGTGCATTTTTGTTGGTTTCTTTTTTGAATTTTATTTTATTTTATTTTTGTATAGAGAAGGTTCTTATTAGTTATATATTTTATACATATTGGTATATATATGTCAATCCCAATCTCCAAATTAATCACCCCTCACCCCCGCTTTCCACCTTGGCATCCAAACATTTGTTCTCTACATCTGTGTCTCTATTTCTGCCTTGCAAACCGGTTCATCTGTACCATTTTTCTAGATTCCACATATATGCGTTAATATATGATATTTGTTTTTCTCTTTCTGACTTACTTCATTCTGAATGACATCCTCTAGGTCCATCCACATCTCTACAAATGACTCAATTTTGTTCATTTTTATGTCTGAGTAGTATTCCATTGTATATATGTACCACATCTTCTTTATCCATTTGTCTGTCAATGGGAATTTAGGTTGCTTCCATGAACTGGTTATTATAAATAGTGCTGCAATGAACATTGGGGCACATGTGTCTTTTTGAATTATGGTTTTCTCTGGGTATATGCCCAGTAGTGGTATTGCTGGGTTATATGGTAGTTCTATTTTTAGTTTTTTAAGGAACCTCCATACTGTTCTCCATAGTGGCTATATCAATTTACATTCCTACCAAGAGTGTAAGAGGGTTCCCTTTTCTCCACATCCTCTCCAGCATTTGCTGTTTGTAGATTTTATGATGATGTCCATTCTAACTGATGTGAGGTAGTTTTGATTGTAGTTCCTAGCACCTCATTGTAGCTTTGATTTGCATTTCTCTAATGATTAGTGATGTTGAGCACCTTTTCATCTGTCTCTTGGCCATCTTATGTCTTCTTTGGAGAAACGTCTATTTAGGTGTTCTGCCCATGTTTAGATTGGGCAGTTTGTTTTTTTTAATATTGAGCTGCATGTGCTATTTATATATTTTGGAGATTAATTCTTTGTCCATTGATTCATTTGCAAATATTTTCTCCCATTCTGAGGGTTGTCTTTCCAGCTTGTTTGTAGTTTCCTTTGCTGTGCAAAAACTTTTAAGTTTCATTACGTCCCATTTGTTTATTTTTATTTTTGTTTCCATTACCCTAGGAGGTGGCTCAAAAAAGATCTTGCTGTGATTTATGTCAGAGTGTTCTTCTTATATTTTCCTCTAAGAGTTTTATAGTGTCCAGCCTTACATTTAGGTCTTTAATCCACTTGGAATTTATTTTTGTGTATGGTGCTAGGGAGTGTTGTTCTACTTTCATTCTTTTACATGTAGCTGTCCAGTTTTCCCAGCACCACTTACTGAAAAGGTTGTCTTTTCTCCATAGTATATCCTTGCCTCCTTTGTCACAGATTAGTTGACCATAGGTGCATGGGTTATCTCTGGGCTTTCTATCCTGTTCCATTGATCTATATTTCTGTTTTTGTGCCAGTACCATATTGTCTTGATTACTGTAGCTTTATCCTGATTACTATAGTCTGAGGTCAGGGAGTCTGATTCCTCAGCTCTGCATTTTTTCCCACAAGATTGCTTTGGCTATTCGGGGTCTTTTGTGTTTCCATACAAATTGTGAATTTTGTTCTAGTTCTGTGAAAAATGCCATTGGTAGTTTGATAGGGATTGCACTGAATCTGTAGATTGCTTTGGGGAGTAGAGTCATTTTCACAATGTTAATTCTTCCAATCCAAGAACATGGTATATTTCTCGATCTCTTTGTATCATTCTAATTTATTTCATCAGTGTCTTATAGTTTTCTGCATACAGGTCTTTTGTCTCCTTAGATAGGTTTATTCCTAGGTATTTTATTCTTTTTGTTGCAATGGTAAACGGGAGTGTCTCCTTCATTTCTCTTCAGATTTTTCATCATTAGTGTATAGGAATGTAAGAGATTTCTGTGCATTAATTTTGTATCCTGCTACTTTACCAAATTCATTGATTAGCTCGAGTAGTTTTCTGGTAGCATCTTTAGGATTCTCTATGTATAGCATCATGTCATCTGCAAACAATGACATTTTTACTTCTTTTCCAATTTGGAGTCCTTTTATTTCTTTTTCTTCTCTTATTGCTGTGGCTAAAACTTCCAAAACTATGTTGAATAATAATGGTGAGAGTGGGCAACCTTGTCTTGTTCCCAATCTTACTGGAAATGGCTTCAGTTTTTAACCATTGACAATGATGTTGGCTGTGGGTTTGTCATGTATGGCCTTTATTATGTTGAGGTAAGTTCCCTCTATGCCAACATTCTGGAAGGTTTTTATCATAAATGGGTGTTGAATTTTGTTGAAAGCTTTTTCTGCATCTATTGAGATGATCATATGGTTTTTCTCCTTCAATTTGTTAATATGGTGTGTCACATTGATTGATTTGTGTACAATGAAGAATCTTTGCATTGCTGGGATAAACCCCACTTTATCATGGTGTATGATCCTTTTAATGTGCTGTTGGATTGTGTTCGCTAGTATTTTGTTGAGAATGTTTGCATCTATGTTCATCAGTGATATTGGCCTGTAGTTTTCTTTTTTTGTGGCATCTTTGTCTGCTTTTGGATCAGGGTGATGGTGGCCTCATAGAAGAGTTTGGGAGTGTTCCTCCCTCTGCTATATTTTGGAAGAATAGGTGTTGGCTCTTCTCTTAATGTTTGATAGAATTCGCCTGTCAAGCCATCTGGCCCTGGGATTTTGTTTGTTGGAAGATTTTTATTCACAGTTTCAATTTCAGTGCTTGTGATTGGTATGTTTATATTTTCTGTTTCTTCCTGGTTCAGTCTCAGAAGGTGGTTCTTTTCTAAGAATTTGTCCATTTCTTCCAGGTTGTCCATTTTATTGGCATATAGTCACTTGTACTAATCTCTCATGATCCTTTGTATTTCTGCAGGGTCAGTTGTTACTTCTTTTTTCTTTTTTTTTCCATTTCTGATTCTATTGATTTGAGTCTTCTCCCTTTTTTTCTTGATGAGTCTGGCTAATGGTTTATCAATTTTGTTTTTTTTCTCAAAGAACCAGTGTTTAGTTTTATTGATCTTTGCTATTGTTTACTTCATTTCTTTTTCATTTCTTTCTGATATGATCTTTATGATTTCTTTCCTTCTGCTAACTTTGGGGTTTTTTTTGGTTATTCTTTCTCTAATTGCTTTAGGTGTAAGGTTAGGTTGTTTGTTTGAGATGTTTCTTGTTTCTTGAGGTAGGATGTATTGCTATAAACTTCCCTCTTAGAACTGCTTTTGCTGCATCCCATAGGTTTTGGTCATCATGTTTTCATCATCATTTGTTTCTAGGTATTTTTTGATTTCCTCATAATTTTTGATTTCCTCTTTGATTTCTTCAGTGATCTCTTGGTTATTTAGCAGTGTACTGTTTAGCCTCAATGTGTTTGTATTTTTTACAGATTTTTTCCTGTAATTAATATCTAGTCTCATAGCATTGTGGTCAGAAAAGTTACTTGATACAATTTCAATTTTCTTAAATTTGCCAAGGCTTGATTTGTGACCCAAGATATGATCTATCCTGGAGAATATCCCATGAGCACATGAGAAGAAATTGTAATCTGCTGTTTTTGGATGGAATGCCCTATAAATACCAGTTAAGTACATCTTGTTTAATGTATCATTTAAAGCTCGTGTTTCCTTATTTATTTTCGTTTTTGATGATCTGTACATTGGTGAAAGTGGGGTGATAAAGTCCCCTACTATGAATGTGTTACTATCAATTTCCCCTGTTATGGCTGTTTGCATTTGCCTTATGTATTGAGCTGCTCCTATGTTGAGTTCATATATTTACAATTGCTATATCTTCTTATTGGATTGATCCCTTGATCATTATGGAGTGTCCTTCTTTTTCTCTTTTAATAGTCTTTATTTTAGAGTCTATTTTGTCTGATATGAGAATTGCTACTCCAGCTTTCTTTTGATTTCCATTTGCATGGAATATCTTTTTCCATCCCCTCACTTTCAGTCTGTATGTGTTCTAGAACTGAAGTGGGTCTCTTGTAGACAGCATATATACACGTGTTGTTTTTGTATCTATTCAGCCAGGCTATGTCCTTTGGTTGGAGCATTTAATCCATTTACATTTAAGGGAATTATTGATATGTTTGTTCCTATTACAATTTTCTTAATTGTTTTGGGTTTGTTATAGTAAGTCTCTTCCTTCTCTTGTGTTCCCTGCCTAGAGAAGTGCCTTTAGCATTCGTTGTAAAGCTGTTTTGGTGGTGCTTAATTCTCTTAGCTTTTCCTTGTCTGTAAAGGTTTTAATTTCTCTGTCGAATCTGAATGAGATCCTTGCTGGGTAGCATAATCTTGGTTGTAGTTTTCTCACTTTCATCACTTTATATATATATCCTGCCACTCCCTTCTGGCTTGCAGAGTTTCTGCTGAAAGATCAGCGGTTAACCTTATGGGGATTCCCTTGTATATTAATTGTTGCTTTTCCCTTGCTTCTTTTAACATTTTTTCTTTTTATTTAATTTTTGATAGTTTGATTAATATTTGTCTTGGCATGTTTCTCCTTGGATTTATTCTGTATGGGACTCTGCCCTTCCTGGACTTGATTGACTATTTCCTTATCTATATTAGGGAAGTTTTCAACTACAATCTCTTCAAATATTTTCTCAGTCCTTTTTTTTTTCCTCTTCTTCTTCTGGGACCCCTATAATTCAAATTTTGGTGTGTTTAATATTGTGCCAGAGGTCTCTGAGATTGTCCCCAATTCTTTTCATTCTTTTTTCTTTATTCTGCTCTGTGGTAATTATTTCCACTATTTTATATTCCAGGTCACTTCTCCATTCTTCTCCCTCAGTTATTCTGCTATTGATTGCTTCTAGAGAATTTTAAATTTCATTTATTGTGTTGTTCATCTTTTTTTTTTTTTTTCTCTCTTTAGTTCTTCTAGGTCTTTGTTAAACGTTTCTTGTATTTTCTCCATTCTATTTCCAAGATTTTGTATCAACTTTAGTATCATTACTCTGAATTCTTTTTCAGGTAGACTGCCTATTTCCTCTTCATTTGTTTGGTCTGGTGGGTTTTTATCTTGCTCCTTCATCTGCTGTGTATTTCTCTGTCTTCTCATTTTGCTTAACTTACTGCATTTGCGGTCTCCTTTTCGCAGGCTGCAGGTTCATAGTTCCCATTGTTTTTGGTGTCTGCTCCCAGTGGGTAAGGTTGGTTCAATGGGTTTTGTAGGCTTCCTAGCACAAGGGACTGGTGTCTGTATTCTGGTGTATGAGTCTGGATCTTGTCTTTCTGGTGGGCAGAAGCATGCCTGTGGTGTGTTTTGGGGTGTCTGTGAACTTATGATGATTTTAGGGAGCCTCTCTGCTAATGGGTGGGGTTGTATTCCTGTTTTACTAGTTGTTTGGCATAGGGTGTCCAGCACTGTAGCTTGCCTGGTCGTTGAGTGGAGCTGGGTCTTAGCATTGAGATGGAGCTTTCTGGGAGAGCTTTCCGCCATTTGATATTACGTGGGGCTGGGAGGTCTCTGGTGGTCCAGTGTCCTGAACTTGGCTCTCCCACCTCAGAGGCTCAGGCCCGGCACCTGGCCACAGCACTGAGACCCTGTCAGCCACACGGCTCAGAAGAATGGGAAGAAAAAAAAAAGGAAAGAAAGAAAGAAAGAAAGAAAAAGTACTTAAATAAAATAAAGTTATTAAAATAGAAAAATGTTATTAAAAATAAAAAAAGTAATAAGAAACAAAGAAAGAGAGAAAGAAAGAAGAGAGCAACCAAACCATAAAACAAATCCACCAATGATAACAAGTGCTAAAAACTATACTAAAAAAAAAAAAAAAGGGACAGTCAGAACCCTAGGACAAATGGCAAAAACAAAGCTATATAGACAAAATCACACTAAGAAGCATACACATACATACTCACAAAAAGAGAAAAAGGAGAAAAAATATATATATAAAAGGAAGAGAGCAACCAAATCAATAAACAAATCTACCAATGATAATAAGCTCCAATACTAAACTAAGATAAACATAAAACCAGAAACAAATTAGATGCAGAAAGCAAACCCCAAGTCACAGTTGCTCCCAAAGTGCACCACCTCAATTTTGGGATGATTCATTGTCTATTCAGGCATTCCACAGATGCAGGGTACATCACAGTTGATTGTGGAGACTTAATCTGTTGCTCCTGAGGCTGCTGGGGAAATTTCCCTTTGTCTTCTTTGTTCACACACCTCCTGGGGTTCAAATTTTGACTTGGTCCCACTTCTGTGTATAGGTTGCCTGAGGGTGTCTGTTCCACTCCCAGACAGGAGGGGGTTAAAGGAACAGCTGGTTAGGGGGCTCTGGCTCACTCAGGTCGAGGGGAGGGAGGGGTATGAAATGCAGGGCAAGCCTGTGGCAGCAGAGGCCGGCATGAGGTTGCAACAGCCTGAGGCGTGTCATGTGCTCTACCAGGGAAGTTGCCCCTGGACCATAGGACCCTGTCAGTGGTGGGCTGCAGAGGCTCCCGGGAGGGGAGGTGTGGATAATGACCTATGCTGGCATACAGGCTTCTTGGTAGCTGTAGCAGCAGCCTTAGCATCTCATGCCTGTCTCTGGTGTCCGCGCTGATAGCCACGGTTCGTGCCCATCTCTGGATCTTGTTTAGGAGGTACTCTGAATCCCCTCTCCTTGCGCACCCCAAAATAATGGTCTCTTCCTTCTTAGGCAGGTCCAGACTTTTTACCAGACTCCCTCCCAGTTAGCTGTTGTGCACTAGTCTGTTCAGGCTGTGTTCACACAGCCAACCCCAGTCTTCTCCCTGTGATCTGACCTCCGAAGCCCAAGTCTCAGCTCCCAACCCCCTTGAAACTTCTCTAGGTATGCTAAAGTTGGAAAATATTTGTGGATCATTTGTTACACATCTCACAATAGTGGAAAATTCTGCCAATGTACTGTTAAAAATTAATGCTGGTATTACAAGAGGGCCCTGAGTGGCTTTCAGTATGAAAGCTAATACATTTTATATTAGCATTTCTGCTTGGAAAATTCCTAACTAAGCTGCCAAAGCAGTTTAGTAAATTTGAGTTAGAAAACAAATTTGTTATTTTTTATATGCAGCCTCATGACTATACTGTTTAATATTTATTAGTAGAGTCAGTGAAATTTCCTTGAATTGTTTGAGTGTATCATGACCTAAAAATCATTCTCACAAATGTTTTGACAATATATACACTTAATGTTTTGAGCAATTAAATTATGTTTCTGAGTATATACTTTGATTAATACCTTAAGTTCATGATCCAGAAAGTCCACTTGATCTGTCTTTTAGGTTACAACATAGATTTCCCCTTTAAAATATATAATTAACAAGATTTATAGTCCCTGAAGGGTACAATATTGAAAATAAATAGTTGCATAAAAAATAAAATGCTATCCCTTTTCACTTAAAGAACATACTATTTCCATACAATTTGAGTTAGGCCTTAAACTAAAGATATGAAATATTGACAAAAAAGAACTGATGGTATAATTATAAAAGATTAAGCACATTCTAAGTACAAGGTAATAACAGTATACATACTATTAAGCTTTAATATGATTTTATTTGTGATAGATATTATAGTCATATTTTTAGATGAAGACACTAAAACTCATCTTTTGAGTAACTTGTCTAAGCTTACATAGTTCTCTGCACTAGTAAAATGCTGTATGTATTTCAAAATACATCATTACTCATCACTCTATACTGGGGCAGAACCTCTGGATACATGGCTCAGGGCCCACTCTTCTAAAACAGACTAAGTCCTCCACACCACTTATTCCTGCCTGTACCAGTTAATATCAAAGTGTACATGGCCCTGACCACCTATCTTCTATCACCCTAAGTGTTCTGATCTTTCTTATTACCTGAATCCTAATCTTTTTCATTGTACTCTCAAGAATTGTGCACCATAACTAAGAAATCCTCTAATAACTTTAATCTCTCATCTAAAAGTTCTCTCTACTTCCATTCTTTCTTTCAATGACTCATTATTGAGAATATAACTGGACTGGTGGCTGTTCAATAATGTTCTTGAGTGACTGATTTTTTGGAGATTTGGGGGTTTGTTTCAGTGTTCTCTGTTATCTCTGCAGATAGTATTCAGAGATTATTGTTAATTCCAAAGTTTTAAAGAAACCCTGCTGCCATGGTCTGAATGTTTGTGTCCCCCTAAAATTTCCATGTTGAAATCCTAACCTCCAAAAGTGATGTGTGATGGTATTAGTAGGTGGGGCCTTTAGGAGGTGATAAAGTCATGAGGGTGGTACTCTCATGAATGGGATTAATGCTTTTATAAAAGTGATCCCACAGAACTCCCTAGGCACTTTCACTATGTAGAGGACACAATTAGAAGTCTGCAATGCAACAGAGGGCCTTCACCAGAACCTAACCATGCTGGTACCCTTTTCTTAGACTTCCAGCCTCCAAAACCATGAGAAATGAATTTCTGCTGTATATGAGCTCCCCGGTTTGTGGTATTTTGTTATAGCAGCCCAAATGGACTAAGACACCTGCCATGTTCTTCTCACATCCTTGTGGTTGCCCTCATTTATTCCTGCTACAAATCTCAACTGGCATGAGATTTACTCTCCTTAAATTCCGAGTCCTGCTATGTTTCTGTGCAACTTCTATGAGCAGCTGAATATTCCATCAATCCCTCTGTTCAGTGAAGTCCTTAGCCTATTCATAACCACTGACCTTCTTATCTTTTCCACATCAATCAGTCATTACCACGCTCACACATGGAACCCTGTCAACAAATTAAGTCAATCCAATTCCAAATATGATTCTATCATCCCACTCTGAACCAACCCTTGGCTACTCTCAGTTCGCTCATTTCTCTGGGACTTCTTTTCAAACTTGTCAAGATGTGCAATCCATTTCTCTACTTTTTCCCACTCCATTAACATTATTTATAATTATCCTCTTATTTTTAATATTCTCATTATCCAGCTTAGGTTGCTAATTCACAAAGATTCTTTGCTGGACTAAATTTTTTCGAACCTTGTTTAAAAAAATCCCAATATTGAATGAACCTAATTCTGGATATTCTCTACACTGGCATCTAAGCAAACTAGTACTTCTAGGAAAAACTCATACTAAGAGACAAATTGTTTCTTCCATAAATTTGTGAAAAAACAAATAATAATAAGCCATTAGAAAGACTAAGCAGTGTTACCATCTCTCTAATCATTCTCTCTACAATGACTAAATCAAATTTTTTCTTTTCAGTCTGAAACTTCTAACTCTTCCTCTCATTCTCAGAAGATTACTTTGCTTTCTGATTTATAGAGACAATAGAAGTTATGAGATGGGGACTCCTTTATTATACAATTACTCAACACAAAATACTACTTATATCTAGCGGTGTTTGCCCAAACTACCATCCCCAAAAGCAGAATATGGGCAGCATCAGCAGCTTTGTGCAAGAGCTGGTGAGAAGATGCTACCAAGTGTTAAGAGCTTGGAATAATGAACCCTCCAACATGTAACTCATGCCCAAAAGGAGAGGATTCTCTGAGTGAGAAAAGCAGGAATTGAGTATGTGAATTATTTTAAGTACCAGAAAAAGAAATTATAGTTCTGGAGTTGTGGGTAAGGGCAAAACAAAACAAACCAAAACAAAAAAATGCTTGCAGAGTCAGCAAGTGATCAAACAGGGCTGTGGTGGTCAGAGATGTAAAGGATCTGAGAAATATCTATCAAATTTCTTTTGCAAAGAAATCCACCCTGCATGCAAAATTCAAATACAGCAAGGCAGAAAGTCTGGCAAAAAAGAAAAAGGAAGTTAATTTAGAAGGTAGAAGGGGTAGAAAGAAAGTACAGTGACAGTAAAATACAACCTATAAATTTGAGAGCACTTTCTTGAAAGGCAATACCTATAGAGATTTAGGAATATCTGGAAACAAGAAAGCATATATAAAACAACAAAAATATTCTGAGTGGATGTAAAGCTATGAAGTGGCTACACATGTCACATTTTGACTACTTCATGATGATAATAGATGAGGAAATAATGAATTGTGAAACTTTGTAAAGTACCCTGGCTTTACCACCCTCTTAACAGAGAACTATAGTTATTCACATATGGGGAACAAAAAGGTTATTATGAGAAAAAATGAAGTTGAATCAAATTTTGTTTATGATAAAATAAGTCATTAGGAAAACAGGGACTACAGACCATATGAAACCATTATCTAACATGTTTAAATGAAATAAAATAAATTAGTAAGGGTGGGAGGGAGATGCAAGAGGGAGGAGATATGGGGATATATGTATATGTATAGCTGATTCACTTTGTTATAAAGCAGAAACTAACACATCATTGTAAAGCAATTATACTACAATAAAGATGTTAAAAAAAAAAGATGCATCAAGCCAGAATTGTAAACTAGAAATAAACTTTACAAAAAAACCCAAAAAACTATATAGGCCTCAAAATAATTTAAAAAGTCAGAGATAGGATGTCTTGGGATTGAGACACCTCGATCAGATATTGAAAAATTTGAGAACTGATAAAAATCAAGAAGTATTAAAAAATAAGACTCATTTTAGAAATGAAGTTTAAATTAGGAGAAAAATAAGATCAAAATATACACCATAAAAAGCACAATAAATAAACTAGAAAATAGAAAAGGAAAATTGTGTTATTAAAATTTAAAGGAAAAAAATGATTTGGAAGGAAGCAATAAATGCAGAGCATAATTAAAGAGGGTGCAACATGCATAGTTGGGATCTTTGCAAAGGAAAGCCAACTCAAGAGTTCAGGGCAGGTAATTAGCTAACAGAAGAAAACTTTCCTGAAATAAAAGGAGATGTATATCTATATATTGAAAGGTACACTATGAAACTCTATTCATTAAATATTTCTTGAATTATTTAATTCAATGAAAGTTTCTAATCTAGTTGCTGGTCTCTTCATACATGGACTGAATCCACATTTATGAAAACTGGTTTATTCCGAAACAGCATTTTCTCAAGGTGTGTACTTGTGCTAAATTTTTCTCAAGTTTTAAGTAGTTGTCATCTCTGGACACTGTAATAGATTTTACTTATGTCTAAATACATAGGAAGCAAATTCTTCATGAGAATGAAACTGCCTTAAACTTTCTCCAAAATAGTCAAAGACAATTAAAAATCCAAGATCATGTATTTGAACAATCTGTTGTCTTATACTCTCACTCTCATTCAAGCAATTGAACTTTTTAAAAGAATCTAGTCATGTAACATGTATGAAGGAAAATCATCTCTACGTTTGCTTTTTAATTAGTTCATTCAATTTGCTGAGGCTGCTCTTCTCTCTTCATTTTCTAATTATGACAGAGAATCTGAAACAGATGGAGAAGAAGCATGACCTACTTGGAAATTCAGCAGCCAGGCCTCTAAGTTTTGTAGAGCAATATCAACACTAAGGAAACATCAATTCAAGTGGATTCCAATATGCAATTGAAGGCATTAGTATGGATCGTGTCAAGCTTTTAAGCATTTATCTTATTTACTGAATGACCTAATATTTCTCAATGGTAATGGAGAGAGGCTGGAGTAGGAAGATAAGGATAGACTCTAATACGAAGGTCCTTAGGGCCCCCACCTGAATTTCAGAATTACTGTCAAATAAATATTTACTAGTGTCCTTTCTCTTATATGTAGACAATAACTATAGATATAGGTGGATGACTAAAAATTAAGTGCTAAGCTGAAATCAGATATTGAAAATGAATTCCAATATTCTCTTTAGTGAATCTCCCATGATATATATTCCATGCATGGAATATTTTATCTATGTGCATATGAATTAAAACTATTAAAATAATCACTGAAAATATATCTCCTGACCTATAGAATATATGAAATGTATGTTCTCAGGTCCTTGTGCTAGATACAAAATACATATGAGTAACGTGAATTAAAATTCCCATGAATGTATCATTTTGCAAAATGAGCTTTACAAATTCCATGTTTTATGCAATTCCGAAAAGAAAAAAAATGATTACCAAGCCAAATGATGCTGAAACAGTTTATCAGCTGAATGATGGCAGTCAGCAATTAAGAATAGTCAAGCTTTGCAGAAAGCAGCAAGATTAAAGGAAAGGGACTTTACAAATATTATGAAAAAAGGAAAATGTCTATGACTCTTTTGTGTTTTTAGAATAGGAAAATAAAAGTAAGAACAGAAAATTTTAAAAGTAAAAGCACGAGAATACATTTTAAATTTTATAAAATAACAGTAAAACAGTATTATGAACCCTTAACTTTTGTCTTTTTAGATCAATAATAACATAACTAGGACTTGGTTGTAATTCTAGTTCTAGCACATCCATTTACGATTTATTTTATGTTTCTAAACCTCAGCTTTATCATATATAAGTGGACTCTTATGATAATGAAATGAGGTAATCAATGTACAATAACAGGCAAACCAAATGGCACATTGTAGCTTCCCATAATAGGTGTTTGGTAAATACGGGTTTGTTTTTCTTGTTTTCCTCTATTATAATCCATTTTTCCAAAGTATGAGTAAATGAAAAATAATGGTTACACCCACCACTTCAACAATGATTATATTCACAATCAACTCTGTCCTTCTTTTTTTTTTTTTTTTTTGTGGTACGTGGGCTCTCACCACTGTGGCCTCTCCTGTTGCGGAGCACAGGCTCCGGACGCGCAGGCTCAGCGGCCATGGCTCACGGGCCCAGCCACTCCGCGGCACGTGGGACCCTCCTGGACCGGGGCACGAACCTGTATCCCCTGCATCGGCAGGTGGACTCTCAACCACTGCACCACCAGGGAAGCCCCAACTCTGTCCTTTCTATCTCTATTTTTAGATAAGGCCATAACATAAATGACTTACCTTTATTTTTAGATTAATTGGCTAATAAAATAATGTCCATGGAAACCATAAGATACCAAAGGAATGTAGATGCAAATAAGTTAATGATAATTTAGAATTTATATTAGTTATGGTAATAGAAGTTCCTATACAGATAACCCCAAAATAATAGTTTAATACAATATAAGCTTATTTCTTTTTCACTGTTCTGATTGTTGATGGTAAGAACTGTCACTGTGCTTCATAGTCCTTTAGGTGTTTAGTGACTTAGGAGTAAGAAAATATGCTTTTACATTTGGTTAATAAAATTTCCTTGAGAGTCACCCTCAATTCAGCAAGGACTGAGAAGGACAAAGAGACTGTTGAAGTCATGAGGCAAGTTTCATATAGAAATGGCATGGAAGAGGTGTGCATCACTGCTCTTCATAATTCACTGGCCAAGGCTTAGTCATTTGGTTATAACTAAGCTCAAGGGAGACAGGGAGAAAAGGGAAACTGGTTTTTCTGAATTTGCTAGTTAATCTGTGCCTAAGAAATAGTGCGAACTAAATATATAAATAGGAATAACACAGTAGCTTTTATATGGCTATGTGTGTAACATAATTACCAAAAAGTTTTCCATGTGTGATAGAAAATTTAATTTAGAAATACATACATTCATTACAAAATGAGAAGTCTTTGTCAGTGCATATTAATCACCCCAGTGAGTGTTCAGTATTGGATCAAAAAGCAAGGATAGTTTTTGACTATATATATTATTCTCTATTACTACATATGTATATAACAGGTGGGGAAGCAAATTAATAACCTTTATAATATGTGTTAAAGATAAATA
This sequence comes from Kogia breviceps, assembly GCF_026419965.1. Taxonomy (NCBI): domain Eukaryota; kingdom Metazoa; phylum Chordata; class Mammalia; order Artiodactyla; family Physeteridae; genus Kogia; species Kogia breviceps. The sequence goes on along the minus strand of NC_081314.1, from coordinate 50,991,643 downwards.
CAGCACCTTTCATCATTAATGACTTTCTGGGGTGGGTGAAAGGGAATAGAAGTATTAGCTCCCAAATAGTAATTTTGCAAGTCTTGGAGTTAGATATCTTAATCCAACTATAAGCACGTTTTAAAGATTTCAAGGTTTGAGATATCAAGCTAAGGAACAAAAGAAATACTTTTAAGGTAATTAGGGGAAAAATTGCTCCATTTAAAAAAATTAAACCTATCTTCATCAGCTTTCCCTGATATATTTAAACATTTCACTTAACCACTTAAATTTAGCTTTATAAAGTGATAAGGTTTTTCTAAATAAAATAATTTGACTCCAAAAAGAATTTATTTGAACACAGAAAACAAAATTAATCTTTTCAATGAGCCATTATTCTCTATTAAATCTAGTATTAATAAGAGTCATTTGAGATCTTATACTGGTTAATGTTAGAACTCCTACAATTCAAGAAAAGAAAAAAAGAAGGCAATCCAATAAAAAGGCATACCATGATTTAAGGATTAAAAGGAATTAAGGAATATGACAAGCATTATTTAAAACAGAGAAAAAATAAGTTATTCTAATAAATGTTTTTAGGTCCTTTGAGGAATGTAAAAGGAAATAATATTACTTATTAATTTCCTTTTAATTATTATTAACTTATATACTCACATTTTCCCCAGTTTTTCATTTCTTTGTTTTTGCTTTATTTTATTTTATTTTACTTTTTTTTTGTGCTTGTGTGCCTAATAGATTTAGAGGGCAGTAGGTTGTATTTGTCTTTTGGCCATTGACATTAATGAAGACCACTACTGCCAGGAGTTATTTCCTGTCACAAATAAGTAGAATATGAAATTGTATTTACATAGGTTAAAATTAAGCTGTTTTCAAAATGGGAGCTTTATACAACCAATATATGCATCAATAACACTAATAAAATGTTTCCAAACATAATTTTAAATGATATTGCAGAGTATATTAATAAAATAGGCTATACTTTTAGACAATAGTTATTGTTCAAATCCTCCTATTAATGACTCCCAGTGGAGAACATTTTATTTCCTACAGGAAGCTTCAAATGTCAAAAAAGATGGAATCTGTTAGAGAAAGATTAAATTAGTATGTTGGATTTCAAAAAAGTTCACAGCTTAATTCAGTTAACTTTGCTAAAGTGGACTGTGCGATTTGTAGTCAAGCCTTGTCAAGTAAAAGTTTATGCTAATCAAAATGTTTTTCTAAATCGTTTTAATGCATAAGTTAAATGTTTTGACAATATGATGCTGTTATTATTTCATCTAAGTTTCAAAAGGATTCATTAATGATGCTTTTCACAGACTACCATACAGTCGCCTAAACATTTTTTTAGTATCAGTGATGGCTTCAGTCCAAGTTTGGGAGATTAAACAATCAACATGTATTCTTTGTCCAAATAACATGATACCAAGTATTATCATAGTCCATAAACTCTCTGAGCCTTGCTCTTTATCCTTCTAGTAGACTCTGTGAATGATTGCAAATCCCCAATCTTTTAGATAGGTAGATACATACATACATACATAGAAGATAGATGACAGATAGATATTATGTATTTATATGTAATAAATGTATATCAGTCTTTATCTCTCTATATGTAGTTATTTGAAGAGATTAAAAAAAGGACAAACCTTTAGCTAGACTAACCAGGAAAAAGAGAAGCCTTAAATTCTTAAACTCAAGAATGAAAGAGGGAACATTATTACTGACCTTCCAGAAATAAAAAGGACTATAAGGAAATACTATCAACAGTATGCTTATGTTCATGTACAGATGTACACACACATATTTGCAGCCAATACTCATCAGGCAAAAAAATGTATAGTTATGGTTTTTGATTCAGTTATCAAGAATCAGTCTTGTGGCTTGGAAGCAAATAAATCTAAATGATACTGTATCATTGTCAGCAAGGTGAGGGTGAACTAGTTTCATAGATTCTGAAGGAGGGGCAGGAAGTACCAACTCTGGTTGGTTGACATTTGTTTGAGTTCCCAAACTTGAAACTTTTAACAGAATTTCTTGGGTTTGAGGAACAAAATGAAAACAAATTTAGAGAAACTCTCAGATTTATTAAGTCAGAATTTCCTGGAGGAATGAATTAAATATTGTAATTTAAACATTAGATCCAGGTATTTGTTATGTAGTCAGTGCAGATATATTCCTGGAGGGGAAGTCTTCGTGTGACTGCATAAGTGTAAGGTGAATGATAACAAAGCTTCAGTTCTGAGTTTTAGTTTCCAGACTTTGAGAATGTAAAGCACCAGACACAGATCACACACTCAATTAAACCTATAATACCATCTACCTATCTATTGGAAATCTGAGCATCAAATGCATACAAACACAAACAAGCTGTATATTAAATATGCTTCATTTGAGGCTACACATACAATTAATTCATAATGTTTTAAATTAAAAATTGGAACTGGAATTTAAAGTAGATGCGTTTAACATAAATCTCTATTTCCACAGGTAGAAAGAGAGAGAGAGAGAGAGAGAGGAGGGAAGGGGAGAGAGGAGAGCCGAAAGGGAAGTGATGATGGTATTAGAGAAAATAGGCATTTCATCCTCAGTGTCACCATTTTGCCCACATGGATCTTCATGCAATATAAATGCTATTATTTTTCTGTTGTTGTTTACTTTAGTGCTACATTCTACTGATTTAACACACAATTTGACTAAAAACAACTCTTTAATTTTCAAGCTATTTCTTTTGTCTGCATATTTCTCAATATAGCTATATAGATATGTCAAATTTAAATATTTTCCATAGCATATAGATATATAATTATGGCTATTTTTATATCTCTTAATAAAAAGAAATAGCTTAAGTATTAAATAATAAGATCACATAAAGACTCTCATGAGCATTTATGGCCATAAATCATGCTTTGAATTTTCAAAGCATAGATAGAACTCAATTTGCCTCATGCTTCCAAACATCTCAACAGCACCCTATTACACCAATGTCCCATTGCTCAATTATTTTCTTGCTGATGAACTTGAAGTTAATTTCAAACTTTCCCGATTTAGAAAAACAAAACTCAAATTGGTTATTACATCCAGCTCAGATTTCTCCCCTGGGCTTCCAATTTGAAATGACCACTGTATTTCCACATCTAACAGACATCGAAAGCTTCACACAGCCCAAACTGCAATTCTTTAGTATCCTCCCCATTCCCAGCCCCCAAATACCTAACCCTTCTCTTCCCTCCCTACCACCACAAACCCACTTAAACCAAAACCTCACATTCTTCAACCAGCCAATCCTGTCAGTTCTACCTTCTAATTTTCTCCCGATATTTCTTTCCCTCCATGTCAGCCTTAACCCAAGCAACTTCATCGTGTTTAGATTAATGCAAAAATATCTTTTTTCCCTTCTTGCACCCCATCCCCCATAATCTATTCTGCACAGAGCAAAACAACTTCATAAAAGACAAAATTAGATCAGGTCATTCTTCTGTTAAAACCTTTCAATCATTCCTCAAAACTCTCAGAACAAAACCCAAACTCCTTATCAGAACCTGTAAAATTCTAAAATGGCTCCTGCCCACCTCTCTAACTGGGCCAAATCCTCTTACTGAACCCAGTGCCCCAAACGGCATGGCCACGTGTTCACCGAAACATGCGCCTCCCAGGCCCAAAGCCTCCCCCTTCCTTTCAGAACAGGGGGACAGAAAAGGCACCCACGCGTTCCTTGGCACCGTTGTCCTCTCCTTACGTCTTTCCCTCTCCTTTTCTGCCCAACACCTGCCTTCCCCCTCCAATGGCTCAATCTCCCACCTACCTTAAAGATGGCGTAGCCGACGGACGTTTCAAACAGCACCAACATGGTGAGGATGGGTCAGGGCGCTGCGCGGCCCGCCCCCGAGCTCTTATATCAGTGAAAAAAGACCAAATCTGCGGCTCCCCAAGGCCTGTGGCTCCCCAAGGCCTGCACCGCGGCTGGCCAAGCACCAGGACGCCCACCTTCCCGCAAAGAACCACACAACGTTGCCTAAACGTTCCACACTGCACTACAAGCAGAACGCGTGAACGCGCTTCTTCTCCAAGGCTTCTGGGATAACACACAGTTGTATTTAATTCTCCTCTGTATCCTCTTATCCAATCCCCCTTCGCCTTTCCACATCCTTGCTCACAATGGCCCACTCCCAATTAAAAGTAACCATAATTTGTAGTAGGAAGAGGCCTTTTAGTGTAAAGTATCCATTTATTGAGAATTGATAAAACATTACTGAGATTTGTTGCTAATGCTGTTAGAAGGGGATCATATCTGAAATTGTAGTACTCTCCAACATTGTCATAAATTTGCTGGAGATCTCATCAGGTTTTATTATTTTGTTTCAGTGACAAGTTCTAAATATATATTATTTGTATTATATCCCCCTCACACTATCTGGAATTTGATATATGATATTTCACGCACCACAGGAATTTTTCATTAAAATAAAATATTAAATGGGAAAATGATGAATATTTTCCTCAAAGCCAAGTCAGGATTCTGGGATTATAGCTTTAATAACAAAAATATGTGATTTTCATGAAATTGATGAATTTGTTTGGGTTTGGAATGTCTTTTGCCTAATAATGACCTTAACATGTTTGAAAAATGAAGATATTTTGATATATGCAAAATAGTTGCTGCTTATGAAGGTTAATAGATAGCATTTAAAATAATTATAAATTTCATATATTTTCCAAGGGGTTAATTTCTAATATCTTTGAATCATTATGTCACAAGTTTTTCTTAATATTTATATCTTAGTTTTCTGATAAATTGATGTAATAGGATTTAATGCAACTTGATTCTTTGTAATAGACCTCATATTTTATTTAATAATATATAAATTATTATGCATCTATTATTAAAATATTGTAGTCTTTAGATAACATAAAATATTATTGTCCTGTCCTTTTTGAGATCAATAATGGATTATCATTAAATTTTATATCATATAAACAAGATGCCATTTCATAAATTAGTGAAAACATCATAAATATATGAACATTGCATAGTTACTTATTAAGAACCCAATCAAATATAATGATTACATAGTAAAATTTTTTGAATTAATTAAAGTATCTCTTTTTCTTCTTTCCTTTACAAAATATTTGTCTTAATTTATACCATATTAATGATTAAGTCATAAGGAAACAATTATTGTACATACACTTTATGAAAATTCTGATAATTTGAAAGTTATTTTTATTGGCTTTAAATTAAAAGCAAGCTTTGTAAAATACACATTTAAATAAGAAAGAAAGAAGTGCTTGCTCATGGAATTTTTTTTTCTCATAGGGAAAGTAGTTGTCACATTCCTCTTTATGTTTCCTCTTTTGGAAATCAGCTTTTTTTCCCCTTCTTTGCAACCTTTAACAATAGGACTAAATCATGGAGCTTTTACCCATTACCTCATGTATGCACATTCTCTGCCACTCTAGACCTTGAGCGATGCCGAAGGTGGTCTATGAGAGAATGGAAGCCAAAGAGACTGAGTGCAAAGGCAAGCAGAGGAGACTCAGGAGGTATTTTCTGTTGGAATCCTGGGAACCCACATGAATATAGTGTAATTTTGGCATTGTAGAAATAGAAGCAGAATACAAGTAGGCAGGGACTGGTTCAGAGATTATGGTACCTCACCTTTCTTCGAGTCCTATGTGGCACGGAAAGGATCCAGAGGTTTTAGGGAGGAAGGTCAAACATAGCTGAGATTTGGGAGAGAGCCCTGACCTTCAAAGGGTGGTGTAGTTGAGTGAAGAGACCTTGAATTAGAATCTGTGGAATGTATAGTTTAGACAAGGACCATATAGAGGACATAGCTAAGAATCTGGTATTTGCAGAACCAGGGAGAAGTGCAGGGGACAGACTGGAAGATAGTGGACCCTGACTACATCCAGATAAGAGACCATACATTAACTGTAAATAGTTTTTATTAGGAGAAGCAGCGATAGAAAGCATTGAAATGAATCCAGGAAATGGACTCACAGTGGAGTGAGCAGGCAACAGAAAAAGACTGTACAAATGATCAATTACTCTTTCCACCATGAGGATATATACACCTTCTTTTGTTCCTAGATGCCAACATGGTATGCCTTAAATCCTTGGGTTGCCTCTGGATTTGGGGGTTATTGTCTTTTAACAAAAATGAAAAAAATCTGCCATTATTTGAGCATCTCTTCTTTCCCATTCTCTATATTCCTGCTTAATCAGGTATGTGTTCAGCTATCTCATACTATCCTTCATACTATTTAACCTTCTCTCATATTTTCCGTCTGTCTACCTAGACTACATTCTATACAATTTATGTTTTTCAGTTTATTTATTGTTTCTTTAGCTGTGTTTAATCTGCTAGCTGATCCATCATTGAGACTGAAATTTGAACTACCCTATTATATTTTCATTTCATTAAGTTTTTCTTCAAATATTCTTCTCCCAAGCTTACAATTTTAGTCTTATCTTCTAATGCATCAAATGTACCAAACATATTTATTTTATATTTAATTCAGGTAATTGAAATAGCTGAAGTTATTTTGGATCTGTTTCTGCTGTTTCAGTGAATTAGGTATATTAGAAAGTTCAGGATACGAAATTTACTCAGAGTTTGTCCCATGCTATAAGCGCAATGGTGAGTAAAATCTGTATCATATTGTCCCTCTCTTTGATGTTACTAGGTTTGCCTCTTTTCTTCCTGTCAAGATCTACTTCTTTTTTCTTGACTTTCATTCATTTTGACCCTTCCTTTATTTTGTTGACTTTTTCCCCTATTTTTAATCCTTCACTCCTTCCATCCTTCTCATTCCTCATGCTGTACCTATCTCTTCATTAGGACCATCACCTCCTTTCATATGTCTGTACCAGTGATTTAAGGACAAATTACAGAATTTCAAAGTGAATCAAGTAAATTTCCTACAGGTCTGTGATTGTAAGAAGGGTGTGTAACTAAGTGTAACCAAATGAATAAAGTCACATGTGTCTTTCTAGCAGACACTATGGTCCATCACTGACTTTCTATGTAGCCTGAAATAAATAATTCATCTTAGTATTCTATATCCTTCCCTCAATAAAATTACATAACTGGTATTTATGGAAATATAAGTTTTCTGGGCCTTAAGTTTCTGTCAGCTCCAACAATAGATTAATAAGGATTAATAGAAGGCATGTCCTTATTCATTTACATACTTATGCCATTCCTTCAATATTGATCTAATATTGAGAGAAGACAAAAATACTAAGTGAAAAGGACTTAAAATTTCTGGAACTATTAAGAATATATTATATTCTTATACAATTTTCCTTTTTATAATGCTGCAAATGAGAGATATTGTTCATAATTTTAGTGATAGAGAGCTTTTCTCCTAAAGAATTGGCATTCATCATCTTTTCCAACAACGACAACTAGATAACTGCTTATGTTTTCCTGTTGTGCCTTGTTTTCTATGAAACTCTGGGACATTTGAAGCTCATGCATAAAAAGGGCATTAAGATGCATGCTTGGTACCTTTGCTATTTTCTTCTTTGACTACGATTTTCTATTTTTGTTTTACCATTTCATCTTCTATGACTTTTATGGTAAGCCATCAGTCTTGAAACATTTGCATGAAGAGAGAAATATATGTATACACATATATATGTATGTGTATATATATATATATATATATATATATATATATACAAAATGGCTTATAAATGGGAAATTCTGCAAATAATTTAGAAGGCTCTAAAAAGTCAAGTAATCCCACATTCCCACATGCATTTGACATTTTTATAATGACAACAATCATCATTTCTTTTTTTTTTTTTTTTTTTTTTTTGTGGTATGCAGGCCTCTCACTGTTGTGGCCTCTCCCATTGCAGAGCACAGGCTCCGGACACACAGGCTCAGCGGCCATGGCTCACGGGCCTAGCCACTCCGTGGCATGTGGGATCTTCCAAGACTGGGGCACGAAGCCGTGTCCCCTGCATTGGCAGGCGGACTCTCAACCACTGAGCCACCAGGGAAGCCCCAATCATTATTTCTTATGATCCTTTTTCTTTGGATCAGAGACTGATATTAGCTGAACAATGTAACAGCAAACCAAATTCTGTTTTCACCTGTGTTATCATGGAAATTAACTTAAAATTTCAAAAATAAAGCAATTTGTATTTTGATTGTAACATAATTTTCATTAACTTATAGAACTATGTCAATATAGAATAGAAATGAACACTGTAATACATGAACACAAAGCAATCTTAGAGATGAATATATATAAAAGTCATGTTTTTCATCCATCTAAATCTTGTCTTTTTTACTTTAGCAGAATGTGATTGACATTATAGAAAATCATCTTAAAGAAATGTTACCTATATGTGGATGAGGTGGGGAGGTTTGACTTTATGTCATTGAATAAATAGAGATTTATTTTATACTTCATATTATTGGAGGAAATTGTTATTGCTTAATTAGTAAAAATCTCGTTTTCCCATGCCCTATCACGTCTTGTACTAGATATAGGATCAATTTTTAGATAAATATTTTTAGAAATAAAAGAATATATATGTATATTATATTTGTTTTGTAATAGATAAGGTATAGGTTTTCTCTACTAAAATCTAATTAGCCATCTCTAGTGTTATAGAATAAGGGAATGAAATCCAAGTCTCCCAGAGAAAGCTATCAAATTGATGGATTAATGGAGCCCAATTCATTCAGGTTTTCTGTTCGTTTTTTTGCTTGGTTCCTATATTTTTCATTTTATACCATTCTGTTTAAGAAATGTTCAGTTTTTGAATCTTTAAAATTGAATTATATTTATAATATAGTAAGTATCAAATAGTTCATTTAAGAATACAGTTTTATCTGCTAGCTATAGTATTTCAAATTTGTTTATTTTCTACTTTTAAAATGTGTCATCCAATTATATTAATAATTTATATAGTTTATTTATTAATATTATAGACAAAGAATAAACCAATAGGAACTTATTTAATTAAAGGGAGCTTATTTTCTTCCAAAGAAAGGAGAAAATTATAGAAACTTTAATCTCTCAGAAACTTTGGCATACAAAATATCAATAAGCATTCCAAGTTTCGATCTGAAAATACTCCTAATTTCTACCAAGAAGTGGTTAACCAGTTCATATAAATCATTTCTAATAAATTAAACTTAAGTCACTGGAGAATGAAGACAAAACATAACATAACTTTTAAAATGAAACTCTAATATGAAGGTATTATTTCACTTTGTTTATTAATGTGGTCTTCTGAAAAATTAAACTTTTATTCTAAATTCTGTTTTCCCTCTAATCAAAGGTCATTAGATAAATTAAACATATGTCTTGGGGAATCTTGATCTTCTTTGGGGAGAAGGGGAAAAAATTACTGGAGCAAATAATTTGCAAATTTAAATTCACCAATGCTTACCAATTCTGATTTTTTGCATAAACCCTAGAAACAAGGATCAGTGCATTTTTTGTGGGCATATAACTTTGTAAGGTAAATGATGTTGGTTCTTCAACATTAATGCACCTGAACCAAGAAAAAAATCTTTTATTGTACTATCATCCAGTATGGTAGCCATGTAGATGTTATACTCAGATCTTTAATTTTCTCCATAGAGATCCAGAGATGACTAAATTCCCAGCCAAGGAAGGTCTCTTACCTAAGACATAGAAACAAGGAATTAAGACATCAAGATGAGTTCCCCTGATCACCGTGGCTCCTCAGACTTCTCTGAACACTCGGAGCTCGTAGTGGTGGCCCATCTAATGTATTAAGAACTTGCACTTCCCTTGCTTGAGGAGATACTGTGGACTAATAGGCATTCCCCTCAGGAGCTGTCCCAGGCTGATAATTACAGTTAAATCTCAGCATAACCAAGCTGGCAATATGCTAACTTCAATATAGAGAAAAGAGATTACAACCCAAAGGAGCTGTAAAAATTAGCTAGCATGTAACAACAGGATCCAAGGGAGTATTCCTGGTATTGGATTTTGTCCCTAGCAACACTATGTTTTATTAACTAACTCATCAACTTCCTGTCAGTAAAGCCCTCTTGGCTGTTCCTCTGACCTTGCTGATTTTTACAGTGTTTAAATAGCACCACTGGCCTCTACTGCTACATTTCAAGGGACCTGGAATAGGAACTAAATAATCAAGAATTCATTGACTTAGGGGCACGTTTATGGAACAGAATATTTAATTCCCTGGCAAGGACCCTAGGGATTATGCAAATGAGCTGCTAGGGTGGCACTTATAAAACCTGGAAAAAGTGATGATCCCTAGTGAGGTTGAAGTGCCTGAGTTACCTTGGCAGATGCTAGATAAAGGAATAAAAAGGCTCAGGGGCATGTGTATAAAATAATTATGTAATGTAAGACCAGAGGACCCACAAAAGAGCATGTGCCATAGGAAGGCCCAGAGAACTCACATTTAGTCAAAGAGTTAATAACTGCAGTGGTGAAAGGGACACTAGCATCGCTGAGAGGAGGCTCTCCTCCACAGGCTGGAGCTAATGGTAGAAGATGTAGCCACAGAGCTTGTGTGTTAATAAAAAGGAAAGAATGGGTCTTCAGAATAATAGAGGCCAGGTGTTGTTGCTTAACCACCTGATGCCTGAGAGTCACAAATTGCTGAAAAGATCAACAAGGTTGGAGAATGGTAAAGAGACCTTTACGGAGAAGGAGTTAAGTTAGCTAACAGAACACAACATTACCGGAGCAAATCAAGCAGGGAATGAAGATGCTCTTCAATATCTATAATCAGAAGAAAGCATGAATGGAACAGTAGGAATTTGAAAGTGGTTTCCCCCAAAATACTTATGATCCCTTTCTCAGTTCCCAGACAGGAACCAATTTTCAGATCTAGAACTTGTTGACTTAAGTCAGTATGTACTGAAATGATTCCTCCAGTTCTTCCCCCAAAGAGCCTATGGATATTTACTCAGGTGACTGCAAACCACATGAAGGCAAACACCCAGATATTTGAGGACTGTTGGATATAGGGTCATAATTGATATTTATACCTAGAAACCTGAAGTGCATAAAGGCCCCATATTTAAGTGGAGGTATGCAGGGGCCAGGTATTAAGTGAAATATTAACTAAACTTGTGTGATTATTTCCCCAGCCTCTGAGTGTTATAATTGGAACTGACATCCTTATAGCAATTTAACTCCTTCACCTACAAGGTAAAGCTGTAATAGAGGGAAAGACCAAATAAAAACCTCTGAAATTGTTCACTTTCAGGCAAGAGAGTAAGTCAAAACAACAATGCATCTCATGAAGGAATGGGGGTAGAGAGTGAGTAATGGTAAATAATGGTGCAATCCTTGAAGTTCTAAAGTATTCAAACTTGGTGGTCCCAATGTAATTCCATTCAATTCATCAGTGTGTCCTCTGCCAAAATCTGATAGATCTTGGTGGCCACTGCAACTCAAACAAATAGTAGCCACAGTTGTAGCTGCCATTCTGGCCATATTTATTGTTGCCATAGATTAATAAGACCTCAGATGCATGGTATACAGCTGTTGATTTGCAAAATAGATTTATTTTTATCCCAACAGAGAAGAAGATCCAAATCATTCCACACCCACCTGAACTGTACAACAACATTCATTTACAGTTTTGCCCCAGGCCTATGTTATATCTCCTTTCCTCTGTTCAAAGTGCTCTAGACCATCTGGAAATCCCATAGACTACTGAATCATTGTATCAATAGCATCATGTTGATCAAGCCAGATAAACAAGAGATAGCTAGCCTGCTAAAGGCTTTTGTAAGCTACATGCACTACATACAGTGACAGATAAACCTTTTGAAGATCGAAGGATCTGCAACTTCCGTAAAATATTTAAGGATACATCAGACAGAATACAGCAAGAAATTCCCTCCAAAGTAAAAGTCACTTTGCTGCATTTTGCATCATCTACTGCAAAGGAGCCACAGTGCATGATAAGCCTCTTTACATTTTGGAGGTAATACATTTTACAGCTAGTGATACTGCAACTGCCCCTATTCTCTGTGACATGGAATTCTGCCTGATTTCAGGGGGGTCAAATGTAAGAAAGGGCTCTTCTCTAAGTTAGGGTACAATGCAAATACCCTTACCCCTTTGGGCTACACAATCGGAGACCTTATGTTGTTAGAGGTATCATTGGTGGGATATGACCCAGTATGGGATGTATGTCCAGACCCGGTGGCAGAATCACAATGTGAGCCACTGGAACTTTGGAACAAAGCCATGCCACCTGTACTGGAGTATTACACCTTTCAAGAAATAGGTTTTAGTATGTTAGTAGTTCTGATAGAGACAAATGTTTGGCTCTGGGTTACTAAGTGCCCATTCATTTGGAACTGCTCATTATGAGCTAAATTCTATTGGACCCACCAAGACATAAAGATGGACCAGCTCAGCATTAGTCCATCATATGATGGAAATGGTACATATAGTACCAAGCCCAAAGTAGACCAGAGAGCATGAGTAAACAATACAAGTAAGTAGCTCAGACTTGCATGAACTCCATGGTATAAAAAAGGGTCCTTAGCTTACATATATGGCTACAAAGAAGGGAGGTGGTTCCCATTTAACTAGATGAATGAGGAAGAAAATCTTGAGCTCTGTTGGTAAGTCTGCTCAGTGGGTTCATGTAGCTGAAAAATGGATGGCAGCTACATTACAGGGGCATTCAGGGTTTTACTTGAGAGGTAATACTGAGGTAAAATCTTAGCAATGAACAAAAAGTTCATTTAATGAATGAAAAGTTTCAAGAAGTGCACTGACCATCCACTCCTGTGAGAGGTGAAGTGGTCTCAGGTAAGAATATATACAGAATTCTGGGCAGTGGCTCATGACACAGACTGCTGGTCAGGTTCTGGAATAACAATGACTAGAAGATCTGAGACAAAGAGGTGGAATAGAATCATGTACATGGAAATATGGGATTAGCCAAAAAGTGTGAGCATTTATGTATTAATGTTAATGCCCACCAGAAAATATCCACCATGGAAGACACACTGGAAAACCAAGAATACAAAAATGAACTGGCTAATCAGTATCAGCCAGCCTTTGTTATTAGCCATAATGGAATGATGGCCACAGGAATGGAATGACCACAGTGGCAGATAGAGAGGCTATATTCGGGCCCCAAAGCATAGACTCCTCCTTACCAAGGTCAGTCTAGCTATCGCCTCATGTGAATGTTTAGTCTGGCAGAGATCAATACAGATTCCCCCACTATGGCACTATTCCTCAAGGAGAATAACCAGCCACTTGGTTGCAAGTTGATCTCTTCGGGCCGCTTCCCTACTAGAAGAGCCAGGGGTTCATCCTCACAGGGACTGATACCTTTTCTGGGTATGGGTTTCCTTTTCTTATTTGCAGAGTTTCATCTAGCAGCACTGAATGGGTCCTTACCAAGTGTTTGACCCATAGCCATAGAATCTTATAGACCTTAGCATCCAGCCAGGAGACATTCATAACAGTGGAAGTACAGAGTGGGAACATGACCCTTTGATCTGCTGGTTGTATCATATGACACACTATCAAGAAGCAGTCGGCCTGATAAATCATTGGAGTGACCTACGGGAGACAAAACTGTAGCATCATCCAGAGAATATACTCAAGTACCAGAGGAAATACTCAAAAAGGAGAGGTTACCATCCTCTAGGGTACATTATATATGCTTAAAGCAGGGCCTTAGTATGCATTCCTGAAAGGAAGAATACATGATTTTGGCAACCAAAATAGGAAGAAGGAGCAGCCCCACTTACCATCCCTACCCATGACCTCCTACTAGAGAACTTTGGTCTCCTGTCCCTGAAACTCTAAGCTCTGAATGATTAGGAGTGCTGGTTTCCATAAAGGCCACACTCTTGCCAGGGGACATAGCAAGTGTCCTATTGAAATGTGTATTATAGCTGCTATCTGGGCACTTTGAATTCTTTGAATCCATTGATGAGTGGGTGGGAAGAGTCACCATTTTGGCAGGAATAATTGACTCTGATCAACAGAAGAAGCCTACCGTTTTGACACAGTTGGAGCCAGAAAGTATAGAACCCCAGTGATTTACCTGTTTGCCATTTGATTCTCTCTTGCCTAATGGCTATGGTGAGTAAACAAATACAGCAACCCTGGCCTTTAGAAGCATAATATTAGCTAAGGCTCAGAGGATTAGTGAATAAAAGTTTGGGTCATATTACCAAGAAAGTATTAATAAAGACCTACAGCTATCACCTACAGAGGTGATAGCTCTGAATAAGGGGAATTTAGAATGAATAGTGCGGGGAAGAAGATGATTAATATTTGCAGCCTTAGGACCATCACTAGTGACATGAGCTATAATTTGTCCAGCTAACTTCCCTCTTCTAAGTTTCTCCTCAGACGACAGGCTACAAAAAACCTGGAGAAATCTCTGCTAAAAAAAATGTGGAGGATTGATGCAGCTCAAGAGGTGTAGAAGTCAGCTATACAGGCTAATAAGTGTGCCACTCAGATCTCCCTTCAAGTGAGAAACTGATCTGAGAACTGTAGACAACAGCCTCCAGCTTCTATATATTTCTTTTGAATTCATTGTAGCACCAAGGCTGTATTCTCTCTGGGCTGCCCCCAGCCAATGACTAAGCATGGCAAAGAAGTACTATAGCTGTAGTCTAAAGTGCTTCCTACTATCTACTCTCCCTTTCTTCCCCTTCCTGTTTCACAGCTATCAGATGTTCGCTGAAAGTTTTTCTTGCCAACCCCTGATCCTTCTCCTCTTCATCTTTCCTAGACATTAACCTTAATAAATCCCATTCATGTTTATTTCTCTCCATGCTTCTACTTCTTATAGGACCCAACATGGCACACTAACTCTACCAATCTACTAACTCTTGCACCCAGAGGAAATGAAATAAGACCCATAGCACTAGTAGTACCTTAGTTCAATTATAGTTAATCCATCACAAGGTACATTTACTGAGTGCCATAATATGGCAGATAGATTTATATAGATATATAGATATAAACACAGATATAATCACCAACTACTGTCATACATGTGCACATATAAATGAATGAGATATGGTCTTTATTGTCAAGAAGAAAAGTGTCTATCTGGAGAGACAGATACATGCAAAATTAGTAAAATCACATTCATTCAGTGATAAGACCATGTCATAAAGGAAATGTATCAAAGTGTTTTGGGAGGAGAGAATCTCTGGGAGGATTTTATAGTGAAAGCTTCTAGCACTGATCTACTTGTGGTACATTATATTTTCCAAAAATGACCATAAGAGCATTTGTAGTCTCACATGATCTTTCAGAAACTTGTCACTCTCTCAAAAGGTAGAGTCCATTTCCTCTCCCTTGAACCTGCTATTGTATTTGAAACTGACAATGAATAGAATGCAGCAGAAGCAATACTGCATAGCTGCTGAGTTCTAGGTCCTAAAAGGCAATGCAGTTTCACCTCAGGATAGATTAACTAATGCATAAAAAACAAAACAAAACAACAACAAATAAAAACGCTACCTTAAAGATTCCGTGTTGGACAGACGCAAGGAAAGACTGCACAGAGATAGAGAAAAATGGTCAAGGAGACCCAACTCTAAAGCTTCCTAGTCCAGGTCCCAGACACATGAGTAAGCAACTCATCAGATGATTCCAGCAAGCAGCAGCCTTCCAGCTGCTCCAGGGGCAGCAGAGCCTAGCTTTCCTATTCAAGGACTTTCCAAATTGCAGTCCAAATCACGACTAAAACAAAAACTATTTTAATCAGTTAAGATTTGATACACAAAATGAAGTCAAATGTGCATGGCAATGTAATGTACAGCATGGTGATTATAGTTAATAATACTGCACTGCATATTTGAAAGTTACTAAGAGAGTAGATCTTAAAAGTCCTCATCAAAACAAAAAAAGAAAATATATAACTATGAATGGTAATGGATGTTAACTAGACTTATTTTGGTGATCATTTCGCAGTGTATACAAATATCAAATCAGTATCTTGTACACTTGAAAGTTATATAATGTTGTATTTCAATTATACCTCAATTAAGAAATTTGGTGTAGTTTTCTAGATTCAATTGCAAATGAATTTCAACAGTTTTTCAACTGATTGATAAATAGAAGTGTACATGAGTGTGCATGTATTATCTATTATCTGTTCATCATATATTAAGTGGATTTCCACCCATCAATTTGTATAAGTTCTTCATTTTTAAAATATGATATTAGTATGATTCATAACTGTTATTTTCAAATGACAAAAAATTATCGACTGAAGCTAAAATGGAACTTACCAATTCATAGAGCCAGAAGGGCCAGGCATTTAAAAATTCCAGACATAGATTCAAATGTTCAAACAATATTTTAAGAATCTTCCATTTTATCCTTCAAATGTAGCCTTATTTTTATGTTGTTCATTTTCAACCAGTCTCTCTCTTTGTGGTATAAAAATGGCCCTCAGCAGCTCTGGATTCCATGATCCACACAGTCAATTATACCATCAAACTCAGACCATTTCTTAGAAAGTCATTGTAGCATACTTCCTGAAGATTATTCCTTGGGTTGGCTGGAGAAATATATTCATCTGTGAATTGATACCTATGGCCTGGGAGATGGATTGCCCTCATGCCCTCAATCTTAGGCCTAAGTCATTGGTTAAGCTCCATCAAAAAATACAGACACATTCACTGAAATATCCTTTTAAATCATTTATTACAAATATATTTTCCTGTTTCATTTTTGGCCATATTTTTTTAGGTATTTCTTCTTTGATGAATAGTTTTTCATTTTCATGTAGACAAGCGAATTTCTCTTTTCCTCTTTTCTCTTTCCTTCAACAATTTCTAATGACTTCATGTATTTGATACAAGTTATTTTCTTCTACTTTTAGGCAGTTTTTGATATTTATTATATTTTAATTATATAAAATTTTAAATTGATCTGAGCATCTATATTGATTTATTTTTCCAAGTGTTAGCGTCTTATCTGAACAGCATTTGTTGGATAATTCTTCCTTTCTTCATTGATTTGTAAATTGTCTTGTCATAAATTAAGTTTATATGCATAGTAAGTATATTAAGGATTATTTGGGGCTATGAATTTCACTAAGTTGTTGGCTCTATTTTTTATCAGTAGCACATTTCTTTGACTTCTATATCTTCTCATAATTTATTATTCAGGAGTTTCACTGATTCTTCCAATTTAAATTACTCATTTTTATGCCATGCGTTAGCCAGTAGTTCAACCCTCAGAAATATATTTGTTGTAATGAATTGTCTCAGCTTTCTTTCTTTTGGAATGAATTACACTTACTTTGTAACAGCTTTATTGAGGTAAAACTGACATACTATAAAGTCCACATGGAAAAAGTGTAAAATTTGATGTTTTGACATATGCATATAACTGTGAACTATCACCTCAATTAAGATAATAAACATATCCATCACCCCCAAAAGGTTCCTCATGCCTTATTTTAATCCTTCCTTCCTGCCCTTTTCCACAGTTGACCTCTTGTAGTCAGTGGTCTGCTTTCTGTTAATATATATTAGTTTGCATGTATGAGATTTTATGTAAATGCCATCCTATAATATGGATTCTTTTCATCTGGATTCTTTCACTCATCATAATTGTTTGAGCTTCATCCATACCGTTGTATTAACAGTCTCCTCCTCTATATTGCCAAACAGTATAATACATCTGTCAGATTTGCCACAATTTGTTTATCCGTCCTACTACTTATGGCTATTTGAGTTGTTTCCAGTTTGGGGCTATAACAGAAAAATAGCCTTCTATAAACATCTGTGCAAAAGTCTTTGTGTAGATATAAGCTTTCATTTTTCCAAATAAATAAATATCTAGAAATGGAATGGCTAGGTCTAATAGCAGATGAGTGGCTGACTTTCTTTTTCAGTGTCTAGTCATGTTTTAATCTTAGATTTAAAAAGAGGAGTCAGCTTTATACCTACTTGCTTTCATAGGAATTATCATCTGTTATGAATCAGATGAGCAAGGGAAACATTACAAAAAGAGACAAGACCATGGGGTCCTAGAATTTAAAGCAAGAACAATTCTTGATGATCACAGATTCCTAAACCCTCACTTTACAAAGGGAAAAAAATGAAACAAAACAAAACCTCAATATCTGAGAAGAGTAAGTGACTTGCCAAAGGTTACACAGAATCAGGACAATTTCCAAAGATAATTGCTCATCTATTTATTTTACCACTAACATTGGCTTTTTTAGGCAGGAAAACATGCAAAAGTGTTTTTTTTTTAAATATTTAGAGCAATTTTATGTTCACAGCAAAACTGAGCAGAAAGTACAGAGATTTCCCATATACTTCTCGCCCCCAAACAAACATAGCCTTCCCTGTTATCAAGAGTCTCCACCAAAGCAGTACATTTGTTACAACTGACAAATCTACATTGACATATCTTTGTCACCCAAAGCCCTTAGTTTACATTTGGGTTCACTCTTGGTGTTGCACATTCTATAGGTTTGGACAAATGTATAATGACATATACCCACCATTATAGTATCATACAGAGTATTTTCACTGCCCTAAAAATCTTCTGTGCTCCACTTCTTCATCTCTCTCTCCTCCTAATCCCTGGTAATCACTTACCTTTTTACTGTCTCCATAGATTTGCCTTTTCCAGAATGTCACAGAGTTGGAATGACACAGTACATAGCCTTTTCAGATGGGCTTATTTTACTTAGCGTGTGTGCATTTAAATTTCCTCCACGTCTTTTCATGCTTGATAGCTCATTCCGTTTTACTGCTCAGTAATATTCCATTTTACTGCTGAATAATATTCCATTTTATGGATATTCCACAGGCTATCTCTTTACCTACTGAATGGCATTTGCTTGCTTCCAAGTTTGGGCAATTATGAATAAAACTGCTATAAACACCCTTGAGCAGTTTTTTGTGTGGACAATAATGGACTTTTAAAGAAACTACAAACTGTTTTCCAAAGTGTGTAGTTTTACATTTCCTACCACCATTTTATAAGCATGGAGCTTATTCTCCAATTGGAGCAGTTTCTCCAATTCTCAACCAATACTTAATATGGTCAATCCGTTTAATTATCAATATTCTAATAGGTGTTTTCATGTATCCTATTGTGGTTTTATTTTGCATTTTCCTAACAAGTATTTGTTGAGCATCTCTAGAGCTTTTATGAGACCCAAATACCACTTGACATCCAAATAGGATATCATTTGACATCTAAATATCAACTACTTTTCTCATTTTTGAGCTTTCTGGCTCCTTTACTGATTTTTTCAAAAGTTTGTATATTATGGATCAAAGTCCTTTATCAGATACATGATTTGTTAATATTTCCTATCATTCTATGAATATTATTTGTCTTTTCTTTCATTTGACATCATTTAAAATAAAAAATATCTTTTAATGATGAAATTCAAAATTTATTATTTTTTCCTATTTTGGATTGTGTTTTTGGTACTGAAACTAATAAGTCTTGGTCACTGAAAGTGACCAAGTGCATCTCATTTTATTATTGGAGTTCTATACTTTTAGGTATAGACTTATGTCTATGATCCATTTTGAATTTCCATTTGAATTTATATATGAGGCAAGGTATGCATTCAAGTTATTTATGGTTAATTTCCATTATGTATATAGAATACATTCAGGAAGATAATTTTTGATAAATTGAATACTTTCACATTATGAAATAAGATTCTTCAGTGCTTTTATCATTATTTTATCATCTGAAACCTACTTTGTTTGATATTAATGTAGTCACTCCAACTTTTTCTTTCAATTAGTGTGAGCATGTGTGTCATTTTGTATCCTTTTACTTTTAATCTATTTGTTTATTTATATTTAAAGTAGGTTTCTAGTAGGTAGCATAGAGTCATGCCTTCCTTTTTGCTTCAATCTGACAATTTCTGCCATTTATTGGAATGTTTGGATACTCTATATTTAACGTTATTATGTATGTTAATTATAGTTTTCAGTTTAGGTCTGTTCTTTTCACATTTCCTTTGTATTTGTCCCATATGCTTTAGTTCCTTTTTCCTCTTTTTTCTAACCTCTTTGGATTAATTGAATATTTTTTATAATTTCATTCTATCTCTTTTACCTATCACTCACCAAACGCTGATGGCAAAATGACATTCATTAATGTTTCCACAGGGGAACATTTCTGTTTTATAGTTCCTACAGATTATATAATCGTTTCACCATTTTTTTCCCATTAGGGTTTTCTTTTTTTTTTTTTTTGCGGCACGCGGGCCTCTCACTGTTGTGGCCTCTCCTGTTGCGGAGCACAGGCTCCGGATGGGCAGGCTCAGTGGTCATGGCTCACGGGCCCAGCCGCTCCGCGGCATGTGGGATCCTCCCGGACCGGGGCACGAACCCGTGTCCCCTGCATCAGCAGGTGGACTCTCAACCACTGCACCACCAGGGAAGTCCTCCATTAGGGGTTTTGCATACAATAGTTCATCTTATTTTTTTAGACAAAATCATTAATCTCTTTTTAAATTATAGCTACTCTGTTATTTATCCAATTAACAGCTGATATTTTCTGCAATGATAGGCTATTCAGGTATTTCTCCTGGATCACC
The DNA here is from genome assembly GCF_026419965.1 of Kogia breviceps. Taxonomy (NCBI): domain Eukaryota; kingdom Metazoa; phylum Chordata; class Mammalia; order Artiodactyla; family Physeteridae; genus Kogia; species Kogia breviceps. The sequence goes on along the minus strand of NC_081314.1, from coordinate 50,971,068 downwards.
CAAGATTTTTAAAAGAGAAATGCCCAAGAATCCTGGTCAACATGACACAAGATCACAGTGAGAAAATGTATTTAACTATCATCCACCTGTGGTCACACCATCTTCTAAACTGAATGTTAAAATCAATTGCATATTGGGTTTTACAAATTATTTTATTCTTTGGCCCTTTAATTCTATTGATTTGGGCACCCTCCACCCAAACTTCACTTTGCCTGACGTTCGTTGCCCATTCCCTAAATCATACCATCACTTCCATCTCTGCATCTAGTACAATTTTTTGCCTAAGAAAATACTTCCAAATATTATTTTACTCTAAATTATTTTGAACTATTTTAAATTGGTTTAATTCTATTAAAGGTCCAAGGTAAAACAAAACACACTTAAATATTTAAATGTTAATTAATTATAAAGAATTCCAGTATTGTAATTGATTAAACAAGTCCATAAGACCGTTAAATGTATTTATGTAGTATTTTCTCTAATGTGTTCTAAACATCAGTTTATAATTTACTGTTAATTCAGCAAGAATATTTTATTAAGCACATGCTATAAGCCATGAACTCTGCTAGATGCTCTGACAATTCATGACTCAGAGTATTTCTCAATTAGGTATTACTCTATCATTTACAACCACTCAGATTTATGCTTAATGTGTTTATTTGAGCTGCACTCCTTATGAGGAAAACAAGCATTTGAACAGACCATACCGTTCACCTTATTTATTTCTGTCAGTTATTTCTTGCAATTTAGTATTAAATAATTAAGATAGAAATGAGACTATTTGCATTTGTATTAGTAAATTGATCAAGTTATGGTAATAGGCTCACATAAACAACTTCATGTTATTATCTGAAAAGAAGCTATGAACAATAACAAATTTCATGAATTAAATATATAGAGGTGTTTATCATGACAATGCAAAAATGGAAGAAAGTTGACGTTTTTAAAATTTATTTTTTGATTTACTCATTTGCAATTGCTTTGTCAAATATTTGAAAGCTTTTGATTCTTGCTGGTCATCAACATAAAATTAAACACAATAGGCGTTCTGTTTGATTCAAAATAACTAAAATTTCATTACAGTTTCATTATCTACAATGAAGCTGTGACAATGAATAAGTATTTTAGATTTTTGCCAATCTGAGATTTTATTTTGTAAGAAAATATATAGTGATATCAAAATAATTGTTTACAGTGATACTTTTTTTTGACAGTTTCTAATTCTGTCAGCCTCCTAGTATGGTATGGAATTAAACATATGTTATATTTTGCATAAGATAAGGGTCTCACAATATGAAATCATCAACCATACTGACTATAAATTGGCATATGTGTAATTTCTAAGAGGAAAATCTTTAGATGTAAATCTGTGAAGTAGAGATAATTATGCCATATTTACTTTGACTTCTGGAATGGATATACTACAGATACATACATATATATATATATATATATATATATATATATATACACACACACACTTAAAAACCATTTTACTTTTCAAGGACAGATGAATAAGATATAAATAACTGTCTAATTCAATGACTCACAGTGAACACAAATTAAATTACTATGTTATATGAATAGGAATACTCTATGCAAGGTCTGGGACACAACCCGAAAAATAAAAGTATTATTCTATATCCTGGATATGAAGGTTATTGTTTTTATTTGGTAGAAGATAATTCAATATGCCCCCCAAATTTCAGTAGTGCCAAAAAGGCAAAGAGGTTAGCTATAAAACCATTTGTGGGGAGTGATGATAATTTAACTTAAATATCAAATTGATACCATTTACAAAACTAACACAACATTGTATATCAACTATACTTCAATTAAAAAAAGAAATATCATTTGCAATTCAGGAGAATGCATTTATCACTGCTGCTAAGGTATAGTTTATCGGGTGTTACAGACTTTGAAAAAAGATACACAAGGTTTGATATATATTCATACTGTAGAGTGATTTCCTATTGCAAATGACTGGAACACACTTCTGGCATCCTAATGTTCCTGTGCTGATGGGCTGTTGCTTTGTTCAATGTGTCTAAAGCAATAAAATCTGCTTGTAAGCTCTCCTCTGGCAGCTGAGCACTGCATGCGTTCAGGTCATTATGGCAGTAGGGATGCTCAGTTGGGAAAATGGTATATAAATAATGATAATGTGAGCAGAGTCTGATTAATCCTTACGGGCCAGTGACTATTTTTAGGATCCTCTTGCATTTGGAAGGATTTATGCTTCCAAGGAATTGAATGTAAGAGTGTGAATGCTAACTCCATTCTGACAGCACAAGAGGAGCTTTTAGAAAACAATTACTTTAGAAATGAGTTCTGCAAATCAGAGCATTTTTAAGTATACTTATGTAGTTTTTAAGTAAGTATGCACTGTTTTGAGAACTATTACTATGAGAATATTTTATAAAAGTCCCCCTAAAATGTAAATCTAAAGGAAAGACAACAGTTGTTTTCTATTAGTATTATATTCTATTTCTTAGTGATAATTTTTGATGCAGTCTCTGCAATTCATTTTATTTTATTTTATTTCATTATTTTAAAAATTATTTCTACCTGGTACACTTTCTTATTCTCTCCTTTCTTTTCTCTCTCTCTCTCTCTTTCACACACACACACACACACACACACACACACACCATAGAGATATAAAACAATTTTTCCCAAATAAAGAAATAAGGTAGAACTCAAAGAGGTGGATACATATATTCATGTATCTGATATTTGGGATATTTATATAATTGCATTTCCAGTTATACAAAGCAACATGGGTAGCTTCCAAACAATTAAGTATTTTCACTCTATCAATTAAGAGAAACAAGCTTATATTGTCAGTTAATAGCATACATCTTCATATCAACTGTGACTACATATTTTAACGTTTTCATTACCTCAAAACCACAAAACATCTGATCGAGCTACACCTGTCTATTATTTGGAGCTTTTTCTGTGCTGGTAGGATCTGATGTTTGACAAGCATTATCATAAGCTCTATCAGGCACTTAATTTAGATTTATAAGTACACCACCACAAATATCTTGTGTTGATGACTTAAGCAGATTGATAGTTATCTTAATTCCAATATGGTAGACTTATTGGTACTTTTGTCTAGCCAGTCTTTAGATGACCGATAATACTGACTGTGATTACTTCTCCTGGTACTAGCCACCAATTTTTTTTTTTTTTAATTTTTTTTGCAGTACATGGGCCTCTCAACTGTTGTGGCCTCTCCCGTCATGGAGCACAGACTCCGGACGCGCAGGCTCAGCGGCCATGGCTCACGGGCCCAGCCGCTCCGCGGTATGTGGGATCTTCCCAGACCCAGGCACGAACCCGTGTCCCCTGCACTGCGCCACCAAGGAAGCCCTAGCCACCAATTTTTGAGCATTTGTAAGAGATGCTATTCCAGGTATTCATATTTATGATTTATAATTATCAGACCTACTGTGAATGTTATATAATATTTTCCCTATTATACAAATAAGAAGGACACCACAGTTCAAGGGTAATAGCTTGACCTATAAAACAGAACTAAGTTAGTGAGCTAGGTCTATAATGTAAAGGTGTATGGTTCCAAAGCCATGTTGTTTTACACATTATGTCATGCTACCTGAGGTTGATTTAATTTGATTTCTATTTTTAAATATTTTTGCAATCTATCTGAAATCTAATCACAATTTGTCATTATCTCTTACCATAGGCAAAATGAACTGTTAAAACTAGTCAAAGCCATGTATAGTGAACATTTGTGACTCATGTTGGCCATGTGGCACTACAAAGATGAATGTGATAAGATCCCCCCAAAAAACACCTTGCAGATTATAATGAATAGTATTAATACACACTTGGGATTTTAAAATTCTATAAAGGAGTAATTAATTTTAACTTGTACAATCTAGCAAGCCTTGTAGGAGAAATAGGTCTGGACAAATAAGTAAAACTTGAACACATAGATATGAGGACAAGAAAGAGGAGATAAAAGATTTTAAGCAAAGGCACTGAAGTTCAGAGACGTTAGACTGAAAACTGCAAACATGGACAGAACATAGTTTTGCTTTCCCGAGATGGTATATGTCCAGGATTTGTGTTTGTTGTAAGATATGATGATAATATCCTCACTACCACCACCACTACAACTTCCTTACTTCTTTCCCTTCCTTCTGAAAATACTAAAGTCGACAACTAAATATAGTAATTGACTAAAATTATAGATTCTATAATATATAATATACTTTTATACACATTTTAGGTTATTTTTATTATAAAATAGTAAGTCAGTTCTATATTTCAAAATTACCTTTATGACCTATTGAGAGTTGTTATGAATGAAACTGCTTGGACACTGGGAATAATCTGATTTGATAATTACAACTCACCACATTCTAAGGAAGAATTAAACTAGGAAAGAAATTGAACCTATGAAAGAACATGTATATACATGAGCATATTTATTAACTCTTACCTCCCATATCATCTCTCAGCATTTTGTACCTGCTTTTAATATATCATTTAGAGAACTGTATTTGAATTATTTATTTTACATGTTTGTTTCTCCCCCCAAATTCAGTCTCTTCTGAATGAAGTTCCACATCTTTCCATTCTTTAGATTAATAGGACAAAATGCTTTGTCATATTTTCATCTTTTGAAAAAGTGTAAAGTTGATTTATATTTAATAATGCCTTGTTAAATTCAGAGAATAACCTTTACTATGAAAGCACAAGTATTGTCATATTTCCTACAGAAAAAAAAAATGCACTTGTATGACTCTGAACCAAATGCATCTATTTTATGAGCACTATCTTATTTTTAGTTTAAGAAAGCTCAACAATTATTTCAAAAATGATATCTTCAATTGGGGTATATTAATGTAGATAAACATGCATAACTCATCTGGATAAATGCCTAATGAAAAACATTGAGATAATTCTATTTTAAAGAGGGAGAGACATAAGTCATATACAATTGTTAAAAGAAGTATAACTAAAACCATAACAAAGAACCAAACAGAAATTATGGAGTTGAAGAATAAAATAAATGAAAAATTTTAAAACTGCAATGTAGAGTGTCAAAGCAGACTTGATGAAGAAGAAGAAAGAATCTTTAAACTCAAAGACAAATTATTTGAAATTACCCATACTACCCAAAGTGATCTGTAAAGTCAAAGCAATCCCTATCAAAATTCCAATGCATATTTCATAGAAGTACAAAAAAAATCCTAAAATTCATATAGAAGTACAAAATACCCTGAATATCAGATTAATCTTGAGAGTCTTGAGAAAGATGAACAAAGTTGGAGGTAGCACACTTCATGATTTCAAACTATATTACAAAGCTATAGTAATCAAAAGAGTATGGTATTGGCAAAAAACAGACACATGGATCAATGGAGCAGAATAGAGAGCCCAGAAATCCACACATATACGGCCAACTAAACTTCAACAAAGATAGCCAACAATACCCAGGGAGGAAAGAATAGTATCTTCAAAAATGATGCTGGGAAAACTGGATATCAACATGGAAAAGAATTACATTGTACCCTTACCTTACATCATACACAAAAACCAACTTAAAATGAAGTAAAGACTTAAACATAAGACCTGAAACTATAAAACTTTTAGAAGGAAACATAGGGGACAAACTCCTTGACATTGGTCCTGGCAATTTTTTAAAAATTTGATACTGAAAGCACAGGCAACGAAAGCAAAAAAAGACAAATGGGACAGCGTCAAACTATAAAGCTTCTGCACAGCAAAAGAAGCAATCAATAAAATGAAGAGGCAACCTATGGTATGGGAGACAATATTTTCAAACCATATATCAGATAAGAAGTTAATATCCCAAATATATAAGGAACACATTTACTCAACAGCAAAAAAAAAAAAAAAAAAAAAAAAAAGCAATCTGCTTAAAAATTCAGCAAGAACCTAAATAGACATTTTTCTAAAACACATACAAATGGCCAACAGGTATATGAAAAGATGCTCAACATACTAGTATTTCAGAGAAATGCAAATCAGAACCACACTGAGATATCACCTCACACCTGGTAGACAGTCATTTTCAAAAAGTGAAAAAAAAAAAAAAAAAAAGTATTGGTGATGATGTGAAAAAAAGGAACTTTTGTACTCCACTGTGGCAATGTAAGTTGGTACAGCCATATGGAAAACAGCATGGAGCTTCCTCAAAAATTAAAAAATAGGACTATCAAATAATTGAACAGTTCCAATTCTGGGTATATATCCAATGAAATAAAATCTCTACCCTAAAGAGATATTCTTCTCCACATTATCCCTGACCTCCAGTATCATTTTCCTCTCTCACCAAATGCACATACTCTAATATATTTCAGTTCTGTCCTTGGGTATATATCCATCCTCATAAAATATTTAGTGTTGTGTTTGTTTATAGGAATTTATGCATATTTCCCTTTTTATTTTCATAACTGCTATAACTCCTTAGATTTTATTCTATTCCTTGCTCTTTATTTTTTTATTTTTTATTTTTTTTGGTGGTACGTGGGCCTCTCACTGTTGTGGAGCACCGGTTCCGGACACACAGGCTCAGTGGCCATGGCCCACGGGCCCAGCGACTCCGCAGCATGCGGGATCCTCCCGGACCGGGGCACGAACCTATGTCCCCTGCATCTGCAGGCGGATTCTCAACCACTGCGCCACCAGGGAAGCCCAATATTCCTTGCTCTTTAAATGTACATAGTTATTAAAATACATGTATATTTGCATTTGTAAATGCTTTTCCTTAGAATTCCCTAACCAAGCAGCAATTTGATATTTTTGTACTTTTTTTCTACTTTATTTCTATTTTTCTAAATTTTAACATATCTCCATCCTAATTTTAACTTCTGCTTTAATCATACTGAAACTCCTTTGGTCCCAGGCCACTTGTCATGCTTTTCTTTCCTTTCCATCCTTTTCATCTTCCTAAAATCCCTTTTCCTTTCCTGTGTGCTTGAAAACTCTCTTCCAAATACTGTTTCTTTAACTTTTGACATTGCCTACATTATTAGTTAGTTAGTTAAATAAATGAAGTAAATTAAAACTTAAATTGACTTAAAACACACACACACACACACACACATACACTTGTTAATTTACAAAACCAGAGTCTTAAAGAGAAGGCAGGTAGATGATTAAAGCAAGGACAAATTGTTTTGCTAAAATCCTGGCTTTGCTCTGCCCCCAGCATGTTTGTTACATCCTGAGACTGGACCCTTCATAACTGCAGCAGCTATTTGGGCTATGCTTCCTCATGCATAGTTGTGAGCAAGGGAGCCTGTCTTCCTCAGGTTTTAATGGTAAGGAAGCTTCTTTCCATGAAGCCTGTATCAAATTCTTCTCAGGTTAACTGACCAAATTTGCTTAGGCCTGCCCTTTCATATGTCAGATACTTGCAAGGGGGAATTTGTTTACCAGGATTAGATTAGACTGTTTTGAACACATCAATCAGTTTCCCTTGAAACACATGGGTTGAGATCTTGAGGAAGCATACGTGCATCAATCAGATTTCTCTTACAAAAGGAGAAAGCAGCGTTTGCACACTGAGAAGAAACAACATGGATACCACACAGACTCACTCCTTACCCTGTTTAGTAAAAGTAAATAAATGCTCCTATCTCAGACTTACACAGCACAATAAATATAAACATGCATATGGGTATCATATGTTTCATTGTGGAAGATCAATACTTTCAAAAACTGGATGAATATTAAAGAGTTAACTTTATTAGATTTGGCTTCCTCATCATTAAAGAAGGGACATGATGTTAATCGCCTCCCTGCGCAGTTGTAGTTTTTAGCACCATTATTAGCACATAATACTTGGTATTGTCCTAAGCCTGGGTTGATTATTCAACAGTGCTATTATTATTAACTCTCCATTCTAGATGAGCATGAGCTCTGCAGTTTACCATTTTCTAGTATGATATAAGTTATAACATTTGGCTAAAGTCAAAGTTTAAAAAAAAAACAGCCTCTTTCACTCTTGTTAAGAAATTATATTGTAATTGCAGTTGTTTTTGAAACACACATTTACACACTCACAAACACATACACACACACCCATACACACCCTCAGCATAGAGATTCTCAGTTGCAGGTGAGACAGTATCAGGATTTCTTTTCAGAGATATTTGGGAACACCCATCTATTACCTTATTGTATATTTAACGTTTTTAGTTCTCAGATATCCTTCCTGTCTTAGTACACCCAAACTTGCCTATTTATCTTCTTTTGATCTTTCACACTTTAACATGAATGTCTTTTCAGCAGAGACAGCTTCATTGGCCCACCCCTCCAATACTAGGACTGTGCTTTAAACGGATAAGTAGGACCATGTCCTTTGTATTCGTAATTCAGAAGATTTATTAAGTAATACATTATACATTTATTTGTAATGATTTGATTGTCATATTATTTTCAACAAGACTCTTTTTGGATTTTGTTCATAATATTATTCAGTTCCTACCACATATTCAAAAAATATTTGTTAAATATGGTGTACTGGGTAAGATTCTCTGGAGGCTGTTAATTTATGAGTGTTCTGTGTGGCGTGGGGGAAAAAGTCAGTATTCTAAATGGATATCAATCTCAGGCTATAACCTCAGGTATTACAAATGTAACTTCACTTTTCTATTAAAGAACTTAAGTTGTAAACGATCTTTATTACATTACATGATAGAGAAACATTATTCAATCAGTAATGAAAATCTCAACCCATTATGTGTTTCTCCAGTCAAAACAGGTCTCTTTCACGCCATAGTGAGTTCTATGATCTGGGGCTTAGGTAGTAACCTACTTGGAGGGTGAGATTATATGTTTTTGGGGTACAGTCACCTCACCCCACAGGCATCTGCTGAGTCATCTCCATCCTCACCAAGTCTCACAGAGTCAGACCATATAAAGTGTTGTTGAGGCCTCCTTCTCCCAATCACAAGACTTCTCTAAACCTGGCTGTCAACAAGATATCCACACTTTTCTTGGGCACAACTGAAACATAATGTTACTCATACCGGTACATAAAAACCTAACAAAACTTTCTCAGGCCCCTCTGATTAAAGGGCTCTTGCTAGTGTTTCTATCCTATCCTATGGCTTCTGAACTATGGTGCATGCCACAAATGCAATGAGGTGTGCCATGTTCTCAGGCAACATAAAGAAAGCAAGGCTACATTAACAGTGTCAGTTAGAAAGGTTTGGTTGATAAAGAAGAATCATATGACCCCAAATAAAAATACTTATATACTCATAGTCTATTGCAGGAAAAGATACAATACGATGACAGCATTAAAGCAAGGGTACGTATCACAGATGAAGGATGCCTCATAGGAAAGTGTCCAAAGAAGCCGGGTGTGAGCCACAATTGCCCTGCTTCTGTAGGGTTTATCAAACAGACTTTCCCTCTCAGATCAGGACCATTATATGTATACAAAATACTTCAGAAACAGAACCCAAAATGGGGACTCCCTTGAGGACTCTGATGGTCATGTAAGCATATTCTACCTAATCAGACCCAAATGCAAATTGTCCCAGAAACCTCACAGATACCAGGTGCAAAACATCAATCTCACTGTTATCAATAGAAGAATGCTGACAAGCTGATAGAAACCATCTCCAAACTCCATAGACCTATGGTTACCAGCCAACACTATTTAATCAATATGTTTCATGCCTCGATCAGCATTCAGTGCCCTGCAGGTAATTCAGCAAACAGAGCAGGCCAATTCCAGGGTAGAATTAAACTCAGAACAAAGGAAGAGCCTGGATTTATTTGAGCAATGTCTTCCAAAATATATTTACACCTAGATTATTTCTCTCCTTTTATCCTCCAACAACAGTCTATAAATATTTAAATCATCTGGAACTGCACCAGTGTTCTGGCAGGAAAAGAAGGCACACTAAAATACAGCAATTAAGGAGCCTTCAATAAAGAGACATTTTCAAATGGCGGCTGGTGTGACCAATACAGGATGTTGCCATTCCCAGAACTAAAAACAATGGTAAAATATTAGCAGACCTAGGTCAGAGTAGCCAAGGAAATAATAGCTTTTGGAAATAAGAAAAAGTAACTGTATGGAAAGGATAACTGATGGAAGGTCCAAGAGCTGTGCACTTCAGACACTAGATGCAGCCAACCAAAGCTGATGAATAACAATATGGCTCTGGGAAATGGAGAATACATACCCTGGCTGTATTCTCTTCCTTGACTCTGATATTCTTCCAGAGGACATGGGAAGTCATTGATACATTCAATTTGGTGCAGAGTCTGAGACACAGAGCACGTGAATAATATGAAGAATGCATCTGGAGAGGCAAGAGGAGAATATCCATCATGGGGTTAGGGAAAGGTAAAAACCTGGCTCTTATGTCATGGTGCATTCTTAAAAATCCATAGTATTTTAGGGAATATAATTTATGCTTGACTACACTCAAGGATTGAAAAGTAACATTGCAGGACAAAACAACATGAAAGCATAGGCATTTTACACTCAGAATCATTTTTTTTTCTTTTAATTGGGGAGATTTATTTTATTTATTTATTAATTATTAACATCTTTATTGGAGTTTAATTGCTTTACAATGCTGTGTTAGAGTCTGCTGTATTCAGCTATATGTACACATATATCCCCATATTCCCTGACTCTTCCATCTACCTCCCACCCTCCCTATCCCACCCCTCTATGTGGTCACAAAGCACTGAGCTGAACTCCCTGTGCTATGTGACTGCTTCCCACTACCTATCTACTTTACATTTGGTAGTGTATATATGTTCATGCCACTCTCTCTTTGTCTCAGCTTACCCTTCCCCCTCCCCGTTTCCTCAAGTCCATTCTCCACGTCTGCATCTTTACTCCTGTCCTGCCCCTAGGTTCTTCATGACCATTTTTTTTCTTAGATTCCATATATATGTGTTAGCATATGGTATTTGTTTTTCTCTTTCTGACTTACTTCACTCAATATGACAAACTCTAGGTCCATCCACCTCACTACAAATAACTCAATTTCGTTTCTTTATATGGCTAATATTCCATTGTATATATGTGCCACATCTTCTTTATCCATTCATCTGTCGCTGGACACTTAGGTTGCTTCCATGTCCTGGCTATTGTAAATAGAGCTGCAATGAACATCATGGTACATGACTCATTCTAAATTATGGTTTTGTCAGGGTATATGCCCAGCAGTGGGATTGCTTTGTCATATGGTAGTTCGATTTTCAGTTTTTTAAGGAACCTCCATACTGTTCTCCATAGTGGCTGCATCAGTATACACTCCCACGAACAGTGGAAGAGGGCTCCCTTTGCTCCACACCTTCTCCAGCATTTACTGTTTGTAGATTTTTTGATGATGGCCATTCTGACCAGTGTGAGGTGAGATCTCATGGTAGTTTTGATTTGCATTTCTCTAATGATTAGTGATGTTGAGCATCCATTCATGTGTTTGTTGGCAATCTGTATATCTTTCTTGGAGAAATGTCCATTGAGGTCTTCTGTCCATTTTTGGATTGGATTGTTTGTTTTTTTGATATTGAGCTGCATGAGTTGCTTGTATATATTGGAGATTAACCCTTTGTCAGTTGCTTCATTTGCAAATATTTTCTCCCATTCTGAGGGTTGTCTTTTGGTCTTGTTTATGGTTTCCTTTGCTGTGCAAAAGCTTTAAAGTTTCATTAGGTCCGATTTGTTTATTTTTGTTTTCATTTCCATTTGTCTAGGAGGTGGGTCAAAAAGGATCTTGCTGTGATTTATGTCATAAAGTGTTCTGCCCATGTTTTCCTCTAAGAGTTTGATAATGTCTGGCCTTACATTTAGGTCTTTAATCCATTTTGATTTTATTATTGTGTATGGTGTTAGGGAGTGTTCTAATTTCATTCTTTTAAATGTAGCTGTCCAGTTTTCCCAGCACCACTTATTGAAGAGGCTGTCTTTTCTCCATTGTATACTCTTGCCTCCTTTAATAAAGATAAGTTGACCATATGTGCGTGGGTTTATACCTGGGCTTTCTATCCTGTTCCATTGATCTATAGTTCTGTTTATGTGCCAGTACCATACTGTCTTGATTACTGTAGCTTTGTAGTATAGTCTGAAGCTGGGGAGCCTGATTCCTATAGCTCCAATTTTTCTCTCAAGATTGTTTTGGCTATTCGGAGTCTTTTGTGTTTCCATACAAATTGTGAAAATTTTTGTTCTAGTTCTGTGAAAAATGCCATTTGTAGTTTGATAGGGATTGCACTGGTACTATAGATTGCTTTGGGCAGTATACTCATATTCACAATGTTGATTCTTCCAATCCAAGAACATGGTATATCTCTCCATCCTTTTGTATCATCTTTAATTACTTTCATCAGTGTCTTATAATTTTCTGCATACAGGTCTTTTGTCTCCTTAGGTAGGTTTATTCCTGGGTATTTAATCTTTTTGTTGCAATGGTAAATGGGAGTGTTTCCTTCATCTCTCTTTCAGAATTTTCATCTTTATTATATACAACTGCACGAGATTTCTGTGCATTAATTTTGTATCCTGCTACTTTACCAAATTCATTGATTAGCTCTAGTAGCTTTCTGGTAGCATCTTTAGGATTCTCTGTGTAGAGTATCATGTCTGTAGAGTATTATGTCATCTGCAAATGGTGACAGTTTTCCTTCTCCTTTTCCGATCTGGATTCCTCTTATTCCTTTTTCTTCTCTGATTGTTGTGGCTAAGCTTCCAAAACTATGCTGAGTAATAGTGGTGAGAGTGGGGAACCTTGTCTTGTTCCTGATCTTCGTGGAAATGGTTTCAGTTTTCACCATTGAGGATGATGTTGGCTATGCGTTTGTCATATATGGCCTTTATTATGTTGAGGTACGTTCCCTCTATGCCCACTTTCTGGAGGGTTTTTATCATAAATGGGTGTTGAATTTTGTCAAAAGCTTTTTCTGCATCCATTGAGATGACCATATGGTGTTTCTCCTTCAATTTTTTAATATGGTTTATCACATGGATTGATTTCTGTATATTTAAGAATCCTTGCATTGCTGGGATAAACACCACTTGATCATGGTGTATGATCCTTTTAATGTGCTGTTGGATTCTGTTTGCTAGTATTTTGTTGAGGATTTTTGCATCTATATTCCTCAGTGATATTGGTCTGTAGTTTTCTTTTTTTGTGACATCTTTGTCTGGTTTTTGTATCAGGGTGATGGTGGCCTAGTAGAATCAGTTTGGGAGTGTTCCCCCGACTGGTATATTTTGGAAGAGTTTGAGAGTGATAGGTGTTAGCTCTTCTCTAATGTTCTATAGAAATTGCCTGTGAAGCCATCTGGTCCAGGGTGTTTTTGTTGGAAGATTTTTAATCACAGTTTCAGTTTCAGTTTCAGTACTTGTGACTGGTCTGTTTATATTTTCTATTTCTTCCTGGTTCACTCTCAGAAGGTTCTGCTTTTCTAAGAATTTGTCCATTTCTCCCAGGTTGTCCATTTTACTGGCATATAGTTGCTTGTAGTAATCTCTCATGATGCTTTGTATTTCTGCAGTGTCAGTTGTTACTTCTCCCTTTCATTTCTAATTCTATTGATTTGGGTCTTTTCCCTTTTTTCTTGAAGAGTCTGGCTAATGGTTTATCAATTTTGTTTATCTTCTCAAAGAACCAGCTTTCAGTTTTATTTATCTTTGCTATCATTACTTTCATTTCATTTTCATTTATTTCTGATCTGATCTTTATGATTTCTTTCCTTCTGCTATCTTTGGGGTGTTTTTATCTTTCTTTCTCTAATTGTTTTAGGTGTTAGTTGTTTATTTGAGATGTTTCTTGTTTCTTGAGGTAAGATTGTCTTGCTGTAAACTTCCCTCTTAGAACTGCTTTTGCTGCTTCCCATAGGTTTTGGGTTGTTGTGTCTTCATTGTCATTTGTTTCTAGGTATTTTTTGATTTCCTCTTTGATTTCTCCAGTGATCTCTTGGTTATTTAGTAGTGTATTGTTTAGCCTCCATGTGTTTGTATTTTTTATAGTTTGATATCTAGTCTTGTAGTGTTGTGGTCAGAAATGATACTTGATATGATTTCAATTTTCTTTACTTTACTAAGGCTTTATTTGTGACCCAAGATATGATCTATCCTGGAGAATGTTCCATGAGCACTTGCAAAGGATGTGTATTGTTTTTTTGTATGGAATGTTCTATAAATATCAATTAAGTCTATCTTGTTTAATGTGTCATTTAAAGCTTGTGTTTCCTTATGTATTTTCATTTTCGATGATCTGTCCATTGGTGAAAATGGGGTGTTAAAATCCCCTACTATTATTGTGTTACTGTTGATTTCCCTTTTTATGGCTGTTAGCATTTGCCTTATGTATTGAGCTGCTCCTATGCTGTATGCATAAATATTTACAATTGTTATATTTTCTTGGATTGATCCCAATATCATTATGTAATGTCCTTCTTTGCCTCTTGTAATAGTCTTTATTTTAGTCTATTTTGTTTGATATGAGAATTGCCTATCCAGCTTTGTTTTGACTTCCATTTGCATGGAATATCTTTTTCTATCCCCTCACTTTCAGTCTGTATGTGTCCCTAGGTCTGAAGTGGGTCTCTTGTAGACAGCATAGATATATATGGGTCTTGTTTTTGTATCCATTCAGCCAGTCTATGTCTTTTGGTTGGAGCATTTAATCCATTTACAGTTAAGGTAGTTATCAATATCTATGTTCCTATTACCATTTTCTTAATTGTTTGGGGTTTGTTTTTGTAGGTCTTTTCCTTCTTTAGTGTTTCCTACCTAAAGAAGTTCCTTTAGCATTTGTTGTAAAGCTGGTTTGGTGGTGCTGTATTCTCTTAGCTTTTGCTTGTCTGTAAATGTTTTAATTTATCTTTCAAATCTGAATAAGATCCTTGCTGGGTAGAGTAACCTTGGTTGTAGGTTTTTCCCTTTCATCACTTTAAATATGTACAGCCACTCCCCTCTGGCTTACAGAGTTTCTGCTTAAAGATCAGCTGTTAACCTTATGGGTTCTTTCCAACTCCAATGTTGAGTGGAGTTGGGTCTTAACTTTGAGATGGAGATCTCTGGGAGAGCTTTCGCTGATTGATATTACATGGGGCTGGGAGGTCTCTGGTGGTCCAGTGTCTTGAACTCAGCTCTCCCACCTCAGAGCCTCAGGCCTGACTCCTGGCTGGAGCACCAAGACCCTGTGAGCCACATGGCCAGGTACGTGGGGAGTTTCTTGCCTTTTGGGAAGTCTCAGGTCTTCTTTCAGCATTCAGTAGGTGTTCTGTAATTTTCCACATATATATGTAATTTTGATGTATTTGTGGGGAGGAAGTTGATCTCCATGTCTTACTCCTCAACTATCTTGAAGGTCCTTCCCTTATAACATCTGAGAAGCAGGTGTGCTGGCCTGTGTGATCTGGCTTTGTGTGTCTCTGTGAGACCGGCCTCACTGCATCATGCTCCATCAGATGAATTTTAATAACTCAAGGGGCACTGCTGAAGTCCCAACACATCTTTAACCTGATGCTGTTTACAAACTCATGAACTCAACATATTGAGAGGCCAACAACCAGAAAGTATTCAGATTCTTAATTTTCTTTATTAGCAGTAAATATGAAAACAAGGTTCTCTTTTTTTCACAGCTCTCCCAGGAGTCATGAACTGAAGTCTGATAAAGGCAATTATGTAGAGCTGTGATGGAAATTAACAACTAAAGTAGTGCCATTCGAACTGAATTCCGGATACAAATGCTGGTCCAGGAACCATTTGATTCTGGTCTTTAGATGGCTTGCATGAAATAGATGTTTGGTTAATTACAATAAGGCAGAATGGAGGAGACTCCTTGCCTGACAGCTGTTTTCCAACAGCCAGATGAAGAGACACATAAGGTGGGATCCTGAACAAAGGAGCTCCTGTCCTCGTGGAGTTTGGGGACCTCTTTGGGTCGGTGGGAGTTTCTCACTCTCCTCCCCTTCTCGCCAGTTCCCAGCAACTGGAGAGGTGATCACAGAAGGGACCAGAGAGGTGGCGGCAGGGAAGAGGGCAGCAGCTGCTGCAGCTGCCTCTGGCTGTGGTGTGGTGCCTCCCGCAGAATCATTTTCTCTTCTGTTTTTTTAGGGTGGAATTCCATCCTGCATGTAGTGATAAATTGGCTGGGGAAAAAAGGCTATGGGGCAAAAGGAAATTACCAAAAGAATAAAAGACATTGTGTTAATATACTAAAGTATCATTTACTACTATGGTTATAAATCCTTTGATTTCTATTATCTCATTTTAATTGATAATAAGGTATTTATATATTTAGATAATGTTTTGATATTTATATATTTATCAATATATTTAAGCTAATCTTTTCTATAGTTGGACAAATAAGGATATTTAGGCTCCAAGAAATTAAACCACTCTTCTAAAGTCACACATATATTGGTTTCTTAGTCATACCTAGAATCCACACCTAGTTCTCTGATTCATTTTTCTTTTTACTATAAATCTGACTATATAGATCACTTATTTGATGCAGTATAATAAATAAATAAGCAAACAAAAATTGGCCATACCATTTCTTCTAAATTTCAAACATTTCTTCTAAATTTCAACATGACACTGGAGCACAAATATTAGAAAAAAATACAAAAGTTAAGCATTTTGAAAAATGAGCTCTTCAATTAGACAACATAATAGAGTACACTACATTGTGACTATTTATATGTTGGGATAATATTAAGAGTCAGAGATTGAATATTTTAACAGCATTCAAATGCTACACATTAAAATATGTATAGTTACCATCTCATTTTATGAATTAGATTTTTATAGAAATTACAGACAAAATGAGATATTTCAAACATGAAACTTATTGATTAACATGCCCAAATAAAAATCTATCTATTTTTTGAAATTAATGTTTAAAGTCCATCACAGATAAGTGCTACATTGTTATTTCCTGGAAAACTTTTGAGTAGTCAACTATACCTATATGGTACTAAAATGAATTTTCATGATTTAAATTGCAATGACTAATCCAAAAGCTGAATTATTGGGTGTGATGATAAATTTTCTACGTCAGCTTGGCTAGGTACCCAGATAGCTGGTCAAATATTATTCCTGAAGTCTATCAATATGTTTTCTACTTTCTTGTCCAGGTTCACCATTAACCACTATTTCCTTTTCCAGGGACTCTAGGTAAATAACCCAATGAAGTTTGTATTCATTGGTTCCTAAACATTTCATTCTTTATGCTTCTTAGTCTTAGCTAACTCTCTTCTCTCTCCTTGTCTTCAATGATTTTTCAGCACCCTTTCCTTCCACTCTAGAAAAATCATTGCTTATTCTTTAACAGAGTGCCCAAAATTGCACTCTGTTAAGTCCTCTTTAACTTTTCCAGACAAATTTGTCATTTCCTTCTCTGTGCTCCCGCTGTATTACTCACACTTAACATGTACTATTAAATATTTCTGATATTAAAAAAGCTTAAACAATAATATGAAAGAATCATGCTCACACAAGCTATTGTAAGAAACAAAATATTATCAGTAAAATAGAAGCCACCTTCTTCTCAGAGTTAACCACTATCTTAATATTGATATTTGTTGTTTTTATAGATACTTTATGTTTTTATTATATTTTATATCCTTAACTATATAGAGATATACAAATATATAATATATATATATTACTTGCATGTCTTAAAGTTTTAAATTAATATTCTCTATGTAAGTATTAATATGTATTATTAATATATGTAATATATGTGTATGTATGTGTGTTTGTGTGTTCTTTCTTCTAAAACTGACATTTTTGGAAAAGAGGTTCAATAAATTTGTGGTGTGTACATTTATGAGGAAACTTGTGGTATCTTTGCATGGCATAGATGTAACTTATTTAATTGTTATGCTGATAACAGACATTTTAGATGTCTAATTTTTTTTTGCTGTTACAAAATCTGTTGCTCTAATATCTTTGTACATATATGTGCATTACTTTCTCTAGGCCTCACAGTAAGAAGTGGAATTGTTAGCATCTAGGACATACAAATTTTACCTTAATTTTTATATACTGCCAAATTGTTTTCCAAGATGGTGTTCCAATTTTATCCAACTAACAATGCATAAAAGTTCCCACAGCTCCATATGTTTGCCATCATTCGGTGTTGCTATTTCATTTTTTCATAATTTAATGGATGTGACATAGTATCTCACTGTGCTTTTAATTTATTTTCCACTAACTTCATATCTTCTTGGTCATTTACTGTTTTTTCTTCTGTAAATTGCCCATTCATTTTTTTTTTTTTCTTCCAGTTTACAAGACTTCTTTTCTGTAGCCTGTGATAGCCTCAAGGGCAGAGGCCATGTATTATTCATTTTTCCACACTGGCATTTTATGATGCTCAAATAAATGTTTGATGATTGAAAATCATAAGTTCCTGATAGGGGTTATTGCAGGCTTTTGGTATCTTTCTCATGTGATAGCCACTACATAAGTTCTTACATTTATGTTACCAGTCAGGGTACAGTTTCCTATTGTGCTTTGAATTTTGATATGCTTGGTTAAAAAAATATTCTAGTGGAGAAGAATGATACATTTACTAGAAATGCTGCACATAGCTTCCTCTGCTTAGCTTAATTATAGCAATTTTAAGTAGTGAAATCCTGCGGTGGAAAATACCTTTTAAAAGTCTGTCTTTATCTTTGTAGTCTTAAGTATATGGCTGGGAATTCATAAGGCATAACATTTATAAAAGTCATAGTGGGAATGTTTTCCTTTGTTTTCTGTTGAATGTTGCTCAAAATAAATTGTATGTTAGCTGATGCCTGTTAAGTATTTAGATTTTATAATATTGCTGTAGTTTAAATAGAATTTGTTCCAAATGATTGTGAGCTTCATATGAACACATTGTCCAATATTTTTCTGTCTATGCCAATTATTATACTTAACATTTATTGGGCTTGTGTAATGTACTGTTTGAAAAATATAAATTATATAAAGCATTTAGGAGAGATAATTCACATTGTAGAATTTAGAATGTAAAAGAGTTCAAATTGCTGCATAAGGCAACCAAATTTTGACATATTAACTGTTGTAAGCTTCCTTTTTATTTAGGAGGTATTTGGAAAATTTTATGCTCACTTCTTTCATATACAAAATGTGACTCCTCAGAACAAAAACAGTGAAATGGTTGGCTTTTGATTTTGAAAGCTAAGGTCTAGGCAGATGCAAAAAAGGGTCAATAAAATGATGACTGTTTGCTTTTCCTAACATTGAGTAATACCTCAAATTAGTTTGACAGGGAGGAGGGAGAGTACAATGTAACAAGAGCAATAGAATAGATACAGTATAGATATCTGAATAGAGGGTCTCTGACTTGCAGGGTACTCTGGAATGAGGCCAAAAGGCCCATAATGCTATATGAAGGAGTTCAGATTTATACCATAAGGAATGACAAGGCATTGCAAAATATTAAATATGGGAGTAGCAGGATTAGATTTGCATTATACAATAATTAATATGACCGAAGAGTGAAAGATATAGGAGGGAGTGATTAAAAGTAGGGACACTTAGATGTCAATGGCAGGTCTTAAGGAGAAATGGAAACTGAACAATTGATATACAATGGGGAAAGGGAAGAATAAAATATAGAGTGGTTTTCCCAGATGAATTGAGAGGGCTTAAGAGTAATAGTAACAATAGCTAACATTTATATTGTGGTTGCAATATGTTAAATAGCAGCTAAGCAATGGTAGCTAGTAAATGCTTAACCACCAGCTCTCTGGAACCAGGGCTGGGTCAGGGGAGGGCCCTGATTTGTAGTTTGTCCATTGTTTTGGTGTAAATACCCCCAATATGGCCAACTTCAAAGTACCAATAAAATATCACTCAATAGCAGTTGGTCAGAGATGTGAAAAATCTGCTCTCACAAGCTGCTGTGAGTTGGCTCCAATATGCCACTAAAATTTTTTTGACATGTGTTAACTTATAATCCTTATGACATATCTGTCTAAGTCAGGGTTTCTTAACCTCGATACTGTTCCCATTTTGAACAAGATAGTTGTTTGCTGCAGGGTGTTATCCTGCAAGTTGTTGAATGTCTAATATCATCCTGGCCTCTACCCCCTAGATGTCAGTAGTACATCCCCCACACTAGTTGTGACAACCAAAAATGTCTCCAGTCATTGTCAAGAGTTCTCTAGGGGAAAAAAAAAATCAACTCCAGTTGAGAATAACCACGTTAAGGCATATAATTTTCTTTTTCTTTTCCATCTTCTTTTCTTCCTCCACTTCTTCCTGATTCTTTATTTTCCTCTACTTCTTTCTATCTTTGCAAATGAAGAAATTGAAACTTAGAAAAGTTAGATACATTTCCCATTGGACCATTCAATATATAAACTCATAGTCTGACCCCAAAGCAGACAGATGGAAGGACAGATAGATATACAGAGACATAGACATAAATATGTAATCTCAATGCTATAATTATTGGATAGGAATTATCATGAATCAACCAGTCCTTATCCTGACATCCATTTTGCATGGTCATTAATTTCATCCTTGGTTTAATAGAGAGTTTCTGCTTGTAGAATAAAACAATATATTAAAATTAATAAATGATTAACATTACAATAAAATTTTGTTGTGATCATTCGTAATCATATCTCTGTGACTCAGTTTATTTTTTGTGAAAATGGGATAGTAACATATCTACATCAAGAACTGTTATGCAAAAAGTAAAATAAGAGAAAGACAACTACTATATGATATCCCTTATACTTGGAATCTAAAATAGCTGAACTCACAGATATGGAGACTAGAATGGTGTTTAACCAGGGGCTGGAGGGTGGAGAAAATGGGAGACATTAGTCAAAGAGAACAAATGTCAAGTTATTATAAAATGAATAATTTCTGGGGAATCTAATGTACAGCATAGTGATTATAGTCAATAATAATGTATTATACACTTGAAAGTTGCCAGCAGAGTAGTTACATCAGTACCTGTTTTCACTAACTGAAAGAAATCTGAAGAGGATTTCCACTTAAGAAAAAAGCCATTACTGTACTAATACAGATATTTTGGACAAGCCAATTGGCATGACTGCAACTTTTGGAAGGCAGGGGAACACCCTTTGCTTTAGGCCATTTCGACTTCGGAAAGGTTTCAAAGGAATACTCTACTTTCAGAAAGCACAGAAAACCTGTGTTAGCTAACATTATGGTAGTATCATTTTGCAATATATAAGTATATCAAATCAACAACTTGCATACATTAAATTCACACAGTATTCTATTTCAATTATATCTCAGAAAAGCAGGGAAAAAAACGGCTTGTTATGTATATTAACTAAGAGACCTACTCTGCTTAGAATAGTGCCTGGCACATAATTAGCTATGAATGAATCTTAGTATAAAACAAACAAATAAAAACAATGAAGAGAGATACTATTAAAATTTTCAAACATACTTTGTATAGCCCTTTTATCTTTATAATATATTATCGTATTTGAATACTGCAATATCTCGATCCTGGTGAGTTAGGCAAAACAGGGCTTTCAATCCAATTTTTAGAATAAAGAAATTGAGACTTAGGGAATCTTACATTATAACTTTAGTACACACAGCAGATGGCTGCCAGAGATAGTAGGAATGTGATCTTCCTACCCTTAATGACTTAACCAAGCTTGCTTTACATTATAAAAATTCATTCTGATTTCATTTATGAATATAATTTAGCTCTCTGTGAACTCTGCAGGAGTCCTTTCTTTTCCTCCTGGGTAGTTTTAACTCATAATGAGTATGTCATGTTTGCAGATTTCATATTTTAAAAAGTTGAATTAAAATATACTTTCCATTTTAAATTTACTAACTTCTGATATATGTCATAATAATTTCCAAAAGTTGTAAGCTTTCAATAATTAAACTATTTGAATAGTTTCCCCACGTTTCCAATTTTGTAACACTCATCCAACAAATATCAAATGCTGATTAATGCCAGACTTTGTTTTAGGCATAAGGGATACACTGGAGAATAAGGACTAATCCTCTCCTTTGTGTGGAAATCATGGCAGAGCTGGAGAAGCAAGTAATAACGAGATAAAAAGACATATTTTAAAATAGTGATAAGTGTTCTGAAGAAAAGTTAGGAAGGGAAAGTGGTAGGGTATTTTATTATAAGATACAAAGTAACATGATATCCCTAGAAAATTACCCCTAGAATTTGGGAGTTGACATTCTTTATAATTTGGGAATTTCTGTCTAATCATAAATATATTAAATTATCAATAATTTTATATGCAAATATCTACCCTCATCCCAGGAATCGGTTGACTAATTTGGCTGTTCTTTTTTTGTA
The DNA here is from genome assembly GCF_026419965.1 of Kogia breviceps. Lineage (NCBI taxonomy): Eukaryota > Metazoa > Chordata > Mammalia > Artiodactyla > Physeteridae > Kogia > Kogia breviceps. The sequence goes on along the minus strand of NC_081314.1, from coordinate 50,948,737 downwards.
AACTACCAAGTTTTCTTTTAATATATAACTTATATCGGTGTCCTTAATATTAGCAGTCTTTATTCTTCAGTCTAAATCTCTAATAGTTGGATCATAGCTCACAAACTTAGAATTTTAAAAGTAGGAAGAGATCTAAACATAGAATTCCAAAGTAAGAAGGGATTAAGGAATTACATTTTGCTGATCAGGGCCATATGGGCCTAAAGAAGTTAACCAAATTTCTGAACTCCTAAGGTGACTTGAAAACCCAGCTTTCCATCTCCTATTTTATTATTTTTTTGTATTCTTTGTGTTGATATGATACACCTTACACATACCTATAATAACCTGTCACCTATGTGATGCAACCTTAAGGGGAAATATTAGAGACTCCCTATACCCTCAAAAATCACCTCTCATGCTGTATGATGCCTATAGCCCCCACAGTTCATGAACAGTTCATAAATATTACTTCTTAAATTTCACAAAGCCCTGGCAAGTGTGATATAGTAAACATTATTTGTTATTCACCCATTTTTTATGAATTAAGCTTATCATATGCTTTCTGGGATCAGGATTTAATAGTGTAGAGAAATAAGAGATCTTATCACCAAGGGCATGAGGATTGATAGGCAGCCATATGGAAAACTCAAAAAGCAAATGTTGCCAATTTCACAGTTTGGTTTAATAAACACAGCCACAAGAGTAGAGAGGTTCTCCAAACACTGAATTGTTTTCTGTGAGGAGAAAAGTGGAGGCCATATCCTATAGGAAATCCTTATCTCCTGCTTCCAGTTCAAACACTCCCTGTCTATTACCTGAACAAATTAGTTCCTCATTCAGTCTTCCATTGCTATGCTCTATTCTAGTCCATTGCATGGACAGCAGGTTAGTTTCTCAAGTTCAGATCTGATTATATCATATTATTCTCAAAAGCCTCAATTTTCCCTCCTTCTATTATCTATGAAAAGAATCAAAATTTCTTACTGCTAGTCAAGATTTTCCCAATCTAACCCTGCCTATGCCTTTTTTCTCTTTACACCTTGTATCATTATGTGTCTTTCTGTAGCCTCAAAGAACATGCTCTTTAAATATATTTTCAAGAGAAATTTTAGAGATAATTGTTTTATGGAACAAAAATAATCATGCTACGGTGGTATATGGTTCAGAGAAATAATAAAGGGAAGAAAAAAGAATTATATAAGAAATGGTGAACAACTAGAAGAATGATTTCTAATTATATCTACTATAAAATGATATTTTCATAACAAACATGGATTCTGTAGAATTATACATTGTGTTTCAGTGCAGATGCACAGTTATGTTAGAATAAAATATTTCAAAGCTCTAAGATGTGCTTCTGGCCCTCCAAAGTTCCTGGCCCTCAAATTCCAAAATAAGATTCTAAATTTATTTTTAATCCTACCACTCAGGTAGGTTAAAGCCCAGGAGGAGGGCATAACCTCCTCTCTGATCCTCTGTTTATTCAGAAAGTAAATTTTAAAATTGAGAACTTTTAGTTATTATACAGAGAACTTACCTACCTTGAACAGAGGAACTAAATGGGGAAACCTCAATCTGGATTAAAGGTAGGAAAAAAAGGGTTTCTAGAGAGTAGGCTTTTTAAAAATAAGCTATAAAAAAAAAATAAGCTATAAAAGACAATATGAACATAAAAAGTTCTGTTAATTTTTCTGGAGAATGAGATAGTGGAATTTGAATTGCATTTTTATATTTAACTCTCAACTAGAATATCAAAATATAAGAACAACATGAAAGAGAAACCCTTTGAAATCTATTTATTTTTCCATAACTGCATATTATATTAGCTTTAAGAATACACCACCCAAGATGTATACATTAATTGATACTTTTGTTTCAGAAGAATCATAGTTCAAACAACACCAATTTATTTGTATTTTCTTAATAAATGACACATTTTATTCTTGAGTTCATTATATTAATTTGAGCCTACCAACCTGCTGTAATTAACATTTAAACACTTTAATGTTTATGGCATTTACCTCAGATGCAGCATAGGTACATCTTTATTTCTTACTAAAGTGTGGAATTGTGAGTTTACCCAGACAAAATACTGTACAATTCCCACGGGCCCTATCTTAGCCTGAGTCCCATACAAAAATAAATTGATGTGAGGCAAAGGTGTATGTGCTAACAGTTAACTGAGTAGTATAATTGCAAGGAAGCAAAAGTGAGGGATAAAAGGGATATAAAATGAGGGAGAAAGGAGAGCAAGTACAAGGAGATGTTTTTCTAAGCTAGCCACAGTTTCCAAACAAGCTCAATTTCATAGGGCAACTTCATAGCTGCCCCTTGAATTATTGTGCCTGACAAAATCCTATGGGGGCTATAAGTGGTAGAGAAGTATATGTCTTATTTCTAACCACATTTTCTTTCCTCCTTCCCCTTCCTATCCCATTTGATTACAGTTGCCATTATCTGCCTTGCACTTCCACAAGGTCCTGTCACCAGTCCCCTCCAGGTGACTGATGCAGAAGCCAGACTCTGCTACGCACTGCCTGCCAATGCATAAATACTTCAGTGTGTACCTCTTTGTTAGTATGTGCTGCCCATGGGGCCTAGGGATCTGTAGGAACAGCAGTGGCAGTTAGCTAACACCACAAACTTCTGCTAGAGCCACATCAGAATCTGGAGTAACATATGGACTGATTTTTGTAGAGACTCTAACCCTTGCTACTGTAGTAGAATATTTTGGGTGGTATTCTTATAAAAAAAAACCCACAGTGGTCTTTGCATTAGTCAAGGTTTTTCAGAGAAACAGAAGCAATAGAATGTGTAAATATAATATAGTAAGAGAAGTAGAATGTGTAAATATAATATATTAAGAGATTTATTTTATTTTGACACAAACCATCAGGGGGACTGGCAAGAACAAAATCTGTAGGGTAGACTGCAGACTCAGGGAAGAGTTAATGTTGCAGCTGAAGTCTGAAGACAGTCTTCTGGCAGAAATTATTCTTTCTTGGAGACCTCAGCCTTCAACTGATTGGATGAGGCCCACCCACACTATGGAGGGTAACCTGCTTAACTCAAAGCCTACTGATTTAAATGTTAATCACATCTCAAAAAAATACCATGACAGAAATATCTAGACTGGTGTTTGACCAAAAACTGTATGATAGCCTAGCCAAGTTGACACATCAAATCATCCATCACAGTCACCTTACCTTAAATGTATAAAATGTGTGTATGTATGGTTATGTGTATGTGTGTATACATATATATTTCCTTTTCTTTCACATTTCACTGATCAGAAACATCTTCCTGAGGGTTCTTCCAGAGGTCTTTATGATTTGCAATCCAAACTTCAAAATCAAATGAAAATTTTTTCCTCATTTTAGGTCACCTTGTTCTTCAACTTCATGTTTATTTCTCTGATATCTGCTGTGTCTGATGCTAAACCTCATTCTTGGTTCCTTTCTTCAATTATTTCAACCTTAAACATGCTTTATTACCATTCTCCACTCTTGGAAGAAGTAATTTTGATGATTCCAATGATCCAAACTAGCCTATATTTTTACCTTACCAGCTAAAAATTCCTAAAATTTTTTTTAAATTTATTTATTTATTTATTTATTTTTGGCTGTGTTCGGTTTTCATTGCTGCACACAGGCTTTCTCTAGTTGTGGCAATTGGGGTCTACTCCTTGTTGCAGTGCATGGGCTTCTCATTGTGGTGGCTTCTCTTGTTGTGGAGCAAGGGCTCTAGGTGCATGGGCTTCAGTAGTTGTAGCATGTGGGCTCAGTAATTTTAGCTCATTGGCTCTAGAGCGCAGGCTCAGTAGTTGTGGCACACAGGCTGAGTTGCTCCACAGCATGTGGGATCTTCCTGGACCAGGGCTTGAACCCATGTGCCCTGCACTGGCAGGCGGATTCTTAACCACTGCGCCACCAGGAAAGTCCAATTTAAAAGCAATACAGGGCTTCCCTGGTGGCACAGTGGTTGAGAATCCTCCTGCCGATGCAGGGGACACGGGTTCATGCCCCGGTCTGGGAAGATCCCATATGCTGCGGAGCGGCTGGGCCCGTGAGCCATGGCCGCTGAGCCTGTGTGTCCGGAGCCTGTGCTCTTCAATGGGAGAGGACACAACAGTGACAGGCCCGCGTACCACACACACACACACACACACACACACAAAAAGCGATACAGCTCATCAAATGAATTCAGTAAAGTTGCAGGATACAAAATTAATATACAGAAACCTGTTGTGTTTCTATACACTAAAAACAAACTATTAGAAAGAGAAGTAAAGAAAACAATCCCATTTATGATAACATCAGAAAGAATAAAATACCTAGGAAAAAACCCACCTCAGAAGGTAAAACACCTGTACTCAGAAAACTATAAGACACTGATGAAAGAAGTTGAAGACAGCACAAACAGATGGAAAGATATGCTGTGTTCTTGGACTGGAAGAATTGTTAAAATACCATACTACCCAAGGCAATCTACAGAATAAATGTAATCCCTATCAAAATACCAATGGCGTTTTTCACAGAACTAGAAGAAAAAATGCTAAAATTTCTAGGGAAACACAAATCACCTGAATAGCCAAAACAATTTTGAGAAAGAAAAACAAAACTGGAGATACCATATTCCCAGATTTGAAAATATTCTACAAAGCTACCTTAATCAAAACAGTATGATACTGGCACAAAAACAGACACACAGATCACTGGAACAAAAGAGAGAGGCCAGAAATGAACCCACACTTATATGGGTGATTAATCTACAACAAAGGAGGTGAGAATATACAATGGGAAAAAGACAGTTGCTTCAATAAATGGTGTTGGGAAAACTGAACAGCTACATGCAGGATAATCAGATCAGATTACTTACTCTCTCACACCATGCACAAAAATAAACTGAAAATGGATTAAAGATTTAAATATAAGAACTGAAACCATAAAACTTCTAAAAGAAAACATAGACAGTACTCTCTCTGACATCAGTCTTAGTAATATTTTTTGGATATGTCTCCTCAGGCAAGTGAAACAAAAGCAAAAATTTTAAAAAAAAGAAAGAAAAAGAAAAAAGAACTACATCAAACTAAAAAGTTTTTCCACAGCAAAGGAAACTATCCACAACATGAAAAGGCCACCTACTGCATGGGAGAAGATATTTGCAACTGATATATCTGAAAAGTGGTTAATACTGAAGATACACAAAGAACTCAACATTAAAAAAAAACAAACTCAAACAGTTCAATTAAAAAATAGGCAGAGAATCTGAATATACATTTTTCCAAAGAAGATATTCAGTTGGCCAACAGGCACATGGAAAGATTCTCAACATCAATAACCATCAGGGAATTGCAAGTCAAAGTAACAATAAGATACCATCTCACCTCTATCAGAATGGCTATTATCAAAAAGACAACAAATAACAAGTGACAGTGAGGGTATGGAGAAAAGAGAACCCTCCTGCACTGTTGGTGGCAATGTAAGTTGACACAGCTTCTATGGAGAACAGTATGAGACTCCTCAAAATTAAAAATAAACTGCAATACAATCCATCTATTCCATTCATGGGTATTTACATGAAAAAAAATCAATTAGAAAAGATATATGCAGCCCTATGTTCATTGCAGCATTATTTAGAAGCAACTCAAGTGTCCATACATAGATGAATGAATAAAGAAGATGCAGGACATATATACAATGGAATATTACTCAGTCATAAAAATGAATGGAATCTGGACATTTGTGACAACATGGATGGACCTAGAGGGTATTATGCTAAGGGAAAGAGAAAGACAGAGAAAGACAATGATTTCACTTATGAGTGGATTCTGTAAAACAAAACAAATTAACAGACATAACAAAACAGAAACAGAGTTATAGATACAGAGAACAGTTGGTTGCCAGAGGGAAAGGGAGGGTGGGGAGAGGGAAGAAATAGGAAAAAAATTGTTAATAAATAAAAATAAAAGCAATACAAATTTCCTGTATCAAGATGGTGAGGTAAAGACATTATACTTCCCCTTCTTTTATTTTTTTAAATTTTTAAGCTCTTTTCATTATGAAATCTATTGTATACATAAAATACTGGATGGCTATACTTTGACAACATATGTGATGCTCTCTGAGTATTCTTTTTTGACTCTATTCCCTTCCTTACCTCCAATATATACACTATTCTGTATATTATGGTAAACATCCCCATGTTTTCCTTTAAAATTACCACATATGTGTATGTCTTCAAACAACATGGTGTTTGGTTTTTACTGGATTTTATTTTATATAATTGGAATCACATGTTTTTCTGCAGTTTATGCTCAATGTTATGCCTTTTTTTTTTTTGGTTGCATTGCGTTTTTGTTGCTGTGTGCAGGCTTTCTCTAGTTGCAGCAAGTGAGGGTTACTCTTCGTTGCAGTGCAGGGGCTTCTCATTGTGGTGGCTTCTCTTGTTGCAGAGCACAGGGTCTAGGTGCACAGGCTCAGTAGTTGTGGCTCGGGGGCTCTAGAGAGCAGCCTCAGTAGTTGTGGTGCATGGGCACAACTCTGCATGTGGGATCTTCCCGGACCAGGGCTCGATCCCATATCCCCTACTTTGGCAGGTGGATTCTTTACCACTGTGCCACCAGCAAAGCCTCAATGTTATGCTTTTAAGAATGCTCAGTATTAGTGGAATCAAACAGTATTTGTCTGCACCTAATGTATACTGGAATACATTTTTAAGGTTAGCTTAATATATGTCATGCAAACAGATTGTATCTTCTTTCTTTTTTACCCTATGCTGTACAGTAGGCCCTCACCAGCCATCTACTTCATATATAGTAGTGTACTTATGTCAATCCCAATTCCCAGTCCATCCACCCCCACCCCCTTTGTGTACATACATTTGTTCTCTATGTCTGTTAATGTTTAATGGGGACAGAGTTTCAGTTTAGGAAGGTGAAAAATTCGGAAGATGGATGATGGTGAGAGTTGCACAACAATGTGAATGTACTTAGTGCCACTGAACTGTACAGTTAAATATGGTTAAAATAGTATGCTTTATATTATGTGACTTTTACCGCCATAAAAAACATTTAAAAAAAGAATACACAGTATTGATGCAAGTAGCTGTATTTCCTATACGTTCTCTTCTTTAAAAGTCATCTTAAACACAGAGAAAAAGAAACACAAATAGCAATTTCGATGAAACAGTAGACAATTGTAAGTCTACATTACTGTGCATGAAGACTCAAAGTAATTGGAAGAATAGTAAATAATTTTGTAGAAATTAGGAAGGTTATCTTCATGCCTGCAGAAGAAAATACCCATGAGCAATAGGTTTATAGAACTCATGTACTTCTTCAAAGTCAGAAAGACACTTAACAAAAGGTGGGTATGGGTGGAGGTGAGGGATGAAAAGGCTGAAAAACAAGAGAATTGTATTAGCATCTGTTTAAAGAGCAGTTAGGCCTAAAGACTGATTCTATCACTTCTATCCAATTCTGAAGGAAACAGGTATATTCTCTAGGTCAGAAGATTTAGGAATCCTATCACAGATAAGGACTGGAATAATGTTCCAAATGAAAATATGCCCAGACCATCAATGTGCCCTATTCAATCCCAGAATTCTAGGTGTAGGCATTTTTATCCCAGGAAGGTGATTATAGCATGACTGTGGAAAAACTTAACTGACCTAGAGAAGCAATGTGCCCCAGAGAGAAGACCACAGATCCTTTTTGCATGTAAAACTGAAGGCTTCCCAATTATTCAAAATCCCATATGAAACCCCAGAAATTGATAAAGCCCACGCACACCACTTTAGAGATTAAAATTGCAGATTCAACATCATATTAAGATTCTGTTAACTACTGAAGTCTGCTTATCAGAAAAAAAAAAAAAAAAAAAAAAAAAAAAAAACAAGGGATGGGGTTGGATGGGAAGGAATACTACTTAATTCCCTGGGCAGTCTCTTTACCTACAGTTTTTTTCCCTTTTTTAACCCACCTTTATTTTGAAACCATTATCCTGACTTGGCCTACTAATGTAAACAAACAATAAGGTTTATGAGATGCCGGTAGGTGACTGCTGGTTGAGTAGAGTCTTCCAACAAGACATTCCAGTAACTCTTAAGGGCTTCATTCAAATATAATACATAAAGAAGCATCATCGGACATTTGTGAAGAACTTCCAACATGAAAGGGAAAAAGCCCACTAAAGAGAATTAAGGGGACTAGGAAAAATCAGAGAAAATGCAATGAGCAGAAGTTATAATTCATTTAATAAAGAATGGGGAAATAAGAATAGGATGCTACATAGTAGGGAGACCAGAATGAGGCTGAGGCACATAGACACACACACACACACACACACACACACACCATTTACAGTAATTATTTAAATACTGAAATTAAAAAAAAAATCAGTGAAGGTGTTAGAAGATAAAATTGAAGAAATTTATTAGATTGATTTTCAGAGTAAAAGCAAGAGAAGTCTCAGAAAACAACCAAACCGTAGCACTATGGAGAACATTCCAAATTGCAGCAAAGGCATGCAGGGTCCTAGTGCTTCAGAAAAGAGCAAATGCAATGGACAAATTTCTTAAATAGATTTGGTTGAATGAAATTAGATACAATGGTAGATTTTGCAATGTTATTAGGTAGGGATAACTTAATAATGGGTTTAAAGAAAATTAAGCACACAAAAAAGAGAATTATCAATGCCAATAATAACAGAAAATTGCACAAGAAAGGAAATTTAACCATAGTACACTTTTTGGGTTCACAGTGAGAAATTATTCATAAAGGCATACAATATACAACATTTACAAAGAACATACAAGTACTAAGCCAAGAAACTGTGATTGAACTACTTTGGGAGTATGGTCAGAAGGTAGAGTGATGGAAGGAAGTCAAATTTTTCATCTACTGAAATTGTAGATTTTAAAGTGAATTTAAAATTGATGAATCAGGAAACAATTTTTGGTAGAAACACCTAGGAAAATACCAGAAGCAATGCATAATAGTTAAGAGTGATTGTCTCTGTTGAATGGGGCAATGATGGAAAGGGAAGAGTCACAGATAGAGCACTATATATTTTTTAATCTTTTAAAAAAATTTCTTGTAATATTTCTGCACATTTTGCTTGTATTAACTCACTCCTTTTGTATTTAGAACTAATTAAAGGGGAAACATTATAGGCTTTTCAAAGGAATTTTGGAAAAGAAGATAAACAACATTACTCAAACGTAAAACTGCTAACATAGTTGGATTTCTTCCCACACTCTGTGTGCATATTTTAATAAACTAAACAATTTAAATACTGATTTTTTTCATATAACATGACAAATTAAACACTTGGATGTTATTACAAATTCAGTATGAAGATTATTTTTATTTGTTAAAATACAATTGCTTCAAATAAATAGTCCATAATTTATCTATTTGCCTTTCTTGGTCTGTTAAGTAGTTTTGTTGTGTGATATTATGAGTTCAGAAATGACAAGATGAGAACAAACACCTAAAGATCATTTTCTCAAAATACACTTTCAGAGTTGGAAACACAAATCAAAATTTTAATGCTTGACTCTGTATTGCCAAAGTGCTATCCAAAGTGATTAAACTCACATATCCGACCATCAGAAATAAGTATAAGTGCTTATTTCATTATGGATTCTCCACTTTTTCCTTGGCATTCCTAGGATAGTTCCTAAACTGCCAGTCAGAAAATCTATCCTCCTCCCATTTCAGGGATTGATAGAAGAAATGAATATTTCTCCAAGCAAATGTTAAATGAAAGTATATTTGGTTATTATTATTATGTGTACTAATATCTCTCTATATTCCCTCCCCATACAGAATATGCCCTTATTTCTAATTCTGTATTCATATCATCAATGTAACTAAATGAAATATGAATTGTAAATGCCAGACATTCATCAACACAGTTTTTGGATAAGAACAAAGGGCCAAAATTGGACAAACAGGGGAAACAATATAACTTTACCCCCTTTTCAACCAATATAAGCATAACATTTTAACTAAAAAAAGGGGGAAAAAAAAAACAGGTGTATTTACAATTGCCAGCTTCAAAATGGAAACTTCAGGTCTAGGAAAGGAAGGAGGTAGATAGGTAGTGACTGAGGCTATAAAAGGGTAGCATGAGGAATGCTTGTGATGGAAATATTCTGTATCTTAACCGTGGTACTGGTCACACAGATCTATACATGTGATAAAACTACACAGAAATTACATATTGTATTAGTTTGCTAGAATACCACAGACTAGATGGCTTAAACCACAGAGATTTATTTTTTCACAGTTCTGAAGGCCAGAAGTCCAAGATTAAGGTGTCGAGAGGTGTAGTTTCTTCTGAGGCCTTTCTCCTTGGTGTGTAGATGGTCACCTTCCGGCTGTCCTCATGTGATATTTCCTCTCTCCATGTATAGCTATAGTGTCTCTCTGTTTGCCTAAATGTTCTCTTCTTATAAGGACACCAGTCAGATTGGATTAGGGCCCCACCATAACGCCCTTATTTAACCATAATTACCACTTTAAATACCTTCTCTTCAAATTCAGTCACAGTCTGAGGTACTGAGGGTTAGAACTTCAACATGAATTTGGGGAAGACATAATTTAATCTATAACGTATTATTAATAAATTAATAATATATGTAATCAATAAACACTGATTTTGCATATATTTTTCAGTAATTGATACATTAGTGGGTAAAGTTTTATAAAAGGCAAATACCTGGTTACCTTTCTGATACCAGATTTAAGTGTTACTAATCAATCTTAAATGTAACTTTAGTCTAAACCAAGTCTGAAGAAGTATTCACTTTGAAATATCTCTCTGCAATTATAGCCCTGAAGGGAATATCTAGTTTGTTCTCTGAGTTTAAATTATAGATTATTTTAGGATTTGGCAATAAAGGACTTTTAAGAATACTTCCCCCATTCTCTATCTCTGTTAGAGGAGGTCTTGTCCCAATCTAGTAATGAAACCTATATTTGAATATAAGAATCTTTGGCTTCACAGACTTTTATTTTGATTAGTTGATGTTGGCCAGCTCAAATTATTGTGGTTGTGGGCCTTTTGAAGTATTGTTTTAAATTTGTTGTTTGTCACTTATTATGGGTTACAAAATAGATTTAGTTTGTGCGAGCCATTATTATTATTTCAAATGAAACAGACTAAAAGAGAAATAACAGAGTACAGCATAGGTTTTATGCATTTCAGGTGTGTGTGTGTGTGTGTGTAGTGTCATGATGTAGAAAGTGTATTTTTAATGTGCCAGAGTTAAGAGGTTCAAAAGTCACCATTCTAAACATATTGTAAAAAGGATAAGTATCAGATTTGCTTCTGAATCAATAATCAAAATCCCCTATTTAATTAAAGATTTTAAGTAATTTCTCAGCCTTTAGAGAAGAGAAGAATTACTTTAAGCCTAAATCCACAGGTACTTAATGAAAAACCTTTTAACTGGGGCCATAGTAGCCAAGAATAAGCACTTATTATCAGCTATAGCTATACACTTTATTTTCTCATTCCTGAGAACCACTTATACACCAACCATATCACTTAGAAATAAGTGTGGCTTGTGATGAATGTTGTAGACAGAATTCCCCTTGGAATTCAATGTTACTAATAGGAAATGCTCACCTTAATGGATGACTCCAGATAAACTGAGGGGTCATCTAATTTTCAAGATATCACCTTGAAAGGAAAGGAACAGAACAGAACAATTGGGCCACTGTCTCCCAGATCAGTCAGTTCCTACTCTGTTGTCAAGAGTAGGAGATTCTTCCAAGAGGAACATATGTACCTGAATTTTGGGCTCAAAAATACGCTGTTATGTTTCACTGGCATATTTTCTTATATATTTTAAATGATATTAACATTAGACAACAGCACAACATTACTTCAAATTTTCTGATAATTTAAAAGATGTTTTACCTTTTTCAAAATTGCGCTATTCGTAAATATATATATTTGGTATTTTTATTATTTATTCTTCCTTAATCAGTGCAATCAAATCTTTAAAAGAAAGCCCCTGTACACACATTTATTTATAGGGATCCATGATAGTACTGCTATCATGAAAAGATAAAAAGGGAAATAAACAAAAAATTTAAAACAACACAGATATTTTGGAAAAAAAATTGAATGAGATAGGATAGAACAGCTGAAAGATAGAACAGATAGAAGAAGAACATATTTGATTTTAGGTAGAAACTATTTAATAATTTCACCAGGTTAAAAAGGATAATCCATTGCTTAAAAAATGAAAGATAACATAGTAGAATAAAATAAAAGCATATCTGATAATGCCTAGAATAGACATTAAGGGGAAAGCAACAATGATTTCATAGAATTTAAAAAATAAATTATTAACACCTAAAACACATAATTAGCACTATTTATAATAAAAAGAACATAGTATAAACTTTAGGACTCATAAAGAGATACTAATAAGATAGACCCAGGAAAGGAAGAGACTGCCATTAAGAAGGGAACAAATAAAACATGAGAGAAGTGAACTTTGCTAAAAGAGCTTGTGTATGCAATTTCAATGTGTTTTAGTCCCATAAAATTTGCCAAGTAAAGCAAACAGATGACCTAGAACATAACCAAAAAAAAAAAAATGTAAGCTATTTCTATGTCTATTTTCCTTAACATTAGACTTCAGAAGACAGAAGACAGAGGAAGATAAAATAATGAATGCCCAGATTTTTCCAAACAAGAACATTTAGAAACACTTATAATGGCAAACAAATGAAATAATGACTAAAACAAATAGTGAAGAATTCTGAAAGTATGTCATCCCTTCATAAAAGGAAATATAATTTGAAATTAAAGAAACCTATCAAAATAAAGTTACAAGTAGGGAACATATGAAACATATGAACTATATTGCTTCACCACTTTGGAGCAGGAATATGGGAAGGGAGGAATGAAACAGGGCAGAATTCTTGTTTGAACTAGGACCCTCAAAATCTGTCTTGGGGTCTTCTAGGATATTGCTGTTTAAAGCTGGCTTTTCTTTCAGGGTATTTTTAGGGACTTTTTGAGATAAAAATCCCCATCACCAGACACTTCCCACCAATGGTTGTTTTTACCCAAGAGAGTGAGTCCTTGCTTCATGTGGCTGCAAATATTTCTTTTCTCAGTTTCAAGACTTCTCTTGGTTCACAAGTCTCATTCTGCTGACCTCTCTTCTCCTCTCCAGGTGGCAGCAGTATGCAAACTTAACACAACTTCATTTATTCTTTTTTTTTTTTTTTGAGGTATAATTTATTTACAATATTATATGTTTCAGGTGTACAACATAGTGATTCACCATTTTTAAAGGTTATACTCCATTTATAGTTACTATAAAATATTGGCTATATTCCCTGTGCTGTTCAATACATCCTCACAGCTTATTTATTTTATACATAGTAGTTTGTACTTCTTAATTCCCTAACCCTATCTTGCTCCTCCCCTTTTCCCTCTCCCAATGGTAAGCAGTAGTTTGTTCTCTATATCTGTAAGTCTGTTTCTTTTCTGTTATACTCACTAGTTTGTTTAATTTTTAGATTCCACATATAAGTAATATCATACAGTATCTTTCTCTGTCTGACTTATTTCACTAAGCATAATACGCTCCAAGTCCATCCATGTTGTCGCAAATGGAAAAATTTCATTCTTTTTATGGCTAATTCTTAACAAATGAATGTTGTCACAACCTTCTCTTATTATTCTTCAAGTAAGGGAAGGCGTTTAAGAATCTTCAAGACTCCCAAAACAAGCTCTCTCTAATTCTTTTGACAATCTGCATGTTGCATTTGACATTTTATTTGTGAATTTTACACCTACTGTATGTCCATGTCACACAGAAACTTCAACTTTTAAATATCATTGCAAGAAAAACTAAATTAAAAGAGAAAAACGTAAGTAGAATAATGAAGGAACTTCAAGCTAAGTTAAATAAGGAAATCTTGACCTTGTGGCTTTGACTATGTAAAAGATAAATTTGAGGAAATGATATTTGTCTTCAAATATTTGAGGAAATAAAATTAGAGTTGTTGAAAAATTGATAGAGAATATAACTGTTTCCAGGGTGTAAAACCTTATAGAGGAGAGAAGTTTTTCTCAATAAAATTGAGACCTTTCTAAGAAATGAATGAATAAAAGTTGAATGAATCAACAATTAATGAGTGAACACAAGAAAAACAAAACAGTCATCCTCATAAGCAATTAGATACAAAGGACACTGATTTTTGAGATTACCTAAATATTTCCCCGTATCATTCTTTCTTGTAATAAATTTTAAATACTCAACATTTTAAGTGCGTGGAGGACAAACATACACACACATTTTCTCACACATACTACATCATTTGCTATTCAGGAGGTCTAAGATCCTTTCATCCTGCTCATATTTTTACTGTATTCACAGCTTTAGAATTTTGTTTGGCAAATATGCAAACATATCTTATCAAAATGAAGTTCTCATTTTAAAAAATGCACTTTAGATACTGGAATCAAAAATTACTTAGTAGGCCTTGATTTTTTGTGTTTTAGGGCCTTTGGTTTTCAAAGAAAGCCTATTTTAGAAAGCCGAAAAACTACATCCCTATTTCACACTGACTGGCGCCATACCAAAACAAATTTTTTTTCATACTCTCTGAAAATAATTAAGTAAGGCAGAGAATAGTTATTTTATGTTTAAATATTTTAAAAACATATTTACAAAATTAACTGAAAGACATCTTTATTCTTCTCTGCTATTGTTTCAGTGTGTGACCATCTCTAAAACAACAAGGGCACAGTCCCATAGGTCTGGGAATGATATGGACAGATGGACAGAAAAGTTCTCTTCGTTCTTTATTAGTTTCTGCCATTCTTGAAGTGGTAATCAATAAAAAAGTTTTCTCATAAAATAAATTGAATATTTCACTGGTAAAAAGTGATTATCTTCTTTATTCCCATGGCCGACCTTAATAACTCACAAACTCCGTAGGCATTTTGTGTTGTCTATGAGTTATGAGACTTTCATACTCATAAAGGAAATAGAATAATCACCCTTCACTGCAGAGATATTCTACACTCATATTAAATCAGTAAGAGGCACATGGTTCCTTTTGATTGCAAGAAGACTGAATAAACATGTCAGGTATCTATCTAAATTCAGATGTATGACACCTGAGGATCACTATTTTGAAAAAGGATTTTATGTCTGCATTGCCAATAATTTTTTTTTTTAAGTCCGGACATTTTATTATACTTGAATTAGGAAAATATGATTCTGTATAGCCTATTACATTTTAGGAGGGCTCCTTGACTTATTTTGTAATTGCTTATTTAAGCATATCACCTTCACGTTAAAAAATACAATTAGATTATTTTAGTCTGTCATCATTATTTTTATAGAAAGAGATTTAGCAATTATGTTAACTTGTAATTTGTAGGTATCATCTGTAGAACACCCACTGTGGTATATAAAACCTTGAGGATTCCAACAAAATTGGTTCCCTGACAAAAACAAGGTACTGCATAGACTGCATTAACAGAAATGACTAGATCAATTGAACTCTCCTGAGAAACATAAATAATGCATCTCTCTATACTTACTGAATAAATAACCCTAAACAAGACAGAAGGATATGAAAGTGAGACAACATTTTATATTTTAGAGGTAGCAGTCCTTTAAAAATAACAGTATTGTTCTCTTTTCATTTATGAAGAAACGCTGGCTGGAGAAGTTGAATAATTTATTCAGGAATACAAAATTATATTTGGCCAACTGAAAAACTAGAACTAATTATTATTTAATTAATTTTATTTTTAAATTTAACAAATAGAAAATGTGAATCTTCTTGGTGTACAACTTTAGCACATGTATAGATTTGTGTACTTACCACTACAATCAGGACATAGAATGATCTCATTGCCCTCAAAACTCTCTTGTCCTGCTCCTTTGAAGTCATATCCTCTTTCTACTGCTAACCTCTGGCAAACACTGAATATTTTTTGTCACTGTAGTTTTGGCTTCTCTAGTATATCATATAAATGGAATCATATAATATATAATCTTTTGAAACTGACTTCTCTCAATCACCATAATGCCTTTGAATTCATCCATGTTGCTAAGTCTGTCAGTAGAGATTATTATACATATATATATATTATATATATTTTTTTTTGGGGGGGCGGATTTACGCTAGCTCTTCTTGCATAGTAGAGTATAGGCAAGAGTAGAAAAAAGAAAGGTAGGACAGTAAGGAGGCTAGAGCTATAATCAAATGTGAGAAATGGTGTCATATTCTGGAGGTATTCATGGTAGATGTGAAAAGAAACAAATACAATATATATTTGGAAGTTGGGATTGACAGAATTTGCAGTGTTGAGGGGAAAAATATCAGGCATTATTTCTTGCTGTCTTAATTTCTGTTGGCTTTGAGGTTTCTCTGGTTTAGACACCTCTGTACCACCTTATTCCATCCTATATTTGCTCTCCCTAGCCCTAGTTTTCCACTGAGTGAGCAGAGTAACTGTATAATTAGATTCGGTTACACAACCCAAATAGGAGACCATATTTAAGGTGTGGAAAATGATGTTAAATGTCTTATTTATGTCTTTGCCAGTGAAGAACCTAAAATCCACTCAAATACTCAAATACAGTAGAAGAGATATTGAAAAATTAGCAGAATGTCTTCAAGTGCACACTTAGAGTAAATGTCATACCAGACTACTGAAGAATTAAATATTTGTTCAATTGTATATTTGTTTTCAATTTTTATTTGCACTGCCTAACTTAGCAGCTTATAGAATTATTGGATTGAAGAACTGGCTGTAAATTAAAAACAGCACACAATAATATTATTGATTTAAATTCCACTTCTTATATCTAAGTAAAATGTTTATCTGTTACCTATGTATGTATGTATCTATCTAATATTTCATACAGATTCTCTTTATCCTCCAAACCTGTAAGTTACATTAACTTTTTACAATTGTTACATGATTCATGTTAGTTCTGTTCAAAGCAAAGGGGATCTGTGGTCAGATAAATAATTCTATTTAACCTATTGAGTGTATGACTCTTACCCTTTCCAAAGGTTACTTATGCATACTTCAGATATATTCTAAGAATTCATTATTTAAAGAAAATATTATATTTTATACTTAGAAAACATGGTTTTCCTAGGATTAACTCCAGGTATTAAAAGAACTTGAAATTAACTGTGGATACGATTTTTATTAATATGTTATATGTAAATTATTAATAGATTAAGAAAGTAATCAAAAGTCATATCAATATTCTTATTTATATCTAATATATATGTCCATACTTTTACAAGAATATACATAAATGCATATATAATCATGAGCAATAGAAAATACATATTTTAATAAATAGAAAAATAGAATAACTGAAGGAAGGCAGCATAAGGAAATGCCTCTGGAGTAGGGAGTATTTTGTTTTCATGTTTACTTGATCTACTCTGTTTGCCTGGATCTCACTGGATTAATCTATTCACCAGGATTAAACATTCATGAGTCCCTTAAAAGCAGGTGTTTAGTTTTTCCAACTCTGAATATGGGAGTTCCAAAAAGGCTTCACAGAAAAGTGAAGCTCTCATAGGGGAGTGTTTCTTTTTGAAATGTTTAATTAGTTTTCAAGACTCTCAGTGAATTTCAATAAAGTTGAGCTATTGACCAGAACACCTGCTTGGCTTTGAAGACCACTTTCAATTTAATTTTTGTCTTGTTTAGGTTTAAGTAAAATTAAAAATATACCAGCAGCATTTAAAAATTAAGATGTTATTTGCATTAGTTCCTTTGGTAAATAGTGTTACAATATCCATCTAGAGATACTCACTTGATAGTAATATCATAAGAATATCTATGGGGTTTCATAATAATTTTAAATTAATTAAAAGAACTATTAAACTGTAATCATTTTCAAACACAATAAACACAAGAAGGTCTTAGTATTTAGTGTTTTTAAATTATTATTTATAATACATTACCTAGAATCTCTCTTTTCATTATCACTTCCCATTAAATTTTATCAAGTAATATACAGTGGAACTAAAATATTTTAATGCTATTAAAACAAAAATTTTATTCAATCTAAATCAGTATTTTTAAACCTAGAAAGTTGTTTTGGGGAACACGTATTTATATGTGTGTGAATTTAACACTGTGAAATATATACACACACACACATAAACACACATTCATACATACATAAATATGTATATATATATAATGCATTATTACAAAACACACACTATTACTATAAATGACATTGAGCTTGAAAACTGAGGCCATTTTTTAATGAATATGGTTATTTTTTTTCCCCATCCTTTTGTTTTGATCTATTTCATATAACAGGGTAATACCTTAGGGAATACATTCCCGGAGGAAATAGGCTGAGGAACCAAAAAGGGATGAATATGGTGTCCACAGCCCTCCTATCCCTCTTCTTCTACACTGTGTCCTCTTCCTTCATTCCCAGACATCCAGGGCCATTTGCCTATGCTTAAGCCACCCCCTTCACCACTTTTGGGTAGTCTTTTATTATTGATTTACTTTAGATATAATTTTATAAATACTTGTTGCATTGTAAATTTTCATTGAAATAAATTAAGATCTTGGTGTGAAAAAAAATTATGACTCACAACTCTAACATTTATAACAGGTTTCTACCATAATTCCATCTGGTTTCTTTAACATCAAAAATCCAGAGCACAACTTAAGGCTTAAAATAATTAATGCAACTTATTTTTTAATAACCATGTGCATTTTCTTAGAGTACTGAAATAAGAAGTTAGAGCTTGAGTTCAAATTGAGTCTTAACATATGATGCTTGGGTAATTAACTTAAACATCCATGGATCTAATTTGTCTTCTCTGTAAAATCAAAGTGTTTTTACTAAATAATTTCTAATCAAACACTGATAGCAAACTATGGAAATGAGAGCACAAAACAGAAAAACAAAACAAGACAATTTCCCAATGTTAGGGAAGTAGCTAAATGTGGCAATATGGTTGATAATCTGGTGCCCTATGCAAACATTAGAATTCATGTTTTATATAGCATATACTAGGGGACAACACTCCTGATATCATGGCAGAAACAATTCCATTAACAAAGACAATGAACCTAATTTAACATAGAAAATAAAAATACACCTGGGAAAAATGCATAAAATAAAAAGTACTACAATTTTATTGTATTTTCCCCTGTTTTAGGAGTATGTGTACTTTTTCTATACTTTTATATTTTTTGTTTTATAGTATTATAATTTCTCTTATTATTAGGAAAACGATGCTATTTTTGAAAATGATGGATTGATATACTTTTAGGCAGTAATACCAAGGCAGTATTATCTTGATCTCTTTCCTAGCTGTTCTTAGTAGCATAAACTGTGAGGATTCTGAGAAAGAGAATCACAAAGAAAGCAAAGCAATAATTTATTATTAGCTAGGACTTGGCTTACTCCTATGGTAGAGCTCTATCATGCTGAGATGGAATATGAACATGGCATCCTTATGCTGTACTACGAAAGCCAAAGTCTGGAAATACATCTTTTCTTTAAAGTCAAAACAGGTTTTCTATTTCTGTACTAACTTATTTGTACATCAAGTGTTTATTTTGCACCTGCCATTTCCTCCAAGCAACAGGAAAAAAAAAATCTATAAAAACCCCTGCCTACATGGAGTTTATATTCTAGTGGAGGAAGAGGAGATAGGCATTAAACAGGTAAACAAATAAAAGGTAAGATACATCAGATAGTAAAAGAATAATAAAGTCTACTAACACAACATTGTAAAGCTACCATACTCCAATAAAAATTTTAAAAAAAGAAAAAGAAAAGAATAGGCACATTATAATTTATACAATATTGTCCTTTAAAAATTAGGAGCAATGATAGGAAAAAAGAAAGATGTATTGAATCTAAATAAATCTCCCTGCCTGTGCAAAATTATTCTCTTCTATATACTTTGTAATACTTCATCTAGGCTAGTTTTAAATGCCTCCAGGGATTGTATTAGAAATATTGTACAGAATAACTCTATTCTCTAAACTTGCTAACCATAATGACTTGTAATAAGGGTGGAGTGGCAGCCAGAATAATATTTCTATTAAATTTTTGTCAATTTAAGTAAAAAAAAGAGAAAATAATAAAGTCTAAAACTTGAATGTTAGAGAACAGGGAAAGGATACAATGATTGATTCAAGCATATCCTCTGCACCAGAGTAGAAGATGGTTTAGCTTATGAACCACAGAACTGTGAGCCTTTGAGCCTGGGGTATCATGTAAAGAAGGATGTCCTATACAACAGCACCCATATTATGGCATATGAATGGGAGAGAGAGAGAGAGAAATACATGAAAGAAAAGATGGTAGGGCTTTCTTTCTAAAGAGCCCTGGGTTTTTATGTCCCCTTGAGACTTGTGGAAGTGAGAAAGCAGGAGAGGAAACTGATTCCAATGAAGGGAGCACAATAAATTAATGAGCACCTTCTTTGGAAAAATTAACCTTGCTGTTATTTCTACTTCATTATGTAGGAAGAAAAATGCAACAGTAAAAGAAGTCTCAAAAAAAAGGAAATCACAGAAAATAGCCACTGATTTTTACTATTTTAGTTATATTGGAGAAAGTCTCAAAACGGACCATAACTATGTATATTTGAAATTTTAACTCAGTATACCAATATTACCCATTGTCATGGTTACTTATTTTATTATTCTAAAACCTGAATAACCCTTTTACTCTCTGGGGATGAAGTGACTTGACCAATTCTTGGAGACTGGAAGAGGATGCTATGGAGGAGTTTTGAGTTACCTCTAGAAATTTAACAAGGATTGTTTCTAAAAGGATTATGATCTATGATATATAATCTAGCAGCTACAGATCCACCAGAAATATGATCATCAAATGGCTCTGTCTAAGCAGAAATACTAAATATACCACTTAGGCATACAAAATGGAGGACAAGGGACACAAGATTTCCTTCAGCCATTATAATTATATTTCCTCTTCTTTCTTGGATTTGATGTAGGCCCTTAATAACTGTTGTTAAAATGTGTCTTCTACCAGTCTATCCACAGTTGATACTTTAAAAATAATGGCTTTTATGGTATCTAAACATTTTAAATGACATACATTAACTCAACACTGAACTATGCATTTTCCATATATAAACTCCTGTAATTTTCAAGCGTGTATGCACACACACACACACACACACACACACATACCGTATCTGTTAATTTATAATTATTCAAAATTTTTACACATCAAAAAAACTGAGGGTCAGTGTAAAAGTAAGGAAATTACCAAGTTTTATACATATTGTAAGTAGTGGAACCAGAAGTGAAATCCAGTTCTTGTTTCCAAGCCTCTGCACTTTTTACTGACTAAAATTTTCCTCAGGCATGACGACGATGAAAACCCCATATCTCTTAGAGCACTCTTTACTTTAGAAAGCATTTTATTTCTTTTATGTCAGGTAATCATATCATCAGCTCTGTGAAGAGGGTAGGATAAGCATTTTTCTTCCCGTTTGACAGGAGAATGCTTTTGAATACAAAAAGTGCTATACAAATGTAATATGGTATTATCAGTGTCTTTGAAAACTAAACTTGAGTGGTAAATAATTGAAACACAATGTTTACTGTACAATTCTTCCATTTACTGCATCAAGATCACATTGATTTTCTAGTATGTCTAGGACTAGGTCGACAGTCTGTGTTTAGTGATGAAATACAATCTAAGTTGATGATAAAGTTGTCAGAAGAAAGAAATATACAAGTATCAACATTTGTGCTAAAACTTCGGTTGTTAAAAATGAAATGCTGCTTCAGGACAACAAGCTCCATTGCTTAAAAATACAGTTTTATTTCCTACACAATGCACTCTCTTAGAATTCCTGAAGTTAAATGAAGCATAGATTGGGGATATCCACCATTCTCATCACAGCTGTTGCAAAATCATGGAGCACAATGCAAGCTCAATGGGAAAGAAATTAACTGCCCATCTGTGCAGTAAATATTTTTTGGCTTCTCATGCTTGATTAGTGGGAGGATTTTTCAGTATACGATAATCTAACCATTTCACAGAGATTATGTGTGAAATTGAAACATGAACAATAAGATCCTTCCTTTACCTGGAATCTCCTAGAAACAATTAGGACCTACTGCATGAATAAGTTATATTATTGCAATTGAACAAAAATATTTGAGAGAATTAGTATCTCTGAATCAGACAGTTAAGGATTAACGGCCTCCAAACTAGCATTTGATGGACATTAGATATGAGCCCTTTAGGAGTAAAGTAATAGCTATAATATTGAAAGGGGGTTAATATTTTTGTGACAAAAATATAAATGCTGCCTGAGAAATAAATGGTTTGCATATGACTTTGCTAGTCCTCATTAGAGAATCACCAGCAAAACATTGGCATATTCTGCTCTAATAAACAGAAAACTCTTCACAGAAGAAGTCAACATATATAATCAGTAGACTTATAACACTGAATATAAAGGAATTTAATGGAAACTTGATAGTGATCATTAAAAAGCAATAATCCATATAATAAAATAATGTATGACTTCAAATGATTGAGATATTTTTAATTATGGCTATTTTACACAGTGCAAAGTCTAGGCAAGGACTAGAAGATGGTGAAATAAAAGTATAACATTCACGTTCAATCAATATTTCTCATTTGTCTACATTAGCTCACTTATGGAGCAGGAAGATAAAGTTCAAAAGATAAGGAGAAGAAAGACATTCTAAATCAAAAGTGCACTCTACTTTGTGACCAATAGCAAAAAGGTAATATATTCAGTAAGATGTTGCATACCACACAGTCGTAGCCTGAAAATTAATTCATTATTTAGGTAGTGTTCAGCCTTTCATTAAAGAAAAGGAATGCAAATAATAGATCTTTCAATACAGTTAACATTCAAATTATCTCTAAATTCAGCTCTTTCCTTAAACATTTTAAGGAAGAAACTTAAAAGCAAATGATATGTGGCTTTGCTATAAGAGAAGTGAGAGCCACAGGTTATGAAAAGAGGGAGAGGGATGGGGATAGGAATCAACTAGCCAGCCTGGGTGAACTTTGAGCTTAATTTGGAAAGGTTACCAGTCAGTTTTTGAAACAAAAATGCTGTTAAAAATCACTCAAAATTCAGTGGTTTATTACAGCAAACATGTATTCTCATGTTCGCAGGTGTGTGGATTGGAAGAAAGCTTGGGTAATGTCAGCTGGGCTTGAATGGGCAGCTCTGCCTCAAGCAGTGGTTACATGCAGCTTAGATCCAGCCTGTGGGTGGAGCCCACATCTGCCATCTATTTTTTATCTTCCTTGGCTAGTGGCTACCCAAGACATGTTCTCTTCTATAATAGTGGTAGTGCAAGGGCCAGGTCTAACTACACAAGCACATTTACAGCTTCTGAAAATACAACAACCACTCCTAATCCACTGGCCAAACCAAGTCTCATGGCCAATGCTCAAATCAGAGAAATAAAAAAGTACACTATGCTATGATGAGAGGAGGTGCTGAAGGCATTCAAAACATAGGGACTCTAGGAAACAAAGTCATACAATATACTATAGATTGGAACAGAATTTCATGGGGGAAACAGATAACACACCCTTAAACGGGTCTTTGTTACCTGCAGTGAAAATCACAGGCAAAGTGAAGAAATTGGTTCACTGAACATTTTGTTCTATGATGAAAGTCCAAAATTTGCATTGATTTTATTTCAACACAAACCAATTACACCAGGTGAATATAGAGAATTTTTGAAGGAACTGTCCATGATAACTACTGGGTGAAGGTGCAGCTAATGTTACAGAATCTCAGCTAAATCTGGAGTATACAGTAGGGTTTATTTATTTTTTGCCTTCAGTTTTACTCTGACTTTGATTTTTCATGTTTTGCTTTCAGCAGGAAATAAATGTACAGGAAGGTGTCCAACCAGAAAAGCAAAGTAAAATATCCATGAGTATGTATTAATATTTCCCTTTAAAAATAATATTTTAGTTGCATTAAGCATTGTATATCTATACTAAATAAATCAAATATATAGGGAAAATTACAAATAAACTCATGTTATTAATCTAAATTCTCAGTCCATTATTATTCTCTAGCATACTTTAAGCACCTACTATGTGTTAGGCACTGTGTTTACTCCTGTGGTTACAAGGATGAAAACGACATATTTTCTGACTTGAAGAACTAGTGCAATTGGGATTAGACTCTTTAGACATTCTTTCTATCCTTAGAGTGGTTGAATTGTTTTTTTTTTTTTAAGAAAATATATTGGACAGTAATAGGAAATACACTTGACTAAGTTTTGGGAATTTGGATTTTAGCCCTAAAATTGTCTCTAATTATACATGCTACTTAAGCAAGTGATGAGAATACACTGTATCTATTTCCTCTTCTAGAGAGTGGAAATCATGGTATTTGCCACACATATTACTAGAATTTCTGTGAAGATCAAATAGAAGTGAACATAATATCAAGTTAAAGAAAACTATGGAAATTACTCTTTTGGGTCTGTATCTTACTTGTGATTCTTCGGTCACTTGACATGAAAATAATAAAACTTAACGTTTGAATTTTGCTTTTAAGTTTTAAAAATATTTCCCATATATTATTGTGGAATAATGGCTCCACAAGTGTTCCTATGTCCTAATCCCTGGAACCTATAAATATTTTTCCTTATATACTAAAAGATACTTTGCACATCTGATTTAATTAAGCATCTCAATACAAGGAGATCATTCTGATTTATTTATATGGGCCCAGTAAAATTACAGGATCCCTATAAGAAGGTCAAAGTGAAGAAAAGCAGATGTGATGGAAGCAGAGGTTAGGGTGATGTGGCCACTAGCCAGTGAAATTGGTAGACTTAATCTTGAAAAAGCAAAGAAAAAGGAATGTCCTAGAGCCTCAAGAAAGAACCAACTCTAGTGACACCTTGACTTTAGTCTAGTAAGACTGATTTTGGACTTCTGACCTCCAGAACTAAAGGTAATAAATTTGTGTTTACCTCTGGAAATGTGTGGCAATTTGTTTTAGTTACAGTAGGAAATTAATATACCCCTGTATTACTCTATTTCTTTATTTTGTTATTATATTACTTTATTCATAGTCCTATCTCCTTATTACAAATTCTTTCCACTTCTTTCAATGTATGTGCAAGTCACTGGTTTTACTCAGTATTATTTACTATAGACACATATTTTTCCCCTTCAAGAGAGAACTGATTAGTCATTTCAAAACACCTAACAAATATTAATTTATTATCTATCTATATATCAAATTTCCATCATATAAATAATAACTATTAATATATATTCATTTAAGACTAGTAAGAATAGTAGAATTATATTTTTAACTAAAACTACACATGAATGAGAAAGAATTTTCACATACAACTATGAGATAATTTATGCAAATGATATTTGCTAGAGTTTATGCAAGAGTGACAATGGAAAAGCTTACCACTAGTTCAGAGAACCTAAATCTAGGAAAATGAGCAAATACTTAGCTTATACACTGAAAAATGAGATTTTTAACCACAGGTTATAAACCATGAAATCAATGATTTGAAAATTATCAAAAACCTAACAATTGAAATAGAGCCAAGAAGAGACATAATTTGAAATAAAAGAAGAGGTAGATGAAGAGGCCAAGTAGCCTTGTAACTGAAGCAAGAGAGATGGATCTAAGAGTAGAGGCAACATAAAGAACATTTGGAAGTCAGTAAGAGAGAGAAAGGGAGAATGAGAGAGGCAGGGAGAGATAGCAGGCAAGAGGAAGAGAAATAAATTATATTATAGTGCGAATAGATGTCAGACCACCTGTCCAATACTGGATATAGATTATGTAATTAGTATAATAATATTTTATATATGTAAAAAGTTTTGAAATTCAGGGCTTCTGCTAGTTTATATCTGTTAATTAATTACAAATTTTCTAATAATTTGATTCTCTGACAGAAAATTTTAAGGAGTACAGATTTTCTTGGCCCTATTCTGACAAGTAAAACAAACATGGAAAACAGGAATAATAAAATTCTCATATTGATATGGCCAAACCTAAAATAAATTGTGACTATATAAGCGCAGACCCCAGATCAAAGGGGAAATTAGCCTTTGGAGACTAAGGAGAAGGAAATATTTAAGTAAGAAGAGTACCTGCTTCAGAGTTTGAAAAGGCAATTGGTGGTCCACATTCAACACCACAAAGACTTGACATATTTTTAATGTAATAAATGTTTATGGTTAAAAAGGAGTGAAGGACAGAAGAAATAATGAGGAGGAAAGGAGACAGGAATGAAGAGAGGAATAAAGGAAAGAGAAGAATAAAAGTATATGATAATTAAAATCAGATTCAGGGAATAACATGAGTTTGCAGGTATGATAGAAAATGGGTTAACAAATCAAGGAGGAAAGTTTGGTAAAATGCACCATAATGAGATACTAGTCAGAAATTGTTTTTAATGTGCACTGATGAAAATTCTGTGCAAAGAATGTAAAATCACCAGAGGCAAGATACAGTCCTAGGAATTGAATAAGTAGAAATTTGATGTGATGACCTGCATTTTAACCTCTGATGTGATAGACCTGGTTTTTAATTCTAGGCTCTAGTTTTCCTCTTTCCCCACCTCCTTTTGTTTCTAGTATAGGGGTATATGTAGGGAAGTCTGGGAAACTAGCAGAGAAGTCAAGTCTTGGGGACTTAGGCATAAATGATAACTGTTTAAACTGGCTGCTCCTCAATGAACAATAAAGAGCTCTTCGAGGGTTGAGCGCTCTTCTCTCTCTCTCTGTCTCTGTTTCTCTGTCTTCCTCTCTCTCTCTCTAATGTTCATGACCATAACTCTTAGTGGAGATATTGACTCTTTTCAGAAGCATCTTAGATAAGGGAGCTATTACTCTCCTGCTGACTGTATGCTTATTTCTGGCAGGTTTAGGTGGAGATAGTCTTTACATGGCTGGTGAAAATAATGAACTCTTTTTTCACATTTGTCTCTCAGTTTATTGAGCATACCATGCCTGTTCTTACTCTAGGGTCTTTATGTTTCCCCTGAAATACTTTTTTTCCTCCTTCAAAACTTCTGCTTTCTTATAATTTTTCAAATCTTTTCCTTAACAGACTTTCCTTGGAAACCCTTTAATAAACATTCATATCAGTGGATTTTTCAATCATAGTTCTTCCACCGCACTTGTAATTATTTATTGTTTGATTATTTGTTTAACATTAGATACCCTCGACTGTAAACTTCCTAAGCATAAAGATGGAATCTTTTATTCACTACCACTGCTTACCTATCAAGGTGTCTGAAACATAATAAGTGTCTAATTTTTACCAATTAAATTAATTAATGGATGGATAGGTGGATTGAGAGACAATGTATCAATCTGTGTCTCTACTGAAAATTCACATAATTAAGTTATATAAACAAATAATGAAAGGATTAGCAATGTACTGAAGAACAAATAAGACAGAATTCTCACACACCTCTAAAGGTAGCATAGGAAATATAAAAACAAAGGTAGATGGTGTTTATAAAAATGCTGAAAACAAAGCTGTTTTGCATATTTTGTTCAAAACAAGAAAATTTAAACAAAACAAAACAAAATAACACTGTTCTGTTCTATGATTTGACTGTTTTAACAACCTGGATCTGAATTAGCAAGTCTCTCATTAAGCTGTTGCCTTAATTCTTCCAAAATATTTTTATGCTTCAGATAGAATTCAGGATGTCTAACAGTCCTCTACACATGTTCCTGCTGTTTCATTCAGGCTGCTTCTTCTCTGGATATGGTTACTGAGTCTTGATCTCAACGATGACACTGCTTTGTGAGGAACTTCCTCTCTATCAGGTCTAAGACTGATTTTCTAGAATAGATTGCACTGGTAGCCATTCCTGACCCTTCTCTTTTCTTAATGGCAAAAAATTCTATCCCCTACACACAAGGCTAGTACAGCAGCACAGATGAGAGAAACAAAGGAGACTATGTATTATGGAGAGAGAGAGGTAGGTGTAAGCTTTGCCCGTTCTCTGCTCTCCCATTGGACTTGAAAAAACATTAGCGTGATCTTGTCCTTGATTCATAAATTCAGATAAGTTTACCTGTCAAATTGTGAAAAAGTGGGAAGCATTTGCATTTTTATCAATAAATGGAGACCTGTTTGTCACAGCAAAAATATCAAGTAAATAATTAAATAATAAATAAAACTAAAGGATACAGTTGTAGATGTTGTTTAAGAAGCTGTTCTTGAGGACATTTCAATGTATCTTTATTTCTGTGAGAGAGCCTCAGTTTGATAATTAGATGTGTTATTTTACTAAAAGTTTCAACTTAGAACTGGCATAATGGGCCTGGGGATTCAGTACACTGAGGATAAAATTTTGGGACATTGTTATTTCATGTTACTGTGGGATTAATTGAAAGCCTATGAAGCCTTAGCATTGCTGGATGAAGTATTCAACTGCTTGCATTTGAATTATGAATTATAGCTTCTACTCTTTACCTTATGAAGAATTAAATTTTATGTATCATTCTCTCATCTGTAAAATGGGGATAACGATATGTAGTTCATATATTCATTTTTTGTTGAATCAGCTAATACAAATTAAAAATCTTAGCACCGTCTTTGGCACCCAGTACTCAATAGATGTTGGCAATGTTTATTTTAGCCTTCAGAATTCAACTGATAACTCAACAGGGCATGTGGTTATGGCATGAGTAACTAAAACTACCTTGGTTGAGGACATCACTATGGATCATAGAGCAACTAAAACAGAGATTAAGAGTTGCTTTAAAATGGAACATTCTTCAGGGTGCAGGGTAATATTCTTCAGGGTGCAGGGAAATATCAGAGTCAGATGTGACAAAAGGGGCCTGAATATATGTGTCCTGACACTGCTGTCCATGAAGAGGGTATCTTGTCATACAGTTGGTGGTGATCATGTTTGTAGAGTCCAGGAACAAGGTATCCAGTGAATAATGTTAGTGCTCAGATGTGTGGTTTGGCTCTCCAGTGGTTTAATTATTTTTACCTTAATATTTTGTAGATTACTAGACAGTTTTATAAAAACCTAGTTCCTATCATTCTTGGATATATTTATGTTGAACATGTGCAATTCTCTATTCCACTGTGTCTCAGGTATATATCCATTAGATATATAATCACTGAAAGTCAAAACCTGTGTGAGACAAAAATCACTTCATTCAACATGACTGACTACAATGTCTGTCTTGTGGCAAAGCATTCTGTATCTAAATGTCATTCGTTACAGGGTCAATACCCATTAGAGTCAAGCTTCCACTAAATGCTGGTTAGTGATCTTGATGATGAAAAATACACTTTTAAATTTGTTAAGTTAAGAGACTATTTATTATTATGCCATATAACTGTCTAGGACTATTATTCTAAACATAATGGATGGGATGCGTCATGAGACTATTTTACGTTTGCAGGTTCATCCTAACTCAAATAACTGTTTTTAGAAACCACACCTTTAACTACCTATAATATATAATCATCATTCTTCCCTCCTGTGACAGATTAAAGCAGCTTGCAAGTTATAAAACTGATTTAATTCTGGGTAGCAAATGACTTTCCTCAAAATTCAAACCCCTTGTTCTTTTTTTTACATTAAGAATATTTCTTGGTGATAAATATCACTTGGTTGCTGGAGACTTCTGCTTGTTTGATGTTTTCATAAACTCAGTACATTTTCAATTTTTTCTATTATTCATAAGAGAATTCAAAACTGCTGTTCTTTCTATAGTTACAGGATAATTACTTGTTTTCTCTCTTGGGACATATATATGAATAAGAGAGGCCATTCTTGGGAAAAGTTGGATGCAGAAGAGGGTGATAAAGTTATGTGGTGGAGTTTACAACAAAGAAAACATAAGAAAATGAAGTTTTTCAAAATGCCTTGAGGTAAATCCAATTATGCATGCAAGTTTTATACTTTTATTTAATAATTGTGCTATTTTATTTTTGCTGTTCTCCCATGCTCTTTCCCTTTTATAAATGAAATTCAATCTACCAACATTTATATTTATTTATTTGGTTTTGTGGCTGGTGGTGACTTCTGATTTTACCAGATATTTGATTTCAACAGCTAGACATGACTGTAGTTCTACTCTTAGAATTAGGTGGCACTATATCCTGCATAAAATACATTTTGAAGAAAATATACCTCATCTTTCAGCATAACAACAAAGTTTGAGTAATTTAAACAGCATGGATAACATCTTAATATACTTCATTTCAAACAATGATGTTTAGTTGTAAGGCACTTTCACATATCACATATTTTGCCCGAATTGTGTAGAATGGGAAATTAAATGATAAACTGACTTGCCATTAGTCTGGGCGTAAGTGCCAGATCTAAGACTTGAATGAAAATATTCTCATTCCAAATATTACTATAGCTCTAAAAAACTAACATGTAAAATCAAAATAACTCTATTACAACTTACGATTTAGAATATTACAATTAAATAGAAAAGTACATTTTATACTTATGTTGTAATGAACAACCTTAAAAGTGTCCAAAACATAATATTAGAAGCTGTAGCATTTGAGTCTTTAAGAATTAACTTTGGCCACTGAAATTTCTTTAATTTTAAAGAAAGTAAATTCAGTGCATCCATTTTATCTTCCTTCAGAATCTCTGAAATAATTTAAAATATATTTCCATGTAATCACTGAACAAGTCTTTATGTATGATAGAAAGTAAAGATTAGATAATAATCTGCTTAATTTGAAAAATGTAGTCATACTCTATGTGTTGTATATTTTTGTCTGTATAATTTTGTCTCAAATATGAACTGGGGTGTGTTTATTTTTATGTTTTGCCCTTTTTTCCTCTAAGTTCAGCAACCTGATTTAGTTCAAAATATTTGGTGACTGCTACAGTTCTACATTTTATGATCTTTCTATGTACTGATAACTGTGCTAAAGATCATAGGGTGAAAAAGAACAGTTCTGTTCGTCATCAAGTTGATAGTCTAATGGGAAAGACATGTATAATGAGATCATTTCAATACCTAAGTTAGAGAGGTGCACAAGAAGCCATAGGATCACAGAGGGCAAGCATTAAATGTAGCTGTCACTTAGAAAAATAATGCTCAAACTTGTCTTTCTTGGTGTAATTCTTTTAAAATATTTGCTCATTTTACATTTAAAAAAATGTTGCAGAACATCACTTTCTTTATTAACTTCAATAATTATATACTCTGATGGAAGAAGTTCCCTTGGTCTCAGACCATGTTCCTGCAACAGTCCAGGGGAACATACAGCTTTTATGTCTCTGTGACCACTTACATCCCTTAATATTGACTTCTTTTTACATAGAACAGGAATTTGAGAAAAGTAACATGGGTCTTTTTCTCCTGCAGCCCATATGCCGAACTGGCCCCCTGGAAGGGGACTGCTCTAGATGTTATGTGCGTGGCCAAGTCCTTTGAAGGTATTAAAACTCTAACTTAACTACTCAAATTGAGTTGGATGAATTCATATTCCACTTATCATACTGCCCTGTAACTGTCAAATTACTAGCTTGTATCTACAAGATCCTGTCAACTCCTTAAAAGCAGAGATATTCTTATGCATTTTTCTAGTCATTGAATCTGGAGTTGTAACAAGCACATAGTTCAATATGCTCAATAAATATACATTGAATTAATTAAGACAGGATTTAAATCCACCTCTTGAAACTAAAACTTTTTTTTTTAACTGTTAGGATACCAATCGTGTTGTGTCCTAAATTCTGTGTGTCCTGAAAAGAGGAAAAGAAGGTTTTCCAATGTAATAGTAAGCAGCTGCTTAAAACAGATCAAAATCATTTAAAAAGGTTTCCTTCCTTGTATAGGAATTTGACTCTGGAGAACATTTGATTCACTTTGGTTATTCAGGGCTGTATCTTTGGTACAAGAAGTCTAAGTCTCTGAGTGGTTACTGTAACTGGTCAATGAATCAGAATCCTTAGGGAGCAAATCTGTTGACAAGTTACAGTAACTACTCAGAGACTTAGATGTTTTACCAAACGTCTGTTTTTATTCTCTTATGTGTGTGTGTGTGTGTGTGTGTGTGTGTGTGTATATGATATATGTCAATGACATATATATGCCAAAGATATATATATATGTGAATAAAAATAGAATATATAGATGTTAAGTAGAAAAATAATGGGTGAAAAGAGTGAGTAATCAATTAATTAAAGGTCAGGGAAAAGGGAAAACAAAAATAAATAGAAAAATTAAATTAACAAAAAATTAAAACTAAAATACAAAATATGTATACACATGTAAAATCAATAGTTATATTCTACAGTTCTTCAAACTGGATGGAAAATATCCAGGTATTTTATTTATGAGCAATACAACTACCGAAAATGCTTAATACGAAGGAAAGGTTCTAGTAAAGAAATGTGAAAATAGACCTGGAATCTGTCATACAGAGTGAAGTAAGTCAGAAGGATAAAAACAAATACCGTATGCTAACACATATATATGGACTCTAAGGGAAAAAATAATGTCATTAAGAGATTAGTGGTAGGATGGGAATAAAACATAGACCTACTAGAGCATGGACTTGAGGATATGGGGAGGGGGAAGGGTAAGCTGTGACGATGTGTGAGAGTGGCAGGGACATATACACACTACCAAATGTAAATTAGATAGCTAGTGGGAAGCTGCAGCATAGCACAGGGAGTTCACCTCTGTGCTCTGTGACCACCTAGAGGGGTGGGATAGGGAGGGTGGGAGGGAGGGTGACACAAGAGGGAAGAGTTATGGGAACATATGTATATGTATAACTGATTCACTTTGTTGTAAAGGAGAAACTAACACACTATTGTAAAACAGTTATACTCAAATAAAGATGTTAAAAAAAATGGTTAAAAAAAAAAAAGAAATGTGAAAATAAAGAAACAAAAGCAAAAGACATAAAAGGCAAAATAGCATCTATACCAAAATAGTTATTAGTAATAAATAGAGCCCTTACATATTGGTAAAATAATTAATACAAACAACATGCAAAAATCTTGTACCTGAATTCACTTCACAATACATTCTCTACATATATAAAGCAAAATATGAAACATTGCAAAAAGAATTAGACAGTCAGTCATAGTAGAAAATCTAACAGATTTGTTTCAGAAAATATTCAATGAAGTATACAATTTGAGGATACAGGTAATTTGAGAAACACATGACCAGGTGGATATACATAGATTTCTCCATTCAATAATTAGACGATACTCAGTTTTTCTTTTTTACAAATGCACACACAACAGTTACAAAATGGAAGTCATAAATAACAAAGATTGGATAGCATAGTAATCTGTCAAATTAAAAATTAGAAATCAGTAACTAAAATGTACCCCCAAATCTCCATATTTTGTGAAATGTAGCATCTATACACTTCTAAATACCTCATGGATCAAAGAAATCATAACAAAGTAAGTACTTATGAGAGAAAAATAAGAAAACGTTACATGTTTAAACTTGGATGTAACCAATGCAGTACTTTGACTTAAATGTATGGCCTTAAATGCTTATATATTTGAAGAAAAAGTAGAATATTAATGAAATACTACAAAGTAAAAATGGAAGATTAAATTCATTCATTATGTTCCTTCCTGAAAATTCAGTATGACAATAATAAAGAATTAATAGTGTATAAATTCACACTTACAAAGAGGACAAGAGACAAATTTTGGAGGATGGAAAGAAAATACATTAATTTTTACTGACTTACAAAGTGAAAAATGCAGATTTGTAATGCAGGATTCCCCCTTTCCCCCCACTGCAACACACACACACACACATGACCAGGTGTCAGAAACATCAAGTTTCTTTAAAATTAAAACTCGTGATGGATTTAGGAAAGATACAAGGCCAAAATGAGGATGGTTGCCTATAGTTGGTTAATTCCCTCACCAAGCTTGCCCAGACAGGAACCCCCTTCCCATAACACAGCACCTAGCAAAACTACAGAATTTTATGCTTAAGATAATTTAACTAGGTGAGATATGGACTGAGGAACTCCAAAAAGTTCTGGTGGCTGGGCTGAGGCAGACTTGGTGGGGTGTGAAGAGAAAGAGAGAGAGAGAGTGAGAGAGAAGAAATGAGAATGAAAGAGCTGCTATGAACATTTGCATGTAAGTCTTAGTGTGTGTGGATATAGTTTTCATTTCCTTGGGTAAATATCTAGGAGTAAAATTCCAGAGAAATGCAAATCAAAACCACAATGAGGCATCACCTCACACTGGTTAGAACAGCTATCATCAAAATTCAACAGATAATAAATGCTGGAGAGGATGTGGAGAAAAGGGACCCCTCCTACACTGTTGGTGGGAATGTAAATTGGTGCAGCCACTATGGAGAACAGTATGCAGGTTCCTTAAAGAACTAAAAATAGAGTTACCATATGATCCAGCAATCCTACTCCTTGGGCATAAATCCAGAATAGATGAAAACTCTAATTCAGAAAGATACATGCACCCCAATGTTCACAGTAGCACTATTTACAATAGCCAAGACATGGAAGCCACCTAAGTGTCCACTGACAGATGAATGGATCAAGAAGATGTGATAAATATTTATCTATATAAATATATATATATATATATATATATATACAATGGAATATTACTCAGACATAAAAAAGAATGAAATATTGCCACTTGCAACAACAAGGATGGACCCAGAGATTACCGTACTGAATGAAGTAAGTCTGACAAAGACAAATATAAAATAACACATATGTGGAATCTAAAAAATAATACAAATGAACTTAGTTACAAAACAGAAATAGACTCACAGACATAGAAAACAAACCTATGGTTACCAAAGGGGAAGGGGGAGGTAAATAAGGAGTTTGGGATTAGCAGATACAAACAACTATATAAAAAATAGATAAACAAGGTCTCATTCTATAGCACAGGGAACTATGTTCAACATCTTGTGATAACCTATAATGGAAAAGAATCTGAAAAAAATATATGTGTAACTAATCATTTTGCTTACACTTGAAGCTAACACAATATTGTAAATCAACCATACTTCAATAAATAAACAATAAATAAATGGTAGTGTTCCTCTGTCTTTTGAGCTAGTTAGATTACAGTGTTGGTCAAGTCTTCTACTTGCTTATTGAACTTTTGTCTAGATGGTCTATACATTATTGAAAGTGGAGTATTGAAACCTCCAACTCATTATAGAACTGTTCTCTATTTCTCCTTCCAATTCTACAAATATTTGCTTCGTATGTTTTGAGGTTCTATTGTTTGGTGCATATATGTTTATAACTGTTATATCTTCTTGATGAATGGACTCATCAATATATAATGCTTTTCATTACCTTTTATCACTTTCCTTTCCTTTTCTTTTTAACATCTTTATTGGCATATAATTGCCTTACAATGGTGTGTTAGTTTCTGCTGTATAACAAAGTGAGTCTGCTGTACGTATACATATATTCCCATATCCTCCCCCTCTTGTGTCTCCCTCCCACCCCTCTAGGTGGTCACAAAGCACCCACCTGATCTCCCTGTGCTATGAGGCTACTTCCTACTAGGTATCTATTTTACATTTGGTAGTGTATATATATCAATGCCACTCTCTCACATTGTCCCAGTTTACCCTTCCCCATCCCTGTGTTCTCAAGTCCATTCTCTACATCTGCGTCTTCATTACTGTCCTGCCCCTAGGTTCTTCAGAACTTTTTTTTTTAAATTCCATATATATGTGTAAGCATACGGTATTTGTTTTTCTCTTTCTGACTTACTTCACTCAGTATGACAGATCAACGTCCATCCACCTCACTACAAATAACTCAGTTTCATTTTTTATAGCTGAGTAACATTACATTTTATATAGGTGCAAAATCTTCTTTATCCATTCATCTATCAATGGAAACTTAGGTTGCTTCCATGTCCTGGCTATTGTAAATAGAGCTGCAATGAACATTGTGATACATGACTCTTTCTGAATTATGGTTTTCTCAGGGTATGTGCCCAGTACTGGGATTGCTGGGTCATTTGGTAGTTCTATTTTTAGTTTTTTAAGGACCTCCATACTGTTCTCCATAGTGGCTGTATCAATTTACATTCCCACCAACAGTGCAAGAGGGTTCCCTTTTCTCCACGCCCTCTCCAGCATTTGTTGTTTGTAGATTTTCTGATGATGCCCATTCTAACTGGTGTGAGGTGATACCTCATTGTAGTTTTGATTTGCATTTATCTAATAATTAGTGATGTTGAGCATCCTTTCATGTGTTTGTTGGCAATTGGTATACCTTCTTCAGAGAAATGCCTATTGATGTCTTCTGCCCATTTTTGGATTGGGTTGTTTTTTTTTTGTTTTTGATACTGAGCTACATGAGCTGCTTGTATATTTTGGAGATTAATCCTTTGTCAGTTGCTTCATTTGCAAATA
Organism: Kogia breviceps; assembly: GCF_026419965.1. Lineage (NCBI taxonomy): Eukaryota > Metazoa > Chordata > Mammalia > Artiodactyla > Physeteridae > Kogia > Kogia breviceps. Next base: position 50,912,284 of record NC_081314.1, on the reverse strand, counting down.
TTTTCTCCCATTCTGTGGGTTGTCCTTTTGCCTTGTTTATGGTTTCCTTCGCTGTGCAAAAGCTTTTAAGTTTCATTAGCTCCCATATATCTATTTTTAATTCCATTTCTCTAGGAGGTGGGTCAAAAAGGATCTTGCTGTGATTTATGTCATAGAGTGTTCTGCCTATGTCTTTCTCTAAGAGTTTGATAGTGTCTGGCCTTACATTTAGGTCTTAAATCTATTTTGAGTTTATTTTTGTGTATGGTGTTAGGGAGTGTTCTAATTTCATTCTTTTACATGTAAATGTCCAGTTTTCCCAGAACCACTTATTGAAGAAGCTGTCTTTTCTCCATTGTATACTCTTGCCTCCTTTAATAAAGATAAGTTGACCATATGTGCGTGGGTTTATATCTGGGCTTTCTATCCTGTTCCATTGATCTGTAGTTCTGTTTTTGTGCCAGTACCATACTGTCTTGATTACTGTAGCTTTGTAGCATAGTCTGAAGTCAGGGATTCTGATTCCTCCTGCTCTGTTTTTCTTTCTCAAGATTGCTTTAGCTATTTGGGGTCTTTTGTGTTTCCATACAAATTGTGAAATTTTTCATTTTAGTTCTGTGAAAAATGCCATTAGTAGTTTGATAGGGATTGCACTGAAACTGTAGATTGCTTTGGGCAGTGTAGTAATTATTACAAGGTTGATTCTTCCAACCCAAGAACATGGTATATCTCTCCATCTGTTTGTATCATCTTTAATTTCTTTCATCAGTGTCTTATAGTTTTCTGCATACAGGTCTTTTGTCTCCTTAGGTAGGTTTATTCGTGGGTACTTTATTCTTTGGGTGCAATGGTAAATGGGAGTGTTTCCTTCATTTCTCTTTCAGATTTTTCATCATTAGTGTTTAGGAATGCAAGAAATTTCTGTGCATTAATTTTGTATCCTGCTACTTTACCAAATTCATTGATTAGTTCTGGTAGTTTTCTGGTAGCATCTTTAGTATTCTCTATGTATAGTATCATGTCATTTGCAAACAGTGACAGTTTTACTTCTTTTCTGATTTGGATTCCTTTTTCCTTTTTCTTCTCTGACTGCTGTGGCTAAAACTTCCAAAACTATTTTGAATAATAGTGGTGAGAGTGGGAAGCCTTGTCTTGTTTCTTATCTTAGACGAAATGGTTTCACTTTTTCACCATTGAGAATGATGTTGGCTGTGGGTCTGTCATATATGGCCTTTATTATGTTGAGGTAAGTTTCCTCTATGCCTACTTTCTGGAGGGTTTTTATCATAAATGGGTGTTGAATTTTGGTGAAGGCTTTTTCTGCACCTACTGAGATGATCATATGGTTTTTATCCTTCTATTTGTTAATATGGTATATCACATTGATTTATTTGCATATATTGAAGAATCCTTGCATTCCTGGGATAAACCCCACTTGCTCATGGTGTGTGATCATTTTAATGTGCTGCTGGATTCTGTTTGCTAGTATTTTGTTGAGGATTTTTGCATCTACGTTCATCAGCGATGTTGGCCTGTAGTTTTCTTTTTTTGCAACATCTTTTTCTGGTTTTCATATCAGGGTGATGGTGGCCTCATAGAATGAGTTCAGGAGTGTTCCTCCCTCTGCTATATTTTGTAAGAGTATGAGAAGGATAGGTGTTAGCTCTTCTCCAAATGTTTGATAGAATTCGCCTGTGAAGCCATCTTGTCCTGGGCTTTTCTTTGTTGGAAGATTTTTAATCACAGTTTCAATTTCAGTGCTTGTGATTGGTCTGTTTATATTTCCTATTTCTTCCTGGGTCATTCTCAGAAGGTTCTGAGAAATTCCTAAGAATTTGTCCATTTCTTCCAGGGTGTCCTGTTTATTGGCACATAGTTGCTTGTAGTAATCTCTCATGATCCTTTGTATTTCTGCAGTGTCAGTTGTTACTTCTCCTTTTTCATTTCTAATTCTGTTGATTTGAGTCTTCTCCCTTTTATTCTTAAAGAGTCTGGGTAATGGTTTATCAATTTTATCTTCTCAAAGAACCAGCTTTTAGTTTTATTGATCTTTACTACTGTTTCCTTCATTTCATTTTCATTTATTTATGACCTGATCTTTGTGATTTCTTTCCTTCTGCTAACTTTGGGGTTTTTTGTTCTTCTTTCTCTAATTGCTTTATGTTTAAGGTCAGGTTGTTAGCCCACTGCCTCAGTTTTAGGATGATTCATTGTCTATTCAGGTATTCCACAGATGCAGGGTCCATAGAGTTGGTTGTGAAGATTTAATCTTCTGCTCCTGAGGCTGCTAGGAGAAATTTCCCTGTGTCTTCTTTGTTCATACAGCTCCTGGGGTTCAGCTTTGGATTTGGCCTTGACTCTGCATGTAGGTTGCCTGAGGGCGTCTGTTCTTCGCCCAGACAGGATGGAGTTAAAGGATATGGGAACATATGTACAGGTATAACTGATTCACTTTGTTGTAAAGCAGAAACTAACACACCATTGTAAAGCAATTATACTCCAATAAAGATGTTAAAAAAAAAAAAGAGTGGCTGATTAGGGGGCTCTGGCTCACTCAGGCCAGGATGGAGGGGTGGAGGCAGGGGGAGGGGTATGGAATGCAGCCTGCGGCAGTGGCCAGCGTGATGTTGCAACAGCCTGAGGCAAGCTGTGTGTTCTCCTGGGGAAGTTGTCCCTGGATCACAAGATCCTGGCAGTGGTGGGCTACACAGGATCCTGGGGAGGGAAGGTGTGGATTGTGACCTGTGTTTGCACACAGGCTTCTTGCTGGCTGCAACAGCAGCCTTAGCATTTCATGCCTGTCTCTGATGTCCACGCTGATAGCCGCGGCTCATGCCCATCTCTGCAACTCATTTAGGCAGTTCTCTGAACCTCCTCTCCTCATGTACCCAAAAACAATGGTATCTTGCCTCTTCAGCAGCTCCAGAGCTTTTCCTGGATGCCCTCCCAGTTAGCTGTGGTGCACTAGCCTCCTTCAGGCTGTGTTCACGCAGTCCACCCCAGTCCTCTCCCTGGGATCTGACCTCCGAAGCCAGAGCCTCAGGCTCCCAGCCCCCACCTGTTCCGGCCGGCGGGTTAGCAGACAAGCCTCTCGGGCTGGTGAGTGCTGGTCGGCACCGATCCTCTGCGGGAATCTCTCTGCTTTGCCCTCCGCACCCTGTTACTGTGCTCCGCTCCTCGGCTCCGAAGCTTCCCCCCTCTGCCCCCCGCAGTCTCCACCCGCGAAAGGTCTTCTAGTGTGTGGAAACCTTTACTCCTTCACAGCTCCCTCCCACTGGTGCAGGTCCCATCCCTATTCTTTTGTCTCTGTTTATTCTTTTTTTCTTTTGCCCTACCCAGGTACGTGGGGAGTTTCTTGCCTTTTGGGAGGTCTGAGGTCTTCTGCCAGCATTTAGTAGGAGTTCTGTAGGAATTGTTCCACATGTAGATGCATTTTTGGTGTATTTGTGGGGAGGAAGGTGATCTCCACATCTTACTCCTCTGCCATCTCGAAGGTCCTCCTATAAGTTTTTATTTACAGTGTATTTTGTCTGATATTAGTATAGCCAACCCAGCTCTCTTTAGATTACTATTTTTCATGGGCTATTTCTTCCATCCTTTTGCCTTCAACTTGTATGAGTCCAAAGTGAGTCTTTTATAAACAGTGTGTAGTTGGATCATGTCTTTTATCCATTCTGTCAATCTCTGCTTTTTGACTGACAAGATTAATCCATCTACTTTTAAAGTAATTACTGATAAGGAAGTACTTCTGCCATTTTGCTATTTGTTTTCTGTATGTTTTGTACCTTTTTGTCCCTCATTTTCTCCATCACTGCTTTTATGTTGATTTTCTGGTAGTATTCTGTTTTGATTTCCTTCTCTCTATATATATTTTTCTTTGTGCATGTGTACATTTCTTAGGGGTTATGGTGCAATGTGCTTTAACAAGTCAAGCTAAAATCCTCACACTACGTGTCATGTGTTGAGCCCTGTGCTGTGTGTGTTTTAGTGGCATCTCCTCAACATTCTGTAGCTCCTGAAGTAAGCAGTTGTGATTGAGACCACAGTGATCACAGCCAGGGGCTGACCTCAGTGAGTTTTCCCATTATTTATCCATTTTACAGATGAAGAAACTGGGGCTTAGAGGCTTTGAGAGATTGAGTGACTTGCCAGGTTTACAGAGGGGTCACTGAGCTGGGTGGCAGATGGGTAGGGCTGAGGAAAGGGCTGGAGAGTTGGAGGTAGGAGTCCCTGGACCTGATACTAAGCAGGGCTCCACACATATCTGCTGCACAGAGAAGTGTGGATCAGCGTGGTGACTGGACAATGCTACAAGAGGAAAGTGCAGAGCCCTGCCTCTGCCTCCTACTGTCAGTGGCCTAAGCAGCTGCATGTTTTAGGTGCTGAATCAAAAACTCCTTGTACTTACTCAGCTCTTTCCCAGCTGGGCCAGAGTCTCTGGGCGTCGTCAAGTTCCCGGCCAGGCTGACCATGGTGTGCCTCCCTGGAGGAGCTGAGGCTTGCATTCTGACCCAAGATGGATCCCTGGTAAGTACTTGGGTCTTGCTTCCTTGGAATTTGTTTCTGGAAAGGGAGTAATATTTACAGTTGAGCATGTGGGGGAAAGTGCATGTTGGGAATGCTGGAGACAGATTTAACTGGGGTCCCAGCAAGCTACTCATCTCCCAGGAATGGGGTATGGTCAGGACCTGTTTCTGCAGCACTGGTCTCAGAGGAAAGGACAGTGATGCTGACACTGGTAGGGCAAGGCCAGGCAGCACAGACTAGGGGACAGCTGTATCGCCCCCAGGGTAGCTTCGCAGAAGAGCTTTCAGGTCTAACCAGGAAGAGCCTGTGGGTCCTTAGGTTCCCAGCCAGACCATGCTTTCCTGTACCATCTCCCAATGGGAAGATCATGCCATGTCCTGAAGGTACTGCCTATGCTCAGGATGAGACATGAGAAGTGATGGTTGCAGATTTTAAGAAGGAAACCAACAGGTTGTGGTCAAAGAAATACTTAGTGCAACGGTATCAGTAGTGGGTTGATGGTTCCCAGGATGCATGGGGACAAGATGGCAGGACCTGCTGAACATGAGGCCAGCCTCACTGGGGAAGGGGGTATATGGGTGCTATCCCTGAGCCCCAGGCCCTTCTGGAGGTGGGGTAGGATCCAGCCCTGTAGTTACCATGGGAAGAGCTTACAAAAGTGACCTTCTGCAGGAGGAAGCTTACCTTGGATTGGGACGTAGATGGGTGCCAAGCAGCAGAGAGAAATGGCACCCTACCCCTGATCTTTCTGGGGCTCCCATGGTCCCAAACCCTCCCCTAACTACCCAGGGGCCAGCAGCATCTACCCCTTGGGGTACATCTGTGTCACATCAATTGGAGGGGCTGCCACAGAACAAGGGTGGGTAGGTGGCAGGTGCTCCCCTGTGCCTGCCTCATCTGGCCTGAGTTACCCTTTGGTGAGGTGCTGTAGGCTTGGGGTGTGGGGTTCACGGGGTTGCAGCAGGACAGCTGAAGCCATTGCCACTTCTTCCGTGCTGGGACAGCTGTGATTCGGGGTGCCCAGGGGTCCCAGGACACAGACCCCAACTAGTGGTGAGGAAGCCACAGCCTAATGGACGCACCTCACCGCTGCCCCTTCTTCTCAGACAGCTCTCCATCATTCTCACACTGGTGCAGTTGAACCCGCTCTCGTCCAAAGGTCATGAAGAACTGGAGCGCTTTGAGAAGCAGTAGCAGCTGGAGCAGCTGAGCCCGGCCAAACTGCTGCTGCTGAGCAGGAACAGGGGCCACTGGGCTGACTGGCTCCAGGTGTACAGGCTAGGCCAGCCATGCGGCCTAGCGGTCAGCAAAGCTCCAAGTTGTCGGGGTGCCACCTGTCACCATTTCCCCATGAGGCGGCCACAGATGAACCCTGCCCCCATGCAGGGAGCCAAATGTGGGAGGGGTGGGAGTGAGGGGCTGCATTTGCGGGAAAGCCAGGATCCCAGAGTTCCACTAGGAAAGAAAGACAAGCGCCCTGCCGCCGCTGGCAAGCGCCCTGCCGCCGCCGTTGCCGGCGCGCTGAGCGCACGCGCATCATGCAAGCTGAGAGCCCCTCCTACATCCCGCGGAAGTACAGCTCGCAGAGCGCTGGTGCACGCTGCCAAGCCGAGAACCCGGACGTCTCAGAGGCAAGGAAATCCCTGTCCCTTGTCTGTCCTTCTCTTCATTTTCTGAATAGTGCCTTCAGGTGGCCAAAAATTGTTAACTTTGACAAAGGTTAATTTGTCATTTTTTTTCCTTTAAGTTTTGTGTATTTTCTGTTCTATCAAAGAAATATTTGCTAACCTAAGGTCACATGTTTTTTTCTTTTAGATATTTCTGATTTTAGCTCTTATATACAAATCTGTATAATCCGTTTGAAATTACTTTTTATATGTGTGATGATGTAGGAGTGAAGGTTATTTTTTTCCACATGAGTATACAGTTACTTCAGTATCCTTTGTTGGAAAGACCATACTTTTCCCATTTAATTATGTTATCACTTTAATAAAATCAAATTGAATCCATATATATGTGGGTCACCATGTGGGCCCATGCAAACACTCTTTTCTGTTCCAATAACTTATATGCTTAATATCTATGCTTGTGACAATACCATACTGTCCTGATTACAGTATAACAAAAATGTACTGCAACTCCTTAACTTTGTTTTTTAATTTTAAAATTTATGTTGCCTTTTGTAATGTCAATTTTTTTATTTATAAAAATTGGGAATAAGCTAGTCAATTTCCTTAACAGATCTGCTGAGATTTTGTTTGGGATAGTGTTATATCTATAAATCACTTTGGGGAGAATTAACACTTCAATAAAACCGAGTCTTACAAATTATGAAAAGAATGTAGTTTGCCATTTGCTTAGGCCTTCCTTAATTATTTTCAGTAATATTTTGTAGATTTTAGTGTATAGGACTTGCACATCTCTGCTAAAATTATTCTTATTTTCTTTTAATGATCCTATGAATGGTTAAAAACCATTAATTATAATTTATTTTGGAATACTCACTTCAAGTATTTATAAATAAATTAATTGTTGTAAATTGATTTCCTATTCTACAAATTTACCAAATCTATTTAGTTAATTCTAGTAGAATTTTGTAATTGTTTTAGTATTTTCTACATATACAGAATGCGTTTTTTTTTGTTTTTTTTTTGTGTGTGTGTGGTACGCAGGCCTCTCACTGTTGTGGCCTCTCCCGTTGTGGAGCACAGGCTCCGGACGCACAGGCTCAGTGGCCATGGCTTATGGGCCCAGCCACTCTGCAGCATGTGGGATCTTCCCGAACCGGGGCACGAACCTGTGTCCCCTGCATCGGCAGGCGGATTCTCAACCACTGCACCACCAGGGAAGTCCTACAGTAATGCATTTTGAATATAGTTTTTTAAAAACTCCTTTTCCAATAAGTTTACCATTTATTTATTTATTTTTGCCTCATTCTTGTGTTATTATAACATATTTATATTAGCTTCCTTGAAGTCTTTTACTGCTAAATTCAAAATCTGAGTTTTCTTGAAATTAAGTTTTTATTTATTGTTTTTTCCTGCTGAAGGTGGGGCAGAGTTTTCTGTTACTTTGCATGTCTAGTAATTTTATTTTTTTATTATTTTCTTATTCAGATGTAATGGACATGTTACATTGTGTAAGTTTATGGTGTGCAATATCATGGTATGATACATTTATATATTGCAATACAATTATCACCATAGTGTTAGCTAATACCTCTAACATGTCACATAATTATAACTTTTTTGGTGGTGCGAACAATTAAATTCTAGGCTCAGAAACTTTGAAGTTTATAATACAGTATCGTTGACTATAATCACTATGCTGTGCATTACATCTCAGGGGCACATTTATCTCCTTACTAGTTGCAAGGGAGATGTTGTTTAAGGGCAGTACTTTTGTTTAAAACTTTGCACATTTTATATAGTTGGTTGCTGCTTTTTAGTAGACAATATACTTACTAATATTTAAGATTTGCCTGCACAGTTGCTGTTGTTATTGTTTTTGCCTGACTCTGTATGTCTCTCCTGTACACAAGTAGTTTAGTTTCTGTGTAATATGATTTTTTATTTTCAATATTCACATCTTGGATTTTTGTTCCCAATTATCTATAATGATAATATTCTGTCTCTCATAGTGTTCATTTCTTTGTCCTTTCTTTTCTATTCTAAGAACTTTTCTTCAAATTTGCTCAACAACTGATGAGTTGTTTTAGTGGTTTATTGCATTTTTTGTTGTTTCTTTTGTTTTGTTTTTAGTTTGTTTTGTGTTGATTGGATTAATTCTGCTCTTTACTCTTTTTAGTATAGATTTGACATTTCCATGACATTTTTCCTTATTTCTTCTATTGAGTATTTAATATTTTCTTGCTTTTTAATATTATCCAGCTTTCTCCTGGTGATTTTAGATGTTATGCATTGAAGCCACATTCTTGTTATCTATTAAAGAAAAGACTTCAAGATTATGCAGTAATAGGGAGTAGGGAGTACCTGTTTGCCTTTCAACCTCCTAACAAGGTTTTGTTTTGTTTTTTTAAAATTTTTATTGGAGTATAGTTGCTTTACAATGTTGTGTTAGTTTCCACTGTACAGCAAAGTGAATCAGCTATAATGTATACATATATCCCCTCTTTTTTGGATTTTCTTCCCAGTTAGGTCACCACAGACCATTGAGTAGAGTTCCCTGTGCTATACAGTAGGTTCTCATTAGTTATCTATTTTATACATATTACTATATACATGTCAATCCCAATCTCCCAATTCATCACACTCCCCCTTTCCCCCCTTGGCATCCATATGTTTGTTCTTTATGTCTGTGTTTCTGTTTCTGCTTTGTAAATAAGATTGTCTATACCAATTTTTTCAAATCCACATATATGCATTAATATACAATATTTGTTTCTCTCTTTCAGACCTACTTCACTCTGTATGATAGTCTCTAGGTCCATCCACGTCTATACAAAGGACCCAATTTCGTTCCTTTTTATGGCTGAGTCGTATCCCACTGTATACATGTACCACATTTTCTTTATCCATTCCTCTGTTGATGGACATTTAGGTTGTCTCCATGTCCTGGCTATTGTAAATAGTGCTGCAGTGAATGTTGGGGTACATGTGTCTTTTTGAATTATGGTTTTCTCTGGGCTTTTTAACTTTGTTTTTAATTCTCCAACTAGAAATGAACTCAAAAAATGCCAAACTTCTAGCACAATTCCCTGATTTTAGCACTTTAATTTTTAAAATTCTTTTCTACTGGTGTCTTCCTTTTATTCTGTTTGCCTGGCTTTCAAGTTCTTAAAGCTTTTGTGGGTACACAAAGTCTTAATTCTCTTCCACTTCATGACTGGACATCTCTAAATATACAATGCTACCACCAGTCAGTTCCTAATTTCAGTGTGTGACTTGTGGTATTTACAACTACCTACCCTACTTTTAAGATACACCATGAATGTAGAGAATATGGAATTTCAGAGGTTGAAGGGAGGGGTCATCTTAACTTACAAGTCAATTCCCTATGTGAAGAAGTAAAGGTCTGCTGTCTTCTTTGAGCATTTTGTGCCCCAAATTTCTGGGTCAGCAGATGGTGGGTAATAGATATAAGAATGAAACAACTTTCTAACTTTTTCCTTAGCGTCTTCTCATGAAGCAATTGTGGTAAGTGCTGTAAGTTCAACTTCAGTTAGGTTTTTCAGATTTGGATTCCATATCTTATCATTAATAAGAGATTTCCCCTCATATTCTGTCAATTTTGTTTGCCAGTCTTTCTTTTTCCAAGTTGCTGAGAGTTTTCATTTTTCTATATATCCATGCATAAAAAATTTGGAAACTCTTCAGTGGTGAATGCTCAGCCATTTGTCATTTTGATCTAGGTGTGTCTAGAGATACATTTGAAAGCTTTATCATGATTTAACCATATCTATTCCCTTTGACAGAAAAGTCTCCTTGATTTTATTTTGTGAGGTTATGTGGAGAAGCTGTGCTATAAATCCTTCATCCTCTTCTTGTTCTTTCATAAGCCATCTTTACTCAGTAAAACTTTGATTTCAGAGTTTTTGAAGTCTATTTCCAAAAATCTTGCTACCAAGACTGCATCCAAAGATATTATAAGAACTGGACTCATACTTTTGAAAAGATTTCAAGTAGTTTATAACATTTAAAACAAGACATTTTATCTCAATGTGTTCTGTTACATTGTGGATGAAGGGGTATAAATTAAAGATGTAAATTACTGTGATTTTTAAAATTAAGTAGTAGCTAAAGAGGAATTACTAGTTTTAGTAATTATTATGTTGATTTCTGTGTTCTCTGCAAGGTTTTAGATTTGATTAAGGATGGGTAGCTCTTCTCATCAGTGATTCATTTGTGCTAGCAATAAATAATTATTCCATTAACTATTAGTATGGTGTTAATTTATGCAGATTAAAATTTGATATCTTTTGCCTTTGTTACTTAGAGCTTGCTGTAAGACATGACGAATAGGGTTAGGAGGCTCAAGATCTCCTTTTGTTTTCTTCAGTTATTGCTTGTATGAGTCTGAGCAGGTATCTTTATTTTTCAAATACAAATTCTGCATCTTAGAATGCTGATAGAATACCTGCATTACCTTTTTCATGTCTCCCACCCCTAGGATTGAATATGGTAGTATATGACATAAATTTAGGCTATAGAGTGATATCAAAATGGATGTCATTACCATAAGTTATATTAACCATCCAGTTTATAGAATGATTCTGGATACACACTTACTCATTAGATATGTGGAGAAGTGTATCTAACTGCAGTTAAATCCTTACAGTATCCTCCCAAGTGACACCCTTCATTTCAGTCACTCCGCATGCCATTTCACCTTAGACCATTCCCTCACTGTTCATTTATTATGTTTCTTCTTATTGCCAGTAGAAAAACTTTAAAATGTCTTAGCATGGCAAGTTGAGTACTTCATAAGAGTTCTTCTTATAAGTTCATATAATCTTATCTCTTGCTACTGAACCCTCTTCTTCTGCTATTCTTTACGTATTTTGTATTTTGTAGGTACCAAACTGCTTGTTAACACCTGGGCATGCCAGGATCTTTCTTGACTTGTCTTTTCTCACAGTCTTCAATATCACTGAAGTAACCTAACTTTTTTTGTTTGTCCATGCAAATCCAGGGTCAAATATTACCCTATCTGGAACTCATGCTACATTTGCTAAAGTCAAATTTAAATGCTAACTCTATAGAGCCCGCTAATCATTGTGTTTAAACCTGTATATATTTTCCTAAATGTACCTAGTTGTGTTGTTAATTGTGTGTTCCATCTATCATTAAGTAATGAAAGCTTTGAGAGCAGGAACCAGTTGTTCTCAAATTTGACATAAATGCAGAATACTTTTCTGGGAAATAAACGAGTTAAAATCATGTACATTCATATGGTTGAATGAACTAAGCAGGTAATTTAACTTTATCTCAGTTTTCACATTTATAAAATTGAGATTATAATGTCCAGGGAAAAAGCTTGTTCATGCAATTAAATGGTATCATTTATGTTATTATTATTGTTAGTATTTTTTAAACCTGTTGGTCACAGTATTCATTTGTTTCTCCTACCACACTGTATTCAGCACTCTGCTCAGATATACGATAAGTATTTGTTGAAAAAAATTCTCAGAAATTTGACTATATGCCTCTTTAGCTGTGTTTTACAGTATCACTTGTTGAAAAGTATATACTCACTGCTCTAATAGACTCATAAAATGGACTACACTTCAAGGACATTTATAGTTAGGTACTGGTCTTACATTTCAATTAGGAATTGGGTTGCTGATAAAATACTTAAAGCAAGAAGAGCTTGATATTAAATTTTACTTTAGATAGTAACCAAGTTAAACACTGCATCTAAGTAAAAGTAATACTCTAATTACTGTGGAATTGCTATAAGCACTTGGTGACACTCTTGCTATTGTATTCCCATCAGGCATGACCTTCCATCTGCAAAGTCTTCAAAATACTGAATGAACTGGCCATTCATTTATTATACCTTCATACTAATGCAGTGTAACATTTCACATGCAATTAGGACACTTTAGTTGAAGAATAAAGTGGCAGAATGAATCTCACTGGGCTGTTAAAAGCCAAGAACACTGCACAAAGTATTGGATTATTTGATGTTAAAATGAGTACATGTTTTATTGGTATTGCCTACTTTCTTTTTCAGACTTTTAAGATATATGTTAATTAGGCAATGTGAAGAGCCATAATAGAAAGTTCCTGAATAAAAAGGTAACCGCAGAAAGGATTACTGTGCTAGGAGTCAGGATGTCCGATTTAGACTTAGCTGTGCTACTGGCTAAATGTTTTCCTAAGAGGTACTTCACCTCTATGAGCCTCAGTGTCTCTCTGAGTCAAAAGAGAATTGACTTGTAACTTCAATAATGATTACTTTTGTAATCATTAAAACCTTTGTAATAGAGAGACATTAAATATATCTATTATGTATACCTTTATATTTATATCTTTATGTGTAGATAGCTGTATCTATCTCTTTATCACATGTATCCCTATATATGTATACCTAAATACAGATATGTTTGCATTTCCATTTGCGTGCATAGATGTAATATAGCTTAACAGTTTTTAATATAGAGCATCACTATATTCTATAATTTTATTTTTGGAACATAATACGCAGTTTATTCTCCAATTAGACCATTTTGAGGATAATAATGAAGAAAGAATCTTTGGTTTACAACACATCGAATCTCGAGAAAATGCTTAATGGTTTATTTGGAAAATGTGCTTGAGTGTTGTTAAACAAAAATTACATTACAATTTAAAAACACAAAACAAACCATCTGATTTAATTGAACTCAAGGGATGCAAGGATGTCCATCTAATTTACCATATCATTAAGTAGATAAAGGCTATTGACTTATACAATTGATAGTTGGTTTTTTGTTTCAAAATGTACTTCAGTCATTACTTTCTGAACAAAGAATCTTTTACTTCAGTACTCTTAGCTATAGAACAATAATTACATTTCTCTATTACAGTCATACGATATCTTGTATTAATAGAACTTCTTGTGAGTAAACTTGGTGCAGTGTAGAACCCATAAGAGTGCACGCATCAGGAAGTGCTAATTTCTGTGAAGTGTCAAAAAAGAACCCTCAAAAAGGGAGTCAATGATTGCATGAATCCATAATTTATGAACTAAAACTCCAGTATGATTGATTCCATACATTAATGGCATATAGCTGAAAATTATAGACTCAATTCTTAATTCAGTAACTTGTTATCTTTAGACTTTTTTTCAGAGCACAAAAGTTTTCTAAGTTCTTATCCTCAACTAACTTCATATCTTGATTTAGAGATAAAATGATGGAACTTAAAATATTAGTTAATACAAATGACCAATATATTTGGGTGAAATTGGTGGGTCACAAACTTTAATATTCTTAGGGAATGCCTAAGGGTATTGATAAAATGCAGATTTCTGATTCAGTAAGTTTCAGTAAATCTTCTAGATGATGACAAAGCAGTTGGTCCCTGGCCCCATACTCTGAGTAGCAAAGTATATGCTTTAAATGATGGCTAATCTACTCTGTATATAAAAGGGGTTTATAAGAAAGAGAAAATTAAAACTGAAAGAATTTCAAAGGAAGAGAAATGTTCTCTTGAGGAAGGAACTTGTAATGTTATAGCAAAATGTAAGGAGTAGCTAGCTATTTCACAAATAGATCGACGGTCATTTATGAACTATATCCTGAGTAAAAACATCTTTCAAGGGCTCTTGGATATAGAGTCTAGGGAGAAAACTAATATCAAGAGACTCAAAATACTATCATAGTTGCCTTCTTACAATGGGATTATACAGATGCACTGTGATTAAGATAAGGACTTGGTCCTGGTCCAAGGCCATGCCACAGCAAGTCTATTCTTTACAGATCCAATCATTGGCTGTTTCACCTATTCCTGAGTGTATAATTAGAGAAGACAAAGTTAGCAGAACACTAACATTGGGTCCCATGACCTATGCAGTAAGAACTACTGTTGGGGAAAAGGCAAATGGAAGTCTTTAAAGCTTCCCTCCTTTGACAGATTAATGAAACTGAAACAACATTGTATCACAGGTGCAATGACAGAAATTAGAACCACTCATAATATACAGACTTAAAGAATGTAGCACTGACTGTGCCCATCATATTTGCTTTTATTTTATCAGAATTACCTATGCAAATTCCTGATGAATTATGGCAGAAGATAATTAAACTTAGTGAGCATGCTGGGATAACTCCTCTAAAAAAGGGGGTGGCAATATATTTCATTTTGAACCTCGAACAATTAAAAGAGGCACAGTGTTTGATCAGCTTCTTTTGAGTTTTGGAAAGATTGTATACAGTACTCTTTGGGACTACTCTTCTGATATATTTGCCATGTGATTCAGAAAGTTGTCATTTCTGAGAAGGCTCTGCAGCAGGTCCAGGCTGTGGTCCAAGAGGTATTTATGGAATATAAATATGCCTTGTGAGGTTCCTGACAAGTCATGATAGGGTATCTCAGTGCAGACCTCTAGGTTCTGGAGCAAGGGCACATCCCTCCAGGCTTAATGTGTAGCCTCTTCAAAACCATATTTTAAAAATATTTCTTAATCATGGATAATGGAGCAACCATACCACTGTTAGTGATCCTCTGTGTCCCTTCCCTTGGTCTGAGCAAATTACCCACAGAGGACATCTCTCAGAGCCTTTCACATTAAGAGGACTCTACCTTTCTTAGAAGTCATTTTGACAATCATCTTGTGTTCATTCATGCTTCTTGAGGACCTCATCCCAATCTAATAGGTTAACAATTATATCTTTCAAATATATAGTACTGCATGGTTTTCTCCATACTGATATTTTCATAAGAAACACTCCAGGAACTCAAATAACATGTTTATGTAATAGATTCCAAAACTCCGTATTATTTATAACAAATATTTTGCTTTAATAATGATCTTGGTGCTAGCATCATAATGTTTTCTTGATTAATATTGAACTTTGCAATTTTTAGAACAGCATGCTAATGATAGACATTTCTCAATTAATATTAGAGCATGTTGTCATATACTTAACACTACAACACTAATAAGCATGTTACTGTCCAATCATGTGGTAGGGATTTAGAAAAAATAAATAAATACTTGAAAAATTATGCAGACATGATATATTTTTTCATGACTATCCAGGGAGTAGTAAGATTTCTTCCACTGAAATAATTGATTTTTCTTTTCAAAGAAAGAATGAGAGAGAGACAGACAGGGAATGAATGAAAGCACTTGCAATAAGACTGAAGGCTTGGACTCTTGTTCCAGTTCTTCCATTTATTTTAGTCTTGGGCAAGTCACTTCACCTCTTTATGTCTTACAGGATTTTGTGTAGAATGAGAAATAATACATAAAGTTCTTTGTAAATAATTAAATTAGATTATTACCATACTAAAGATAACTTTTAAAAGTGATATAATCCTTACAACCCAAAATGTGTAATGTGTGTGTGTGTGTATTCAAGTTTTTTGCCACCTGGATATAAATTTTTCATAGTTAAAATAAATCACATAATTCTGCTTTTAATTTTTGGTATGGCTTTATAGACTAATACATACATAACAAACCAGTATCTTTATTTGATTAGCTTGGAGTTGGAAGTCTGGTAATACAAAGGTGAGAAAATGAGGAGATGGCTGGTTATTTAAAAATATCACTTTAGTGTTTCAGTGATCACTTTGAAAATGAGTTAATCTCTGTAGTTTTCATATATTATGAAAATAAGGTGGGGCTTCCCTGGTGGTGCAGTGGTTGAGAATCCTCCTGCCGATGCAGGGGACACGGGTTCATGCCCAGGTCCGGGAAGATCCCACATGCCATGGAGTGGCTCCCCCGTGAGCCATGGCCACTGAGCCTGTGCATCCGGAGCCTGTGCTCCGCCAACGGGAGAGACCACAACAGTGAGAGGCCCGCGTACCACAAAAAAAAAAAAAAAAAAAAAAAAAAAAAAGGTAAAAAAGAAAGCTAAATTTGTATTGCTATCGCATTTAATTGAAATACCAGCAAAAACCAAAACGAATAAAAGTATTTACATAATCATTACCAAATTAACCTTAATTACCTCAGACACTGGTGTACTTTTTTCTAGGCTTAGGTGAACAACATAATGATTTTATAATATAAAGAAAATGTGCAAAGAAAATGGCCAAAGCTTTGGAGTCAAGCAACCTGATTTTCTCTCCCACCTATCTTACTTTCCAGTTATTTGATAAGGAACTAGTTTTTTAACCAATATTCACAATGCAAAGTAAGTGATGAATAGTTAGTTTGCTTGCTTACATTCAGTTACTTTTGTATAGACATCTATACTGCAACCTTGAAAAAGTGCCTAAGCTTCTATCAGTTGGAATTTATGAAACATCAGATGATACATAAGCTCTTCATTTAGAATAAATGTAATGGAAGCCCAATTATCTTTTCTATTTGCCACTCCTTTGCTCTTTAGAGTGGATAAAAAATAAAGACAATATTCCAAATACTACTGGCTTTGAATAAGATTGAAAATGCTATTAAACACTTTTGTTATTTTTATTTATTGGGCTTTTATTTTCCTCAGATCTCATTCATGCTATATACTTTCTCTGAAAATGGAGCAGGATTTTGATGAAATTTCTTCAAATAAAGGACAGATTAAAGGTATCCATCAAATAGGCCCAAAACCTATACTGGGGGGCTGGGAGATGTTATATCTTTGGGCACTTTAGTTAACAGTGCCTGATTATGTTTAAAGGACCCATTACATGTTTAGCATATTTGCACTTAGCTTCTGGGTAGTTTTTATATTGCCATTCTATACATCCAGATACACACATATAAATTTATATGCATATTCACATCTGTACACATGCTTTTATATATATATGTATTTTATATCTGTATATTCATCCATCTACATTTAAATATTTGCATAAATTTAAATATATCTGAGTGGTCCCCTTAATCATCTTTGCTTGGTAAAAAAATTACCTATAATAATAGGATACGATGCTTATGAGTATGCTTAAAAGCTGTTTGGTTATGTGACATGTATATTCTGTGTGTTCCAAAATACCCCTCATTAAACATATAGTACTTTTCCATGTGTGCATTCAGTATTATTTTTAATATGTCAATGGCCTTTCCCTGCATTCATTTTTTTCTAAATTCTGGAATATATTTATGGGATATAAATGCTCCATTTTAAATGCTAATTTAGTTTCAGATGTCAAGCTGCATCTTTGCAGATTGATTCATTCAGATATCTAGACAAAAGGCTTTTTCCTGTAATATTAGCCCCACATTGTTTTTAAAATGGACTACCTCAACATGATATAAAGTCCTGCTTGAGAAAAAGTGAAAACGAAACTGCTACACTCAGGAAAACAAAAAGGAATAGTTGTAATATTTTCTTTTTAAAAATTGCATAGAATTTTACTTCATATATAAGTTTATATGGAATGTCTAAACAATTCCTTCTGATGTAAAAAATTCAGCTTTTAGTAACTATAGTCTTTAGAAATTTAACATTGATCTCTCATGATCTCTCATGTCATCTCTTGCTTCTGCATATTATTTATACATATTACTATTAAACATGCTTAGCAATATTTATTTTAATCAGGGAGATTATCATATTCTTTACCCATTATTTATATATAATATAGAATCAGTTTTTTATAGCTGAATAGTTTTCTAACCAATCTTTGCACTTATGATAATTAAATATCAAGCAATGTATAATGCCAATGGTAAACCTTTCTAATATCGCAATGGATTTTCACATTTAACTTTGAAATATATTTTTATGAAAATGTACATACCATTCTTAGTTAAAAATGCATTATTTCATACTGGAAAAATACATATTGTTGTTTTTATCCCTCTACCCCTGATCAGTTTTGATAGTTTTTAAACATTCCCCTGGTGTAGAGATATAAAGTTTTTATTTTTCCATTTCCCTATGGCAACTTATGCTGTCATATTAACTATTTGAATTTCTATAATTCCAATTCAATCCTAATGTAACAGACATATTTAATAGGTTTTAATTAAATAATTAAAAAGTAACAGCATCAGAATTTGAAAACTTTTCTCCTGATTTTTCTGATCTAATAAAATTGAATTTATAAAAACAATCATAAAACTTGATTTTACTGGTAATGAGAATAAGATGCATGTTTAACATAAGTATTATTTGAATAAGAATATGAATATCTGACCTAAGTGGTATATGTGAAGAAAATTATATTGAGCTTTAGGTCTTTATATACTGTCTTCTAATTTTTATATCCATTGCTTCTTTCCAAATACTATCCAGGGAGCTGTACCTTTGTACTCATAATAATTCAACTGTGATACTCACTTTTGTGATATTCATTTTTTCCTGATTTAGGTATCTCTGAAATTGAAATTTTTCTTTGGATTTGGATTCAATGATTCATTTCATACTATGTTTCAAGGACCATTCATCCATTTACTCATTTATTTAATGTATAACTTTTAAGTAACTAATATGTGGAACACTATGCTCCACTTATTGTAAGGAGATATAAAGATGAATTAGGAGTTGGATGTTACCTTCAAGCAGAGGATACCATATTTTAATAGAAAAATGTCATGCTTTTATTTTAAAATCATAATACAATGTAGTGTATGATCAGTGCCATGAAATAAATAGGCTTCTTGATAAGATTAAATGATGGGACATATGTAAAATGTGTCAAATAGTGCTAATAAATGTTAGGTAATGAAGCTGATGATGGTGGCTGTGCTGGTGGCGATGATCATGATTATCAGTGCAACTTGGTATGTGGCTTGAATTTGCCCAGTTCCTCATTGTTTTTTCTTTTTTTAATTAAAACTTTTTTTCATAATACTCATTCTCCCACTCCAGCCAAGCTGGTATGAAAGTGGGAGTGCTCCATCCTACCACTGAATTTGGAGGATATGGAGTCACGGCAGTAATGCTGACCACAGAAGTAGGGTGATTTGCAGCAACTATTCAAATTTAAGGGCCACTTATGAGTTCAGTATACCTATTTTATAAAACTGAATATTCTAAAACTATTTATTAACTGAAAATGATATAGGACTCAATGGCTGAGAGCCTTGTGTACCCTTGAGCTTGTGCATTTATTCTTTTTCCTTTTTCTTTTTTTTGTGGGTCTCACACCCCCTTCACCCATTTGTCCCACGCCCCCATCCTCATCCCCAGCTCTGGTAACCACCAATCTATTCTCTATATCTGTGGGCTTTTTCTTTTCTTTTTTTTTTTTTTTTCAGATTCCACATATAAGAAAGATTATACAGTATTTGTCTTTCCTTTCTCTGACTAACTTGTTTCACTTAACATAATGCTGTCAAGGTCTATTCATGGTATTGCAAACAGCAGGATTTCACTCTTTTTTTAATGGTTGAGTTACATATAGTGTATGTATATGTATGTATATATATTTATATATATTAAACAATTTCTTTATCCATTCATCCATTGGTGGACACCTAAATAGTTTCCGTATCTTGGCTATTGTAAATAATGCTGCAGTGAACGTGGGGGTACATTTTTACTCCCTATTTCTAAGTGTCCCAAACTGCTTTATGTATTTGTTTTCTTACAAGCAATATATGTTTAAGTCTATTATATGTAGCTATAAAAGAGGCTACATAATATGGTGGTTAAAAGAACTGAACTCTAAAACCAAACTTCCTGTTCAAATTTCATCACTCACTTATATCTGGGTGACTCTGGGCAACTGAGTTTCCCTCTGTACTTCAGTTTTACTATCAATAAAATGGGGATGATAATAAAACCATTTACCTCATAACAGTATTTTGATTATTGAGTTAATCTGTTATATTAGAAAAATATGTAATATATAGTAATTACTTTGCAAATTGAGTTATTTTTTATTGTGAAACCTCTAAGCTTCTCTTTGCATTTGGCGGGGATGGGGAGGAGGGATGGATAATGAGTTTTCCTGATGTATAGTTTCCTTTGTTCTACAATCTGAAAACTTTTGTTGAGTGCCTAGAATGTTTCAAAGACTCAGTTTTCTTTATCCCATCTACCTTAAGTTTTGGCCTAGGAGCCGAACTTGTGGTGAAATCAGCATCAATTATGAAGCCAGGGATACTTTGAATGAATTCCAGTTTACTTATTAAATATGCAGTTCAAGAATATTAATTTAATATTTATGCCTTAGTTACCTTGACTATAGAAGGGTAACAGTGCCTGCCTGATTTAAGCATAAATCAAATAACATAAAGAAAATATTTCACCCAGCTTCTGGCACTTTTGTTTCTTCTGTTTAGTTATCTCCTACCATACTCCTATGTCCTGTTGACACCCCAAAATATGAAAAAGAATGTTCTTCAATCTAGTTAAAGAAAACTATGTCCATTATTTCAGAGGTCTTTAAATGTGGAGGATCACAAAACACACATGATATTTCCAGAATCAAAAGCTATCTACCTAACAACAACAGAAGTGGTTGAAAAAGCCATATCATTTGTTGCTACACAAATGATATACAGCTATAATACTACATGCACAACTTATTTTCTCGCTGGTGCTGGGAGAGCAGGGCAACACTAATTGTAATGAAAAGCGAAGGATAGGTTAAAGTAGTCTATGTCTGCCTAGTACCAGCATAAGTGGATGTAAAATTAAAGTATCAATTTAACCCCATGATTGTTAGTTTGTTTACCTAATGACAATTGAATACAAGCTTTAATTATACTTATCATGTTAATTTGCATGGCAACTAAGTAGTGAGAAGATGTTAAAGGAGTCATGAGTTAAAGCAGAATGCTTCCAAAGGAAAATAACCTCCATAGTCTTATAACAATGACATAGAATAATCATGAGAGAAATTTAAAGTGTGACATAGAGAGCTAAAAAGACAAACTGCATACACTATTATTTCACACAAGTTATTTTAACACATCAATCATACTCAGTTAATAAATATATTTTATTGGTAAAAGGAACAATTTTTACCTTCACACGTTTCAAAGCTCACATAAACTTACTAGGATTAAATTACATTTCTATTTTTCAATATTTATGCATACATATATCTGCTACAACTAGACTTAGATATCATTTTAAATATTAAGGATTATGTATAAACTTTAGAGGATATATATATGTAATGTTTGGTATAATCTACAACACGATATTTAAAACAATTTGTTTTGTTGTTGTTTTATATTTCATTTTCTTAATTTCTCTCAGGGAACAGAGAATTGAAGTTATTTACCATGTTTTTACTTAGTATCTAGAAAACTAAACTAATTGAAGACATTTAATAGATAATCTCTTAGTAAATGATTGAGAAAATGAAGCAAGTGCAGGTTTCTCTTTAAGGAGTACTTCTGTAGGAATAAGATGCTAGATAACTAATGGTTGTCAGCCATTAAGCTTAAATTTATGTCCATTTTTAGGGAGTAAAGTGGCTTATTGGCCTGGAATGGCTCGAAGCAGAGGATGGAGAGACCTAAAGGTATGGAACTTGATTTAACCTGATGATTACAATTCTTTAAAGATAAACCATTTTCTTCCTAAGGTGACATACCTTATAGCGG
The DNA here is from genome assembly GCF_026419965.1 of Kogia breviceps. NCBI lineage: Eukaryota > Metazoa > Chordata > Mammalia > Artiodactyla > Physeteridae > Kogia > Kogia breviceps. The sequence continues at coordinate 50,890,648 of NC_081314.1, read as the reverse complement.
AGCCTTACCTTAGACACAAACTTTCTAGACTCCATTTTTACTCCAACACAAAACATGACTGGAAAGGATATTCTAAACAGAAAAATGTTAAATCCAAAGTAGACAAAAAGAAGTAATTAATACAGGTAAGAGTAGAAATCTGTGAAATAGAAGACAATAGACATGTAAGCCAAAATCTTTTGAAAATATCAATAAAATTGATTTAATTGGATCCATATAGATTAGACAAAAGAGAACACAGACATATTATTCTTATTTGGAATGAAAATGGGACATCATTATAGCTCCATATGCATTTAATATTGAAAAGGAAATACTATTAATAACTTTAAACAATTAATTTAACATCTTAGGTGAAATGCACACATTCTTTGAAAGTCACAAACCATCAAAGCTCACTCCAGAAGAGATCAATAACCTGAATAGTCTTTATCTAACATAAGTAATTAAATTTGTTTTGAAAAAAATCTTAAATGAAAATTCTAGACATCAGTACAATGACTTTCACAGAATATTGAAGAAGAAATAGTATTACATCTCTACATAGTCCTCCAGATAATAGAACATAGGAAAAGAGGTCAGCATTGCCCTGACACCAAACGTAGACAAACACATTCCAAAAAACAAAAACTGGAGACAGATATCCCTCTGGAACAAAAACATAAAATCTTCAGTAAAATTTTATAAAGAGATAATATAACATAATCAAGTATGTTTTATCCCAGGAATGAAAGGTTGGCTTAAAAAGTAAATCAACATAATTAGCCTCATTAACACATTTTTTAACATCTTTATTGGAGTATAACTGTTTTACAATGGTGTGTTAGTTTCTGCTTTACAACAAAGTAAATCAGTTAAACATATACATATATTCCCATATCTCTTCCCTCTTGCATCTCCCTCCCTCCCACCCTCTCTATCCCACCCCTCTAGGTGGTCACAAAGCACCGGCTGATCTCCCTATGCTATGAGGCTGCTTCCCACTAGCTATCTATTTTACATTTGGTAATGTATATATGTCCAAGCCACTCTCTCAATTCGTCACAACACATTTTTAAAATGAAAAAAAGTATGATCATTTCAATAAATGCAGAAAACATTTTTTTAAAAAGCTCATATTTTAAAAGTTCTCAGAAGATTAAGAATATAAGGCAACTTTCTTAACCTGGTAAATAGTGTTCACCTTAACCTAAAGCTTACATCTTATTTATTGGTAAACTCTGAGTGTTTCCCCCCTTAGATCTGGAATAAGTCAGGGACATGCTCACTCACCACTCATATTCAGTATCACACTGGATGCCCTTGCCAGTATAATAAGGTGAGGAAAAAATTTTAAACGTTGAAAGTCTTAAGGAATCTGTAAAAAATTTCTAGAAGTAATAGTTGAGTTTAGCAGGGCAATATTTAAGGCATACACACACACACACACACACACACACACACACACACAAAACACTAGCAACAAACAATTGGACATTGAAATTGAAAGTCATGTAAATATCACCAAGTTATGAAACATTTAAAGATAAATTTAACAAAATATGTTCAAGACCTGTACCCTGAGCACTATTTATAAGATTAATAAGCATAATAAATGGAGAGAGAAGCATGTTCATGGACTGGAAGATACCATATTGTTAGGTTAAATTAGATATTGATCTATAAAAGCAAGATAATTATGATCCTAGAAAAGCATTTCATAGAAGTTGATTTTCTACAACATATACTAAAATGAAAGGAACTGAGAATAAGCAAAGCAATTACAAAAAACAAGACGAAGATGAATGAAGTACATTTGCCATAAAACTGTAATAATGAAGACAGTGTTATGTTTGTGATAAAGATAGATATATAGATCAATGGAACAAAAGAGATCCACATGCATGCGGTAAATTGATTTTGACAAAACTAACAAGGTGATTCAATAGGGAAGATATAGTTTTTAAGCATGTGGTGTTAGAAAAATTCGTGTCCATGTATAAAGAAAAAAAAACAGGGCTTCCCTGGTGGCTCAGTGGTTGAGAATCCGCCTGCCGATGCAGGGAACACGGGTTCATGCCCTGGTCCGCGAAGATCCCACATGCTGTGGAGCGACTGGGCCCGTGAACCATGGCCGCTGAACCTGCGCGTCCGGAGCCTGTGCTCCGCAACGGGAGAGGCCACAGCAGTGCGAGGCCCGCGTACCACCAAAAAAAAAAAAAAAAAAAAAAAAAAAGAAAGAAAAAAAACCTATATCTTTACCTCCCACATACAGAACAATAAATAAAAATGACTCATACTCCTATTTTAAGAACTACAATTAGAAAGCAGGAAAATCTGTGTGACCATTATTTTTAGCAAAGATTTCTAATATTAAACAAAAGAATAAAAGAAAAAAGAATAAACTGGGCTTCTGAAACTTTAAAACTTTGCTCTTCAAAGGATGCTTTGAAGAAAATTAGATGACAAACCGAAAACTGGCAGAACACTTTGCAAAGCATGATTCTGAGGAAGACTTGTGTATACAAAAAATTCCCTAAGACTAAATATTTGAAGAAAAATAGGCCTCAAAAATTGGACAAATACTTTTGATGCGTAATTCACACAAGAAAAAAGAGACGTGAGAAGTGAGCAATTGCAAACATGTTTAATATCATCAAGCATTAGGGAATTGGAAATAGGTACCCCTGCACATCCACTAGATTAGCTAGAATTAAAGACACAGTAAAAAAAGTGTTGGAGAGGATATGGAGCTAACAGAACTCTCATGCTGGTTGATAGAAAATAGCTGCAGATACGTTGGAAAGAATTTTGGCAAATTAATTTGGCATAAAATTCGTATTGGACCTAGCAAGCACACTTCTATATAGTCATCCAAAACAAACAAAAACAATGTCCACACAAAAAAATGTGTACTTAAATGTTCATGGTAACTTTATTCATAGTAAAGAAAAACTCCTAAAAATAACCCAGATAGTTAGGCCAGTTGTATCAATAGAATTCTAGTCAGCAGTTAAAAGGAACACCTATTGATAAATGCAACAACAAGGATGGACAAAAAAGCATTATGCGAAGTGACAAAAGCCAGGCACAAAAACCTGCATACCATATGATTCCATTTATATGAATATTCTAGAAGAGTGAAAACTCTAGTGACAGAAATCATAAAGGTGGTTGCTAAGGGGCCCCAGGTTGGGAGATAGGGTAGAGGTCTGATTGCAGAAGAATACCAGGGAGTTTTTTGGGTGATGGAAATGTTTAGTTTCAGATTGTGGTGGTATTTACGTGAAGTGTACATTTCCCAGAATTCATCTAACTGTAAAATTAAACTTGGTGAATTTTATTTTGTTTAAATTAAACTTCAATATAGATGATTTAAAAAGTAGTACTATCCACAATTTCTTTGCTGTACTACATATCTCCAACAGTGAGGTAGCATGGCATCTGAGTGTGTGTACATAAAGAGAGATGCATGTGTCATCACGGCATTCAAGGGTAGGCAAAAATCTGCCTTTGCCCTTTTCTACCCCACTTTAGCGGAGCACCTCTTTAACGTATTAGTTATATTTTTCCCCTTTCAGTGCTGTTCACTGAATCTTCATTATTTTTGCCCGGAAGTATCCCTTCAGCCCTGTCCATGCTTCCAAAAAATTGAGACCTTTTCCTTCACAACAAAATTTATCTTTCATAGATGCATTTGACTAAAAATTATTGTGTCCACTGTATGCCAGATAATTGGGCACTTTCACATACATTTTTTTCTTAATCTTCATAATACTTCTCTGAGACATGTATTATTTCCAGATCAGGGCAGTGGTATTCAAGGCAAGAAGCCTAAAGAGGTTCGGTGACATCTCAGTATTACCAGTTCACAAGCACTTGGATTGTTCCATACTGCCTCTGATCCTGTAAGATAGGGTGTTTTCCAGTATAAAATTGTTAGGGGCTCATGATTAGATGAATATTAATGTTTCAAGAACATAATTTGATTTTTAAAAGTCAGGTTAGGTGTACATAAAAATGAATAGGAAGACAATTCATGGATTGATGCTAAAATTACTATAATCAAATGAAATTTTAGAAATAAATACAGAATTTAGAAAATCATCATTATAAGACATAGAGATATCATTTGATTATAAGACATAGAGATATACCATTCTGTTTAAATAGTTATATCTGATAGCAAAAAAAAAGAAACTTTGGAATCACTTTAAACATAATGACAAAAAATCTTTTTAAATAGAGGTAACTTTGAAAATGCACATATTGTACCTTAAAACATTTTTGCTAGTCACCAATAGTAACTACAGGTTGATGAAAACCTTTTCATGCCTCATTAAAAGTGTGCCTAAATCAAACAAAAATAAATTTAGAAGTAATATCGATAATAAGAGCCAGTTCTTGAAATGCAGGATGTTGGAAAATTTCTCAGTTGTTTTCTACTGTCTTCTAAGTGAGTCACAGTTTTCTTCACTTGGCTTCCTTTGTTGCAATAGGCATAATATACTTAAGATGAAATCCCTGAATTTAGTTTTATTATCATAAATTTTTTTCATCAACTTGTGTAAAAGAGTCAACTAAGACCCACCCACCCCCACACCACCCCCATACCTTCTTATCAGTTCCGGGAATTTAACCTACTAATCTTGCTGTTTCTAGAATAGGACAATATACAAATCAGAGTAGAAATTCATTACCTATGGAGTTGATATAAAAGTTATATCATAAATGGTATATCAGCTGCTAACAGTATCTATCAAAAATCTCACGTGTGAAAATGACAATCTTTAGCAAAGCACAGAGGCTACATTATGATAAAGAAGAAGAGTTGCTCGTTGCTCATTTACTCTCAGTCCCATGCTCCAGAGATAAAACAGGATAACATTATAGAATTATACATTACTACGGGCTCCTAATCACGAACCATTCAGAAGAAGAGGTGTTGGAAACTTCACACTCCTTTTTTTTTTTTAAATATTGAAGTGTAGTTGATCTACAATGTTGTATTAGTTTCAGGTATACAGCAAAGTGAATCAGTTACACATATACATATATCCATTCTTTTTCAGATTCTTTTCCCATATAGATTCTTACAGAATATCGATTAGAGTTCCCTGTGCTATACGGTAGGTCCTTGTTTATTATCTATTTTATATATAGTAGTGTGTATATGTTAATCCCAAACTCCTTTTTGGTAACCACAAATCTGTTTTCAACGTCTGTGACTGTTTCTGTTCTGTAAATAAGTTCATTTGTATCAGTTTTTTTTTTTTTTTAGATTCCACATATAAGTGATATCATATGATATTTGCCTTTGTCTGACTTACTTCACTTAGTATGATAATCTCTAGGTCCACCCATGTTGCTGCAAATGGCATTATTTCATTCTTGTTTTATGGCTGAGTAGCAGTCCATTGTATATATGTACCACATCTTTTTTATCCATTCATCTGTTGATAGACACTTAGCTTGCTTCCAGGTCTTGGCTATTGTAAATAGTGCTGCAATGAACATTGGGGTGCATGTATCTTTTCAAATTATGGTCTTCTCCAGATATATGCCCAGGAGTGGGATTGCTGGATCATGGTAGTTCTATATTTAGTTTTTTAAGGAACCTCCATACTGTTCTCCATAATGGTTGTACCAATTTACATTCCCACCAACAGTGTAGGAGGGTTCCCTTTTCTCCACACCCTCTCCAGCATTTATTGTTTGCAGATTTTTTTATGATGGCCATTCTGACTGGTCTGAGGTGATACCTCATTGTAGTTGATTTGCATTTCTCTAATAATTAACATTGTTGAGCATCTTTTCATGTGTTTTTTGGACATCTGTATGTCTTCTTTGGAGAAATGGCTATTTAGATCTTCTGCCCATTTTTGGATTGGGTTGTTTGTTTTTTTTGGTATTGAGCTGTGTGAGCTGTTTGTATATTTTGGAAATTATTCCCTTGTCTGTAGCATGATTTGCAAATATCTTCTCCCATTCTGTAGGTTGTCTTTTCATTTTGTTTATGGTTTCCTTTGCTGTGCAAAAGCTTTTAAGTTTAATTAGGTCCCATTTGTTTTTTATTTTGTTTTAAATTTTCATTACTCTAGGAGGTAGATCCAAAAAAGTATTGCTGCGATTTATATCAGAGAGTGTTCTGTGTTTTCCTCTAAGAGTTTTATAGTGTCCAGTCTCACATTAAGGTCTTTAATCCATTTTGAGATTATTTTTGTGTGTAGTGTTAAGGAGTGTTCTAATTTCATTCTTTTAAATGTAGCTGTCCAGTTTTCCCAGCACCAGTTATTTAAGAGACTGTCTTTTCTCCATTGTATATTCTTGCTTCCTTTGTCATAGATTAGTTGACCTTAGGTGCATGGGTTTAGCTCTGCCTTGTTGGAAACTTATTTGACCTAGTGTCTGCATTAGACACTTTTTCACTATTTAACTGCAAATTATTTTTGGACATATATCCTCTCATAAATTGCTTTTCTAAGATCTGGAATTCTCTAACATCAAAAAAACAACCAAAAGAACCAAATAAAAAAAAGCATCTTCAACCATTTTGTCACAATTAGCTGTAAGATGTTGGGCAAGAATATGATTTCAGAATGGTCTCGTGTCAGTCCCTCGCCTAAAGCAATGGTTAAATCTGAGTCCATGCAAGTTCAAATCGTCTAGATATTTGAGGCTGAAATAATGACCTTTTTCTACATAATTTAATAATATCCTCCACACAGATGGCTGAAATGGCCTTCAGAAAAAGTGTCCTATAATGTAATTATTTAGTCTTATTGACCTGGTCTTAATATAGGTCAACCTCAAATGCAGAATCTTTTCACAAGAATGTATCCTTGAAGGGTTATTTTCTTTATAAAGGGAGAGTGGACATTTAATACTTCTTGATTTTTATCACAGTTTTCTTTAAAGGAATTAAAAATAGCACCAAATTTACAGATTTGTATAATAATTAAGTGGATCAAAGCATATAAATCATTAGAGCAGTGTTTTACACAAAGTGAAAAGTGAATAAATGTTAACTTATTATCTTATTAACTGATAGATGTTATCTGGTAGCTACATTCTAAAATCAGGGACAGGGCTTCCCTGGTGGCGCAGTGGTTGAGAATCCGCCTGCCGATGCAGGAGACACGGGTTCGTGCCCTGGTCCGGGAAGATCCCACATGCCGCGGAGCACCTAAGCCCGTGAGCCATGGCCGCTAGGCCTGCGCGTCCGGAGCCTGTGCTCCGCAACGGGAGAGGCCACAACAGTGAGAGGCCCGCATACCGCAAAAAAAAAAAAAATAAAAAAATAAAAAAAAATAAAATCAGGGACAGGTACATGATCCAACCTAGATCATGCACATATCTCTTTGAAGGCTGAAGTTCACAGTGTCCCCTCCTAATCCATTTTCTGTATATCAAGGATCAAACCCGAGATAACCCTTTGAAGACAACTACAGTTGTCCAGGCAATAGACTGGGCATATTTTTTTGCTGTTCTCAACTTTAGAGAAAGGGGGGAGGGGAGCACATGAAATAGAGTAAATCCAACAAGGCTGCATTACAATATCTAAATGTTAGGGTGTTAGTTCCCCCTGCAGCTCACTAGCTTTGTAATGACCTCAAATCCTTTAATCTCTAAGCTGAGTGTTTCCCACAAGATGTTCCTGAATGCTCCTTTATGTTTTAACTTTCTGTGATATTATGGCTCACTCCCATAACATTTTTTTTAAAGTGATAAAAGATAAAAATATCTTGAGAATGTATGTTTATTTTAAAATTTCAATTATAAAATCCTCTCTTGAACGTGTACCACTCAGCACTCTATTTGGCATGCTGTGATGTCTGAACAAAAAAGTTAAGAGATGCCCAACAGTTATTTGAATGTTGTGGCCACTGTTATTAGACAGGAAACAAGCCTTGGGTACCCCAACTAAGAGTGGAGAGTTGGATCAAAATATGGTTTTAATGATTATGGTTGTCTCTGAAAATTCAAGTCACATTGGCCATATATATTTTTATTTTTCATCGAAGTTTCATATATGGATTGTACCTATGTAATTATGACATTATGATAGAAAGTAAAGATATGTACCCACGTTGACTTGAATTTTGTAAACAATTTATAATTATTTTATACTTGCTTCCATTTTGTATTTGTTTTTAAGTTCCTAAATAGCTACTGAAACATCCTTCAAGTTTGCCTTGTGATTTTGTGTGACAGAGATAGAGATAGAGAAAGAGAAAGGGGGTTCAGGGAGAGAAAGAGAGAGGGAGACTGAATTTGGAAACTAAAACGGAAAATAATTTTTTTTCCTATTTTTCTTATTTTAATTGGTAGGTCAAAATCTTACTAAGAATATGTCTAAGTAAGAATGTAAGGCAGAGGCAGAAGAAAATACTACATATTGAAGGTGTTTAAATACTTCATGTTGTGAAAGACTGAGGATTCAAGGCAGTAGACCTGCTAAACTTTAAGCCATGGAATAAGACTGGCTGCTTTTTAAATAATCTGAATCTGGTGGAACAGAATTTTATTGGCCACTTTAATATATGACACTTACCTACACTGGTTGATTAAATTTTAATTGACTACTTAATATTTTGTGTATGTGGGCTTTTATGTGTTTTGTTGATAAACTAACTTGTTTTAATTACACAGTGAAAGTTACACACTTCACATGCTAATTGTAAAGAAAGGTACATTATGTATCATATTTCAGACCAAAATATGTACCATGTATTAAACTGTGCTAAAAAAAAAAAAACAATCTAAAAACAAAAAATCTCTTGGAGGCAAAAAGATCCCTGGAATTTCCTAATTAGAGCATTTTGCTCTTTAAAAATAACTCAAGCTTATTTCTGGAAAGCCTGTCTTGTATATTCAGAACCTTAAAATACCCAGTGAATTTGTGAGTTTTTAGATCATGAGTTGACTGAATGAACATATAATAGTAGAACATAATCAGAGATGTTTCTTGTATGTAGACAGAATTCACATAGAGGTCTGGAAGAAAAGCTTTAGTGACAATATATTTTTAATTTTCATACTAAATATGATTTAGGCAACTTCTGAAAATTTGATTAGCATCAATGCCATCTGGGAATCTTATAAGAAATATGAATGACTGGGTCCTTGTCCCAAGTGAGAGAATTGTAACCTCTTTATCTATAAAATGAAGATAATAGTAACTAGTAAGATTGTTGTACAGATTATGTAGCTAATTCAAATAAATATCCGGTCCCCTACTAAGTATTCAACACATTAGCTATACTAGTTGCTGTTATTATTAGTAATTTTGGTGCACCCTGAAATTTGAAAACGATGTATTTACCTGTTTTCTATTATGCTTTAATAATAATAGGAAAGAAAATACTTCAGAACCAGTAATGCTTTTTAATACACATATACATATTTAATGTTTTCAAAGTTGCTTCATGTCACTGATGATTCCATCAAAAATGGTGAACTTCTAAAATTTGACGCATTTGTTTTGCAATTACCAAAGTTCGCTGATCATTCTAGAAATTTCATTTATAGACCTAGACTTCAAAACTAGAGTGTTGTCTTGGTTTGTATTATTATCTACTCCTGAAAATGATTACAAAGAAATTGGAACATGGATTTCAGAATTTGCTAAAATGTTATATTGAAAATCTCTGTCAGTGCTTGCATTTTTAATGATCAGTGCAAAAATTAACCATTATTTTCACTCTTATATGACAAGTTAAATTGTGTTTCATTTTATTATTTTTTAGAACAATATTTTTCTCATAAATCTCTAGGACTTACAGCTGAGAATAACTTGATGAAAGTTATTTCTCTTACTTTTCTTCTAAAAAATGCTCTTCATCTGGCATCTCTAAATAGACAGTAAATTGCTATATGCATTATACATTTTTTCCTTAAACTGACAGTTCAGTAACTGGCTGTGCTTGTGTTAACTTAAATTGCTTCGGATATTGCCTGTGAAAACTATCAATCAATTCTTCAATTAATAGAGTGAAGATAATTTCAATTGAAGTCGTAAATATCTAAATAACAGTGGGCTATATTTTTGTGCACATGCAGTTCTCTTTTAAAAACTGGGGCTTTTTTCATATCATTTTCTTCATCTACTTTAGATTTATTTATCATATCTATAGTTTCCTGGTTCACATAAGAAATGTGAAATGGAAGAGCATGAGATGTGGACTCACATAAGTTCTTAAATTGTAAACACGGAACTTCTGACTATGAAGTTATATTCAATATATTCAGTATATATCAATATTTACAATCAGTGAAGAACAGTGACAGACTCTTCCGTAGTGTTCAATAGAAACTTTCTTATGTCATTCTAAAAATGTAAAAATAAAGTAATGCTTACTGAGTACTTACTTGTTATCATCAAAATCAATTACTTTATACTTCATTTAACTGTATCACAAAACTGAGAATCTTGTGTTATATGTGAAATTAGAGCATCGACATTTTATATAGCTACCAAACTTCATACAACTTAGAGGTGACTGGGATCCTGCCCTGGATTAACTGATTCTAAAGCCCTTTTTTTTTTTTTTTTTTCTTTTTTTCTTTTTAAATTTCAGTGAGTTTCTGACATTTTGTTTATCTACCCCTTCTTGCTTATGTTCTTTACTGGTCCCCAGAGAGGTGCGTTACTATAATTTGACTCCAGTCTTACTCAGAGGTAGCTGATGCATAGTAAATTAGCATAATAAGAAGTAAAACCTTTTCCTCATTTTTAAAAATAAAAATTCTACTTTTCCCCACCTTCTGTTTATGCATGGAATCTGAAAGCACTCAGGTATTAAGCAAATAGTCGGTTTCCCTATTCTTATTCCTCCTTTATACTTCTTTAATTGCACACTAAGTCCTGCCATCTCTTCTGACATAGCTGTTTTAGAAGTTTCTCACAGGCTGCTCATCATCGATTCCTTCCCATTCCCCATCATTTACAGTGAACACACCAATATCAATTAGTCTTGAGCTGCTTGTTATTTTTTGACCTTTAAAAAGGTCAAGTCCTTCCATTTATTTGTTTTCAGCTGTGTACTTGACAATGTTGTTTCCCTGATGGAGGGTCATGGGTCGATTCTGATTTGATAACTTAGAAATTTTCCTCTCAATTTTGTAACTCAATGAATTTTTGCCAATTTCAACTTATCGACTCTGTGCACATGTTCCTTGACTTGAGCTCCTTCTATAACTGTTTCTGATCTTATACTGAAATATAGTCACACTTGGGAATCATTCTTAAAACTCATTACATCTGCCTAATTCTTATTCAAAACACTGCACTCTTCCTTCATTCTCTCACATTACCAAGGTCACACCCTCTCATATCTTCTGCATAGACTACTATTCACTATCTTTAGTGAAAACTAAAGATTTGAGCAAGTAAATTGAGGGAACACAATATTCTTCATTCATTGAGGGTATCTACTTGATTGCAAATTTCCATTGATATTGCACTTGTCACAAAAAGCGAGTTCAAAATGTTGACCATTGCCACTGTATATCACCATTGCCACTGTATATTGCCACTGTATATCTAGCTCTATGTGATAGAAAAAGGTTGAAGAACTTAGTGCACTTTTGGGATTTTAACCGTTTTGAATTATAAAAGTAGACATTTCATACAATTCTATCTAATACAAAACAGTTGAACATCAATGATTTATTATGGCCCTATACGACCTACATTTTAATGACGCCTTAATATTTATATCCATCTACACCTTACTCCAGACACAATATTAAAAACCTAATGCCAGGTCTGTAGCTCCTAGCTGGATGTCCTGTAGGGACTGTATTCATTTTCTATTAATGCATAATAAATCACCACAATTAGTGCCTAAAATAATACCCATTTATTATCTGGCAGTTCTGTAGGACACACAGTTCCGTAGCTTGGCTGGCTGTGCTGGGCTCTCTGCTTAGGTTCTCACAAAGCTATAATCAAAGTATTGTCTGGGCTGTACTTTTATCTGGTGGATCTGAGGAAGAATTTGCTTCCAAGTTCATGTGGTTTGTTGGAAGAACACAGTTTCATGAGGTTGTAGTACTGAGGTACCCATTTACTAGCTTGCTTTCAGTCAGGGTCTCAGTTTCTCTAGGCTTCTAGAAGCAGCACACATTTTTGTTATATAGCCCCTTCATCTTTAAACTAACAATAAATCCTTCTTTACTGAAAATCTTTTTGACTTCCCCTTCTGCCACTATCCAGAGTACTCTTCTTTTAAAGGGTGTGCATCTTCCTTTTCCCAAGTGATATAACATAATCATGGGAGTGATGATATATCATAATATTCACAGGTTCCACCCATACTCAAACAAAAGGGAGAGTCTTTGGGGGTCAATCTTAGACTCTGGTCTACCATAGGCACTTTACAATCAATACCTTCAAAAGTGAAGTATTGACCTCACTCAAAGAGCATCAGTCCTATTACTCTGCTCTTTTCTCAGTTAAGTTGATAATACTGTCAGCAGAGTTACCAGTGGCAGAATTGAAGGAGTGAGTCCCTATTTCCTCACTTTCTCCTGATTTCAACCAATTAATCCTTCACCATATTCTACATACTTAAGATACTACTTGAATGTACCCTCTTCACTTTATTGTTATTGCTATTGCATTCAATCTAGCCCTCAACATTTATCTACCATATTGCATTATTCCAGCATATCTTTACATTACTGCCAGAATAAATACCAACACACAAAACTAAGCATAGCTCACCTCTACCCTAAGTCACTTGATGAATGGTTTTCAGTGGTATGGTGCAAGAGGTATATCAGAATAAACTTGGGGTATTTTTCCAAATGCTTCTGCCTCCTTACCCCACCCCTTTCATTCTTATATTTTAACCCAGTCTCAAACTGATAATCTGCTTGATGATGGCTTGTTTAATGGTTCTCTGATTTTTAGATGAAGTTCAACTTTCACAGAGTCGTAATAGAGCCTCTATGATCTGATTTTTGTCTCTAGCTTGATTTTCTACTCCTCCATGTCTGATATTTTACTATTTCTGGTACTTATTACAGTTATGTCTTATATTTAAACTTGGCATTACCACTCATAAAGTTTACTTTCTAGAATTTCTTGGCTCTCTTCTTGTCTTTTCAGATTACTTCTCATTTTGGGTGGTTACTTCATATACTAACTTCTCTAGGTTGATATTCATGATCTCTTCTTCCTTTTGTTCTCCATAGAGCAAATTAGGTCCCTCTTGTCTATAGTTTTCATTTTGGACTGTGTTTGTCTTGGGTCTTAGAAGTTTGATTGGCATTTCTATTTATTTCAGTCTCTGTGGTTGTCAAACTCTAAGGTGGCCTTCAATGATCCCCAGTGCCTGGTGGCCGTGACTTTATGTAGTCCTCTTCCTTGGATGTGGGCAGAGATGTGAATTTCTTCTAATGAATCGAATATGGCAAAGGTGTTGGAGTGTCACTCTCATTATGTTACGTTATTTAAGATCCTGTCTTGTTATAGCAAGCTTGCCCTAGTGATTTTCCTTGCTGACTTAATGAAGTAAGTGGCCATGTTGAGACTGCATCATATGGCAAGAAACTGTGGGAGCCCTCTAGGAACTGCAGATAGCTTCTAGAAGCTGAGGGTGGCCTCTAGATACTGAGAGCAGACTCCAGCAGGAAAAATGCATCAATAAGTCAGAGCCCTCAGTCCTATAACCTGAAGGAAGTAAATCTTCTCAACATTTGAGTGATTTTGAAAGCACTCTAGTTAAACATAAGATAAAAACACAAACTGGCTGACACCCTGCTATCCATCTTTTGAGACCCTGAGAAGGGGATTCTTCTAAACCATGTCCAGGTCCTGAACCAGGCACTGAACCACAGAAACTGTGAGATAGTAAATGTGTGATTTTAAATCAAGCTGCTAATGTTTGGCAATTTGTTATGCAGCTATAGGAAACTAATGCGTCTCCAATGCTAAATATTGACATCCTCAAGAGTATATTTTTCTTAAACATTGTTGTGTATCCACTGTCTGCAGTAGAGTCTAATAAACAGTAAATGCTGTGTGAAGGATTTTTGAAAGGATATGAGTTGTACAGAAGACATAGACACTAACATCCTTTCTGCTGTTTTCTGTTTAAAACCAGTTCATCCACTCAGAACTTTCTGTCTTTTAAATGCAAAGAGCCCTGAACCTCAACAACCTCAATGCTGACTTTCATATGCTTGTTTTTATCTTTCTGACCTTGATTCTTGATTCAAATCTATACCTTAACGTTTCCTTCAGTGCAATATACTGAGACTTCTGTCTTAACTTCTTGAGAATTCAATTTCCAGGATAATGTCATAACACCTTGATTTTAGATATTTACATCGTGTCACTAAAGAAACCTCCGGATTCCAAACCCCTTTCTTTCAGAGCTATTCTGCTTGCCAGATGGGATACAAAGGGAATTCAGATAGTTGTTTCCTGATAATCCATGGTTCTAAATGTTATCATTTTTCTTTGAGAGTCAGCTGTTCTTCAGTCCATCTCCATTGAAAAGAATTTGTTATGGGCAAAAGAGCACCATGAACAGATGCTTATATTTATACTAAAAAGAACAGATGTGAATATAGAATAGTTGGTGCTGTGTTTCTAGTTACCACTGACCTAAGTGCCACTTTTCCTACTAGATGCAATCAGAAATTTGTGGAAAAAGAAAGTGGACAGAAGCCATACAATTAGTTTTTTTTCTATAATTACAGTGATATAAGAACACAAAAGTCTATTGTTTTTAAGGGACTCTAAGCTGATGGGTTTCTTCAAATCTCACCAATTTAATGATAGACCCCTCCCCTATCCATTACTCATGCATACACCCAACAACTATATTGATTAGGATTTCTAGTTGTTTAACACTGAAGGATACACAGCAGAAAAAAAAGCTTGGTGGAGACCTGAATATACTGATTTTAAAACAGACCGCTTCTCAAGGCAGAAAAGAGAAAACCCACAATCTTAGCTAGCTACCTGAACCTTCTCCCTGATGACAAACATAGAATACATATACTACCATATTAGTTGGTAATATCTGCATTTTGGCTTGAAATATCCCATCTATAGAAACCTCTGACCTAACTATTTAAAAATCCCACACCCTGTTTTTCCACTCCAAGTAGTGCTAATAGCATAGCCCTCAGGTCTCATCAGTTTTAGTTTTGCTGCTCCCCTCTTGATCCTAAACAGGGAACAGTTTGACATAACAAGAACTTGGCCTTTTCCTAGGATTCATAGAATAATGATATTAGTCTTTTCTCTATCTACTTTTATATCCGTAGGAACTAAATTTCCCAAGAGAAGGATGACCTTATTTTTCTCCCAACTATGGCTGTGGCATTGCTTTTCAAATTCTGATCATTCCTGCCCCAATCCTGGCCTGTCCTGGACATGCATTCTTTCAACCTTACAGTGAAAGTTACCTTGTTTCAAGCTAATTTTGCAAAAGAAACTGTGTATTCACTTACAAAATCGTATCCTGGTATAAATGATTGCACTTGGATCATAAAAAGCTGAGATCATTGCTGTCTTCAAGTTTAGGAGGGATTTACCCACAAAATGTTATGCTAGCACCATGAAGATGTCATTCTCTTTGTCTTGCCTAGATTCCTCATCTATTTTCTCTTCAAGAACACCAAGACAGTTTTTGAAAATATTGTTCAAAGTCTTCTATATATGTATTTTTTACCTTCCCATTGTTCATGGCCTGCAGATTAATAGAATTTCAGTAGGATTTTGTTAGCACACATTCTCTACAGAGTCAAGAAAGAACATAATAAATCCACTTAACTTACCAAATCAGAATTGTATATACCAATTGACCAGATCAGAATTGTATATACAAATTGACCATAGTCTTCTGGCAAATACATTCTACTCCACTCAGTTTATGCCTTCTCTGCTTCCTCCTTTCAATAGCAAACAAAACCACCAAAATAATAAACATAACATCTGTTCAGTATATAGTGATTCTTTATGACAAAAGAGCAGGATACAGAATGTCTTACATATTTCAAGTCATAAATGATTTTTCTTTAGCTTGTCGTATTTTGTTTTCTCAAATGTTGCTTACTAAACACCTAGCATCATAGCATATGTCCATGTATTCAGATTCATAAACTATTCGTAATAAACTAAAAGAATCCATGTGATATTGACCAAGATGACCTTAACATCCTCCTCAGCTTGACTAAACTTTAGACCAATTTCTTCCTGACTCTAGATCTCTGGCCACTGTTTTCTTACAGTTTTACTTTAGAAAACATGTAACTGCAAATTCCTTTTCAGCTCCTTTGAAATGGAAATAAATCCCCAGTTTATTGTTAGTTTTATAAGCCAGGAATGTCTTTCTCAAGGACCTGGGAGCTATTCCACTGAAATTTAACCATCAAGAAAGATAGGATTCCTCTCTCACAGTCTCTGTGTAAGGGCAGGAGTCCAACTTCAGTAAGTGCCAATTAGCAAAAACATATAGCCTAATCACACTGACCAACCTTCTTCCTAGTGTTCTTCATTACTTTTTCTTTTTCACTAGCTAACCCAGGGTTTAAAAACTATACTGTCTTTTGTTTCAATGGAGTTGAGTTCATTCTCTCCTCCCTATTACTGTAGTCTCATTCCTTATTGCAATAGTCTTGAGTAAAATCTTCCTTCTTTATTTAACTCTATCTAGTACAAGTTTTCTTTGACAATATCCAGAAGTCCTTATAAATTTATTAACATGAAATAAGTTTTCCATTGTGTGATGAGAAACAGTAATAAATCTAGACTATGTCTATGGAATAACTATCAGCAATTTTATTCAGCGACTGATCTTATATACAGTACTTAATCTGCAATATTTTGTACAATTTCCATATTTACTTATTATTAGGTTTAATTATATTTTGATTCCAAATTCTGCATTTATGAGAGCTGATAACATTATAACCTAAGTAAAAGCACTACAGAGTCCTTACTGAAGCTAATTCCAGATGGGCCATGGAAAATGGTTAAAATGCAATCATGTTAATGAAAACAAAAAGTTTAACCTAGTCAGTTAGCTTTCAGAATATACAGCACAAGCAAAACATAGTTTGTCTAGCTTTTTGGTTGGGATAATAGCCAAATTAAGTATAATTTGAACACTATTAAGTTTAGTCTTTAGCCAAAGAAACCTAATTTACTTTTAGGAATAGAATTTTCTTCATATTGATGTTATGAGAAAGAAAAATTAATAGATTTATATCCTCTCTTTAAAAAAGAAAAGGCTAGTCTCTGCTATAGATAAACCAACCTTTACTATACCTACACCTGGGTGATTGCCAAAATTTGCATTTTTTGTTTATATGGGAATGTTTGGTATCTAAAATCATTACTTAGATACTCAAAAATAATTTTATTATGATTTTTAGAAAATACTAAAGGAAAATACTAAAATTTTAAATTATGCCATATTTAAACTGCTCTAAAATATTTTGAGTGGGGCATTCTATATAATAGGAATTGCTTTTCATTTTCTGCATATATTGACTGTGCCAAAGAGTAACTTACTGAATGTCTTCAGACATAACTAGAGAACATAAAGCCTTATCTTACAAGTATTATCTAAACATTCCTCACTGGATAAAGGGAGATAGGCTAAGAAGTTATAACCTTCCAACCATCAGGATTTAAAGAGCTATCGTTTATCTCATATGTGACTGGCACTGAATATCGATCTATGCATTAGAAAGGCTTAACCACATTTCTCAGTAGTATGTGTAATAGGTGTTGATGGTACTTAGTAGAACAGCCTTTTGACAAGAAAATTACTTACGTCCAGAATAATCATTCAGACTCTGACAGTTCAAATGCTTATCCTAACAGAGATGACTTTGCTCTTGCTAGTAAATGAAACTGACATACGGGTTGCTGAAGGAAATAAAATATGCGGTATTCCAATTTCAATGTTAAAAACAGTCTTCTCATTTTGCTTAAGACTTCTGAGATCCATATGGTGATTAAAAACCTAGAAAATTTGAAAACATGCTAGTTTTTTTTTTTTTTTTTTTTTTTTTTGTGGTACGCGGGCCTCTCACTGTTGTGGCCTCTCCCATTGCGGAGCGCAGGCTCCGGACGCGCAGGCTCAGCGGCCATGGCTCACGGGCCCAGCCGCTCTGCGGCATGTGGGATCTACCCGGACCGGGGCACGAACCCGTGTACCCTGCATCGGCAGGCGGATTCTCAACCACTGCACCACCAGGGAAGCCCCAACATGCTAGTTTTGTTTCAGCCTACACATTTTAAATATTCACTGAGTAGTCAAAAGGATTTATAGTAATACAGGAATGTCTGTGTAATATATTATGGTAAGATCCTTGAATGAATTTGGAAAAATGCAAATGAATGAAAGGTTTGAAATAACTCAAAATCTGGCCACATATTTAGAGGTTGGAGTTCAAATATCTCTCCAGATACAGAGAGCTTTTGAGAGTTAGTTGGGTATCTTAATTTCTTAAAATAAACTGTGATTGTAAATAAAGGACAATTATATGGATATTAGAAGATGACAATTATTATTGGAGATTAAATTTTCAGAGAGAATTCCTATAATTATTGAAGACTTAACTTTTAGAATAGTTAATGAGTGTACTGAAGGAGAGAGTTAGTTTAATGGAAGAAACATATTTTCAGTACAAGCATACCTCCTTTAATTGCACTTTGCTTTATTGTGCTTCACAGATAGTGCATTTTTTAACAAATTGAAGGTCTGTGGCAACCATGCATCAAGCAAGTCTATAGGTGCCATTTTTCCAACAGCATTTGCTCACCCTGTGTTTCTGTGTCACATTTTGGTAATTCTCACAATATTTCAAACTTTTTAATTACTATTATATTTGTTATGATCATCTGTGATCATTGATCTTTGAAGTTACTACTGAGACTTGGTGAAGGCTCAGATGGCTAGCAGGTTTTTAGTAATAATGTAATTTTTAATTAAGGTCTGTAATTTTTTATAAAACATTCCATGCAACAAGAACAGAATATATATTCTTCTCAATGTACATGTAACATTATCCATTATAGACTATATTATGGGCCATAGAGCAAAACAACAATTAAAACAAATAGGCATTATGCAAAGTGTGTTCTCAGACCATAAAAGAAACTAGAAGTCAATAACAAAATTATATCTGGAAAATTTGGCAATTATGAATAAAGCTGCTATAAATATCCTTGTGCAAGTTTTTGTGTGTACACAAATTTAAGATTTCTTGGGGCAAATACCAAGAATCACAATTGCTGGATTATACGGTAAAATTGTATTTAGTTTTGTAAGAAACTGCCAAACTGTCTTCTGAAGTGGTAGTACTACTTTGCATTCCCACTAGCAATGAATGAAATTTTCTGTGGCCATCCTTGCCAGTGTTTCATGCTGTCAGTGTTCCTGATTTTGGCCCTTCTGATAGGTGTGTAGTGGTATCTAATTATTTCTTTCATTAGTATTTTGCTGATAATATATGATATGGAGCATCTTTTCATTTGCTTGTTTGCCATCTGTATATATTCTTTGGTAAGGTGTCTATTAAAGTCTTTGATCCATTTATAAATCAGGCTGCTTTTTCTTTTTATAACTGCTGAGTTTTAAGAGTTCTTTGTATATTTTACCCTGAGAAAACCATAATTCAAAAAGAGTCATGTACCACAATGTTCACTGCAGCACTATTTACAATAGCCAGGACATGGAAGCAACCTAAGTGTCCATTGACAGATGAATGGATAAAGACGATGTGGCACATATATACAATGGAATGTTACTCAGCCATAAAAGGAAACGAAATTGAGTTATTTGTAGTGAGGTGGATGGACCTAGAGTCTGTCATACAGAGTGAAGTAAGTCAGAAAGAGAAAAACAAATACCGTATGCTAACACATATATATGGAATCTAAGAAAAAAAAGAAAGGTCATGAAGAACCTAGGGGTAAGACGGGAATAAAGACACAGACCTACTAGAGAATGGACTTGAGGATATGGGGAGGGGGAAGGGTAAGCTGGGACAAAGTGAGAGGGTGGCATGGACATATATACATTACCAAACGTAAAATAGATAGCTAGTGGGAAGCAGCCACATAGCACAGGGAGATCAGCTTGGTGCTTTGTGACCACATAGAGGGGTGGGATAGGGAGGGTGGGAGGGAGACGCAAGAGAGAGGAGATATGGGGATATATGTATATGTATAGCTGATTCACTTTGTTATAAAGCAGAAACTAACACACCATTGTAAAGCAATTATACTCCCATAAAGATGTTAAAAAAAGAAAAAAAGAGTCCTTTGTATATTTTAGATAAAAGCCCTTTATCTGAAGTGTGTCTTTTTTGTTTGTTTGTTTGTTTTGCGGTACACGGGCCTCTCACTGTTGTGGCCTCTCCCGTTGCGGAGCACAGGCTCCGGGCGCGCAGGCTCAGCGGCCATGGCTCACGGCCCCAGCCGCTCCTCGGCATGAGGGATCTTCCCGAACCGGGGCACGAACCCGTGTCCCCTGCATGGGCAGGCGGACTCTCAACCACTGCGCCACCAGGGAAGTCCTGGTTTCATTCTTGAATCAATTAGCTGTTCATTTTTGAATTATTAGGCTATTGTTCTTGGGATCAGATAACTGTCACAAATTCAGTACATTGCCTCCTATAGAATTTTAATCTCTCTTTCTTAAGTTTAAAAAAAATATTGTGTGCATATCTCTGTTTCTTGAGTTTCCTCCAACTGCCCCAACTCCCAGACACAGCCCTTCCATGCACATATAGCAGTACCTAGAATTTAGTTTGAAAAGAAGTAAATGATTACATATTGTGTCTTTATGAAATTAATTAAGGGATAATGACTGACTATATGATTGTCAGGGAGCACCATATATTTTAATTAGCACTTTTTACAAAAGGATTATAAATGTTGAAAATGATCATGAATAATGTGCCTACTAGACAATAGTACTTTATTCTTCTAATGTTGATAGCAGTCATAGTGCAACAGAAATTCATTTAAAGATGTTGACAGATTATGAGCAGAAACATGTCTTTTTACTTAAGTATACAATTGTAAGCATTAATGAGTTTTGAGTATGTTTTCTATGTTTGTATTTCTCCATATCTACATAAAAATTGACATTGCATGTTGTCATGTATCACCTTGACTTCTCTGAATAGATAAAAATGGAGCTTCTTTCCTAGTCCTCAAAAAAGGTGGAATTGTTCCTTACATATTGACTCCCTGTCACATTTCATAGGCCATGACATAAATATCCAGACTCCATAACATTTAATTGGAATAATCAGTCATATGCTCTCTTTTTGATGAAATTCCAGTGAATATGTAGGTGTACCATTCCCAGAATAAACAACAATAAGTTTAATGTTATAACACATATATTTACTTCATATAATTTGGTTTTATAATTTTTTTCATGTCAAAACTACTTATATAAACTTTAAAAAATTTATTGTAGAATTACATAAGCAATATTCACTAGGAGAGAACATGTTAAACTTTTTAAAGTAAATAATTTAATCACACAAAGAAATAATTTCCATGTCACATGGATACAGTACTAATATACTCAAAGTAGATATATTAAATTTTCAAAAATTTTAGACTTTAATTCTTTTAAATTCAGGACCTATAATTTATTAAGTGAAGCACAGTGTTTTTGGCTGAAAAGCACTCTTCAAATTGATATTTATTTTATATTTCTTTGATGGCTCTTGTATTATAGAAGAAAAACTAAGAAGGCTATTAGGTCACAGCATTGAGTTTACATTGTAGGTCTTATTAATTCTATGACCTTGACTAATTCTGAGGCTTTTTTTCTCCTTCTATAAGGTAAAGATAATAGAATCTGTTGTATTTTTTCTAAAAGATTTTGTGGAGACCAAATGAAATAATTTATTAAAAGTTCTGTAATTATTAGATGCCACTACTACTAAGTAATAAATTTTATCAATAATAAATTTGCATTATCCTTATTGCCTTCTGTGTTATAAACTAGCAAAACAAATAGACAATTTAGAGTACATTTAGTGTAAGATCTTATTTTTAACATACTGATTGTATCTTTTCATTCTGTGGTTTGAATTTAGTAAAATTTCATGGTTATTTTTGAAGGAAAATATAAAAGCATTTAATTAAATTCAAAAACATTGACTGAAGGTCCATGAGACACTGTGAGACATATAAAAATATGCAAAACTGAATAATGTGTTACTTCCTTCAAAATTACTGAGTATACTAAGAACGTGATGATGAAGAAGACAGAGATATGTTAGTAAATAATTGCAACAACAAGTTTAAAAGAAAGAATTGCTCAATAATGTTATATGAAGCTTACCATAATGCCACTGAGCAAGGAGGCGGTATTTTTTAATATTAAAACTAAAGGAATATTTCCTGGAAGTAATGAAAATTTACTTAGACTGTGAAAATTAAAAAAAAAAAATAGTAGAGAGCATAGAAGAGAAACAAGGGAAAAAAGAATAAAGCTTTAGTGAAGGTAGGACATTACAAAAATGCTTATCCAGAGAACAATTCTGATATAGTTGGAGAGAGGGTATGAGTTGCAGCACTGGAGTAGCTTCAGAGATATGGATTTGTCTATTTGGTAGATGGCCATGCAGGTCCTATTAAGGATTATGAACTTTTTTTTTCTATAAAGAATAGAGAGCTATTGAGAATTTTAAAAAGAAGGTATGGATTTTTTTGTTTGTAGCAAGTAACTCAAACTGGGGTCAATAAAAATTGGCAAATGGAATATTTGGGTAAAAAAAGTCAAGTGAGGAAATTATTACAGTAAATCAGTTGTGAAATAATGAGATCTGAATTGGGATTTAACAAGAATATATAGTTGACCAATATATATTGTGGAATTAATGTCTGACTGGATTGCATAGGGATGAAAAAGAGAGAGTATTTGAAGGTAGCTTTGAAATTGAATAACAATAAAAAGAGAGAGTATTTGAAGGTAGCTTTGAAATTGAATAACAATGAGAAAACTTTAAATGATGTAGGAAGTAGTAGATAAAAGAAGAAATTTGGGGTGAAGAGAGGATGAGGAATGATTAAAAGTATTTACTTATTCATTTTACAAATATTTATAGCACTCCTAATATATGCCAGACAGCTTATCAGGCCTTGGGGATAGATGGCAAAGTGTATGGACTGCTGTTAGCTGTGTCTCTATCTTCTGCCATGTCCTCATTGCCTGAAATGGGCCAGGAAAAGACTCAATAGCCATATTAACAGATGACAGGCCCAGCATTAATGACCAATGTTAATTAGTGACCAGAGGCTTCACTTCCTCTTGCTCCATTCCTGTGTTCTCATGTTACATAAGCCTCAGGAAAGAAGCTACACAAATTATTATTTTGAACTTCCTTGTAAAGTTTGCAAGTGGGAATACAGAGCCAGATACAGTCAGTTTTATGGAATTAAAAAAAAAATAGCCTACATTGTTAAGATATAACATAGTAATATTTACCTGTTACACATTTTAAGCCTAAGTGACTCTTTAATTTGACATTTTCCACATCTATTTTCCAAATATAGAACTGATCATTTTACATCAGAAAAAATGATTGACACACATATTTATGGTATTATTATGAAAGTACAAGTTACATATAAAATATGTAATGGCAATATACATTAAAGATAAGTTTTGAAAATATTTAATTGTTTTTTCCTCTCAAGTTTAAATTATAATAAATAAAATATGGTGCCAAAGAGAATATATGTATGACAGTGTGTTGTATTAGTTTGCTCAGGCTGCTATTAAAAAATGCCATGGACTGGGTGGCTTAAAAGATAGACATTTAGGTTCTCCCTGTTCTAGAGGCTAGATGTCTAAGATCAAGGTTCTAACTGATTCGGTCTCTGGTAAGAGCTCTCCTCCTGGCTTGCAGGCAGCCATCTTCTCCCTCTGTTCTCACATGGTCTTTCCTGGTGAGAGCACACACACACACACACACAAACACACACACACAGACTGCTCTGATGTCTCTTCTTATAAAGACAATAATCCTATCAGAGCAGGGCTTCATCCCTATGACTCATTTAACCTTAATTACTTCCTTAGAAGCCCTATCTCCAAATACAACCACACACTATGCATTAGGTCTTTTTTTTTTTTTTTTTTTTTGGCAGTACACGGGCCTCTCACTGTTGTGGCCTCTCCCGTTGCAGAGCACAAGCTCCGGACGCGCAGGCTCAGTGGCCACGGCTCACGGGCATAGCCGCTCCGCGCATGTGGGATCTTCCCGGACCAGGGCACGAACCCGTGTCCACTGCATCGGCAGGCAGACTCTCAACCACTGCACCACCAGGGAAGCCCGCATTAGGTCTTTAAGATGTGAATTTTGAGGGGATACAAACATTCAGTCCATACATGTGTCTTGAAAGTAAATAATTGATTTGAGTTGAAATTATTTAATCTATAGTAAGAATTATTCATTTTAAATAATTTCACTATAGTGTTCTCCAGAAGGTTTATTTAATTGAAATTTATTTTTCTTTATAGAGTGTTATATATTGATGGCTGTTATATCTCATTGTTTTTCCTGAAGGAATAGTAAATATAAAGTTGTGTTATATTTCCTTCATCATAAGGTTGGAAATAAAGAATGTTTCCTAAATTCAAGTCATAATGATAAGTGATTATACTACAATATAATATCATTGTATGTGCCCATGCACTTACTCATGGATCTTCCCATAGCAATGTAAAATGAAGGCATGATTCTTTTTTTTTTTTTCTCATGTACCCTGTGACATATCGGGGGCCTGAAAAGTTTACAAATGCAATTATTTGTGGAGACAGCAGGCAGCCGCAGAACAAATTCAAGAATGTATACTCTCAAGGATGCTAATTTTGGAAGTTCACTTTTCTTGTTTTGTGTTGCTTTTCTAATTGGAGTGGTTTACATGGAAGAAAAGATAGGCATTTATATTGAAGCAAAGCCAAGTGTAAAATTTAGGTATTATTTCATTGTCAGTCTGAGATCAATGAAAGCCTTATCTAGAAAGAGATTCAGAGAAGACAGAAGTCAAGTAAGAGGAAACAAGATGCAAAAAATTAAACACACACACACACACACACACACGTACACATGTATTAAGTTGAGAGATAGGAAACCAAAAATATATCAGAATCAATAGTCAGATGGCAAGCACAGAGGTATGATTTTAGCAATGAAATAAGTTGCTTCTGACAAATTCCCCAAGATTACAACAGTAAAGAATTTGTCTTGGAGTGATTCCTATACACAACTATCCGCATGTACAATTGTGATAATAGTAGTGTAATATGATTAGATCTGGTGCCGTGACAGATTATTTCCCATTTAGCCTCAGAGACTAAAAATGACAACTGAAAATAAAGCCACTAAGTGCACTACATTCAATGACTTATCAGCTCCTAGTGTCAACACCTGCAGCAGAACATCATTACCTTAGTTTTGTCATTTCAGCAGATTTGGTGCTCCAGACTCCTACTCCCCATTACTGATATAGGAAGAGTACTTGATGCAAAGATAGGCTATCCTCTGGGAGAGCTCAGTGTTAGTGTAGTCATTTCCTTTCATTTTGGGAGGAGGGGTGATCACTGAGTAGTTGCAAACCCAAAGAAAGCTAAGGAGGATCCAGGAGAATCTCTTAAAAGTTAGGGTAAATCGGATGCAAAGAGAGATTGACATCTAAGTCCTTGAGTGCCCGGCTGCTCAGTCATCATGCTTACAACCATTCTTTGTGGTACAGAATTGGGAAAGGGCTTAGAGGCAAATGATATGATGGTATATTCTGATAGAAAAGAGAACAGTCCCACACATGCAAGCTCATAGTTTATGAAAAGTATGGTACCTGGAGCTCATATGTGCATATGAGTTCTAAAAGTAAGTAGTACAGGAGATATTCAGTGAGACTGGGGGCTGCAGGTTTTCTTGTAACAGCCAGAGCATGGAACAAAAGGTTAAGCACATGAGAGAAAGTAGGTACATGGCCACAGGACTATGAAAAAAGAGCTATTTTTACCTAAGAGAGTTGCAGGGAATTAGATTGGAATGTCTAATAAAAGAGACTACTATTGATGGACATCAAGCTTTCTGGAATGAACTATATAATGAGCAGTGATCCCAGCAGACTTTACTATAACCACATGATAGCATTCATTTAAGGAATCACATCATGCCAGTCAAATATAAGTAGATAAGATAAGCAAGAAAAAGTATATATATATATATATATAATTTATTTATATAATGTAAGTATATATAATGTATAAAATTTTCTCTTTATTCAAGATTACCCTTCCTGAATTATGTAAATAATTGTATTGTATCTTAATTGCTTGGTTATATAAAGGAAAACAAGAATCTATTAAACATCCCCTTTACTTTTTCCATTGTTGGTTAAAGGCAGGGATTATCTCTCCTCAAAAATAGTAACTTCACCAAAACATGAATATTTTATCAATTTAAACCCCTTGTTTATATCATATAAAATCCATCATAACATTTAGGACTTTCTTCTTTCTGGTGTGTATAAGAGACGAAGAGAGGGGATAGCGAGTATACAGTGTAATGCCAGATGCTGCAAAAAATAACTCCACAAAAACTCAGTAAAATCCACTAAGGTCTAAAACATGTCCTCTTAATTTGTAGGAGGATTTTCTCTGAAGTATAAATAAGTATTTATACTTATTTATACTTACTCAGTATTAATGCATCTTTGGCTCCTCCATCCGATACATAACTTCAAAGTTCTCTGTATTGCTTTGCATACAGATAGCTGGAGAAAAGGAAATAGTATGATGATCAAATGTGGAAGATAGTAGTAGGCGCTACCCTGAGACACAACACTTGTACACATATTCCAATGGCTAGAATTAAGGTATATGACCACATCTTATTGCGAGGGAAGCTGGTAATTTCAGTCCAACTATGTGCCCAAGAAGAAGAGGAAAAGAACTAGAATAATCGGTTACTCAGTTTCTTCTCTGGTTTGCCAGTTTGTCTCCCTGGCCTCTTTATAACCCGTACAAATGATATTCACTTAATTCTCAAGGGATTCAAGCAGAATCTATCAGAATAATTTAGGCTATGCTCATTAACTGACAAAGGCAGTGTCTCAGTGGCTTAATGCCACTTAAATTTATTTGTCAGTCCACAATACATGCCTGATACAGTTCAGCAGTGGGGCTCTGATTATAGTGATCACTTAGGGAGTCAGTTAGGTGGAAGCCTTATAAAGACATATACTTCCATGATCAGAACATGTCAGGGGAAGCAGAACATGGAACTCACACAACTTCTGCCAACATTTCATTGGCTAAAGCAAACTACTTGTCCATAACAACTTCCAAAATTGCAGGAAAATATGTGCCCAAAAGGAGGAGAAATGCAATATATATGTTAGATCTTTATGATCTTTCATAATTCCAGTTATTACATTCAGTTCAAAGTTCCAAATATCCAGTAGCTGTGAAGCACTTTCCATTAGGTCATTGTTTGTATGGTTCCTCATGAATTGTCAAACTATGAACTAAGAAGAAAAGTTATTCGTCCTACACACCCAATATGTAATGGTGAACAAGGAGAAAATAACCACTGTGCACACTCCCTTTCAGAAGAGTGGAGATGGGAAATCACACACAGCAATCATTGGTTTATAACAATCATGAAATCCTACTGAATAGCCTTTGTAAAAATGTCCTTCCCTGTGGGCGGTCTCTAGTTCTTTAACTAGACTCAGATTCTGCTCTTTGGAAGGAATAGCATTGTCAGGTCTCTTCAATGTCATGTGCGTGTTTGTGTGTGCACTTGCATGCACACACGTGTGCGTGTGTATACCCACCTTAGTTATATCCTTCCTCACTCACCTTCCTTTATGGCATCATCTAAAGTGGTTACTTGGAAATATGTTCTCATTGGGGTCTGCACAGCTTCCACTGCTTTTATCCTACTATTGAAAGTTTGGGGTCGAAAGAATAGTTTAATACTTAATAGACAAAGCCACTTTTACATTAAGCTCCTTCTGTTCTTGGTAACACAGTTTCTTCAAAAAAAAAAAAAAAATAGAAAGCTTTGTCTGTTTTCTTCTAGAAATGTCTGTGTTCCAGTAAGCTTTTTTTTCCCTAGACATAGGTTTTAAGTTGGCTTTATTTCTCAATTTCTTTAGATCTATTCATTCTCTTTCAACACACGGCTATTTGAAATTATTGACTTAAGTGGGAATGAAAGACCCTTAGTTTGTACTTTGTCACAAGGCTGAGTGATCTTATTTAATGTGAAACTTAATGGACATTTATCACTCAAACAACTTTTGTCTCATTTACTAGATTTTGAGGCCAGAAGCAGCTGGGTTTTCAAACTGGCAAGCCCACACATTTCTGGACTTTATTTATTCTCTTACATTTCTGCCTGAAAATTGTCAACTCTTTTCTGTGCTTGAGCTCATTTCTCTTGTTTAGTAATCTGGTAAAAGCAGTAAATAAATGCCAACAAATACTATCATTCCATTTCTTTCCAAACACTTCCCACAGAACTGCAATCTTGTTAGGAACATGGATTGCCTTCCAAGTTACCAACCGTAACAATTTTACCAACTGTGTTGTTTCTTCATAAAATGGATCTTTTGTTTTCTAACTGTTGATATCAGTTTCCTCACAGATCACTACTAAAATGCTTATCTAATTGTATGAGTTACTATGGTACTCTGACCATCAAATAATTTCTGCATTAGTTAAAGAAACTCTGAAGCCTGAAACAAATAGCTCCAACATGAATAATGGTACAAACTGCACAAAACTACTTTCTAACTAATATGTTCTAAACACATGTTCCTAGTCTGTAGTGTATTCTTTAAAAATATGTTTATATTTCCCAGGAAGCCAAGTATATATCAGCTAATATGAACAAACATTTTATCTTTTCCACACAAAGCACAATATGACACAATACAGTTTTTGTCCCACCCAGCTCCTTTGTGCTGTTATTCACAAATATATTTCTATATGCTATAGCACCAACAATATAGTATATACATATAGTTTTTAAAAAATTGATAGTTATATCCATTACAAGAAGAATTAATAGTTCCTTTATAATGTCTTTTATAATTATATGATTACCTGTACTGTTTTTCTTGTTTTTCATGTGAATTCATATCACTCTGTGGGGTCACTTGCTTTCAGCCTAAAGATCATCCTTCAGTATTTCTTTTTTTTTTTTTTTGTGATATGCGGGCCTCTCACTATTGTGGCCTCTCCCATTGCGAAGCACAGGCTCCGGACGCGCAGGCTCAGCGGCCACGGCTCACGGGCCCAGCCGCTCCGCGGCATGTGGGATCTTCCCGGACCGGGGCACGAACCCGCGCTCCCCGCATCGGCAGGCAGACTCTCAACCACTGCGCCACCAGGGAAGCCCAATCCTTCAGTATTTCTTATAAAGCAGATCTGCTAGCAGTTTTTGTCCATATGGGAATGTCTTTATTTTTCCTTCATTTTTGAAAGATAGCAGATAGCTTTCCTCAGTATAGAATTCTATTTGACAAGTTTTGTTTGCTTGCTTTTTCCCTTTGAACACTTCAAATATGTCATCCCACTTCTTCATGACTTCCATTGTTTCTGATGAGAAATAATCAGATAATCTTAGTGGGTTCCACTTTTAAGTGAATAATCAATTCTCTTATTACTTTCAAGATTTCCTCTTTGACTTTGTGCTTCAACATTTTTACTACAATGTTTCTACTTGCAAATATCTCATTTATCCTATTTGGAGTTTGTTGAAGTTTCTAGATGTGTAGGTTAATGTTTTTCAAAAAATACAGAAGTTTGGGCTTCCCTGGTGGTGCAGTGGTTGAGAATCCGCCTGCCGATGCAGGGGACATGGGTTCGTGCCCCGGTCCGGGAAGATCCCACATGCCGAGGAGCGGCTGGGACCATGAGCCATGGCCGCTGAGCCTGCGCGTCCGGAGCCTGTGCAAAAAAAATACAGAAGTTTTTAGCCATTATTTCTTTAAATATTTTTCTACTTCTTTCCTTCTCTTATATCTGGTACTACCATTATGTATATAGGCATACCTTGGAGATATTACAGGTTCAGTTCCAGACCACCTCAATAAAGTGAATATTGCAATAAAGCAAGTTACACAAAGTTTTTGGTTTCCTAGTGCATGTAAAATCTATGTTTACATTATACTGTAGTCTATTGAGTGTGCAATAGCATTATGTCCAAAAAAACCAATATTTTCATACCTTAATTAAAAATACTTTACTGCTAAAAATTGCTAACCATCATCTGAGTATTCAGTGAGTCAAGATATTTTTGCTGGTGGAGGGTTTGAAAAATTTTAAGAATTACCAAAATATTACACAGAGATACAAACTGAGCAAATGCTGTTGGAAAAATGGCTCTGATAGATTGCTCAATGCAGGGTTGCCACAAACCTTCAATTTGTAAAAAATGCAATATCTGAAAAGTACAATAAAGTGATGTGCAATAAAACAAGATATACCTGTATGTTGATGTGCTTAATGGTGTCCAACATTTTAAAAGTTTCTTTTCATTTTTCTTCATTATTTTTTCTCTCTGTTCTTCAGATTGCCTGATCTTTGTCACCCTATTATCAGGTTGACTAAATCTTTCTTCTGTCAGTTCAAATATACTGTTAAACCACTCTAGTAAATTTATTATGTTTCTATTTTACTTTTCAACTCTGTAATTTCCATTTTATTCTTTTTGAATTATAATTTCTACATTTTTGTAGATATTCTTGATCTGATATTACATTGTCATTATACCTTTCTTTACCTCTTTAAGCATGTTTTTCTTTAGTTCTGTAAGTATATTTATACTTGCTAATATAAAGCCTTTCTTTAAATCCAACTTTGGATGACTCTAGCAGACGGCTTTTGTTGCCTGCTTATTTTCTTTGGTGTATGGGTCATACTTTCCTATTTCTTTGGCATATCTCTCTCTTTTTTTGTTTGATTGGAAACTGGACATTTTATATAGTATATTGTGGCAACTCTGGGTATTCTTCCTTCCCCCAGTCTGGACCTTGTTATTGTTACTTGTTTATTCCCTTGTTTAGTGACTGACTGGATTATTCTGGTGAGATTTATTCCAACTTCCTCCACCCTCCAGTGTGAAGCATCTTATGTTACTCCTAAGGGGTATATCCTAGGGTATGTCCATAGTCACTGTAGAACGCCAGTGATTTTGGCAGAGCTCTCTTTAACTGTCTTTCTTTGACCATATTAATTGCTAGCTGTTTGCCATATTGTTTTTAACAGTATTCTGGGGCATACTGTGCTTCACAGACTAATCCAATCAAATTTAGCCTCCTTACAAGGGAAAGTTTCAAAAGTCAGTATTTGAGGTTTGTTCTGATCTCACAAGTGCCCTTCTCAGCTATGTCTTTCACTATTACTCTATGAAAAACTGTCAGGCAAACAGTTTAGCCTATATCTCCAATGAATCTATACATTTCCCTTAATTACTTCTTACTACCACTTCCACTGTTTCTGAGAGTAGTGTTAGGCATAAACTTCTGCACAGTCTGTGGCAAATGAAGCCCTCTCTTTTGGAGAATATCGCACTTCTTTGTTCTATGGCTTTTTCTCCTCCCAGGAAAAATTTCTAAGCCATAGCATTGGTGCTGGGGATGGAGAAAATGCCATTCTTCTCTCTAAGTGACACTCCTGCTTTAAGTGCTGAATGCTCAGTGCATGGGGGAAACAGTCTTAAGTCTCCTTAGTTTGCCTATCTTGTCATGGGACTCCCATATGATTAGCCGAGCAAAGGGTAATCAGTATTCGAATATTACCAGTTACATCCTACCTTAGGTAGAAATTCTGTTACACAAATGGGGGATGGACAGAATTAGAGAGTCCCCACCTTTTGGTTTTATTTTCTAGAACCTAGCCTGAAAGCGGGTTACAAAATGCTGATGCCTTTCCCCACCTGAGCCGATAGTCCTCTGACTGGGAGGTAGAGCGGAGAGGGAGCCCTGTCTTACTGGCTGTAACCAGTCTAGAGTAGAGTTTCTGCCTCACTGAGCTCAGAGGAGGAGGGATGACATGGGTCTTGGTTAATATAGAATAGACTCTTACAGTTCTTACTGACTTGTAGTATATTTTCTTGGACAAGTGTTTTAATTTGCTATGCCATCCAGTCCACTTCCAGGGAATTTAAATCTTGCAATTCTATTTTATCATTCTTACCAGTTTTACTTGGGAGCAGAACCATGGAACTCCTTACATGATCATGGTGCAATTATCTTTTAAATGAAAATTTCCCAAATGCCTCACTTACTGCTGTAGTTACTGGAACCAGGCTTCTATCCATAACAGACTAAAATGTATTTCTTTAATCATTATATACACATGGCCCATTGACACTGACAGAATTGATGCTCATTATATTCAGTTCATTAGCAACTCTCAGCTCAAACTATTTATACTATTAGGAAGCCAAGAGACTTACCCCAGGTCCAGGGTAACTCCTCAGGATGACAGATTCTAATTATAGTCTCTGAATGAAGACTTTTAAAATATGTTAGAAGAGACCAGTTTAGACAACAAGTTAAAATATGTGTGTTTATTTTAGTGATTTTAACAGCAACCCTTTCAGATAAAAAAACCATTTATTTGATTTTGATAAAAATATGCCGATTGAACTTGTCTTTAACACATTTCACTTCCAAACGTCTAGATAAATAATAAATGGGTGGTAGACGCACATTGGTACTAATATAAAAGGAGAGGAAACAATAGTGGAAAACAAATTTTAATAAATTTGGGGAATATATAAAAGATGGAAGAGTAAGTGGTGAGCATGATGGGGAAACATATCTATAGGGAGATGTTAAAGTTCATCTACATTGTAGAACACTAAATTTTAAGGAATTTGAGGCATCAGTTTCCATGGGAAGCAGTGATAAGAAAGTGTTTAAACTTTAGGTGATAATTTGGATTGATTGTGTCCCTCTAAAATTCACATGTTGAAGCCCTAACCTTCAGCACCTCAGAATGCGACTGTATTTGGAGACAGGGCTTTTACGGAGGTAATTAAGTTAAAATGAGGCCATAATTGTTAGCCTTAATCCAACCTGACTGGATTAGGACGTAGAGAGAAACATCAGGGATGTGTATACAGAGGGACAGCCACAAAATGAGGCAGTGAGAGGGTGATGGTATGCAAGTGATGGAGAGAGTCCTCAGGAGAAACCAACTGTTTTGGCACCTTGATCTTTGACTCTGAGCTGCCAAAACTATACAAAAACAAACTTCTGTTGTTTAAGCCATACAGTCTGTGATGTTTTGTATGGCAGCCTTCACAAACTGATACAAATGATGGGGTGAAATTTTTGTAAACAAAGGTTGATGATATGCAGCAAGGGATTATCTCATTCTCCCACTGGTTCCTTCTTAAGTAACAGAAATGAAAAATACCTTCCATAGGCTTATTAAGAGGCTGGACGTGGCTGAGAAGAAATCTCTGAGCTAGAGGATATATTAATAGATCCCTTGAAACCTAAAAGCAAAGAGAACAAAGACTGAAAGAAGAAGCCAAACAATATCCAAGACCTGAGTAACAACTACAAATGTTACAAATGTAACATTCACATAATAGGAACGCTAGAAGGAGAAAAGAGAAAATACCAGAAGAAATATTTCAAACAATAATGGACGAGAATTTTCCCAAATTAAAGTCAAACACTAAACCATAGATTCAGGAAGCTCAGATAACACCAGCAGGATTAATGCCCCACCAAATGGCCCGCTACAAAAAAAAAAACAACAAAAACAAAAAAACCACAACTCCTAGGCCTATCATTTTCAAACTATGGAAAATCAAGGAGAAATTTCTGAAAGAAATCAGAGGAAAAAACACTTTACATATAGAAGAATTAATTAATTTAATTTTATTTTTTAATTTTTTAACATCTTTATTGGAGCATAATGGCTTCACAATGGTGTGTTAGTTTCTGCTCCACAACAAAGTGAATCAGCTATACATATACATATGTCCCCATATCTCTTCCCTCTTGCAATTTCCTCCCTCCCACCCTCCCCATCCCACCCCCTAGGTGGTCACAAAGCACCGAGCTGATCTCCCTGTGCTATGCGGCTGCTTCCCACTAGCTATCTATTTTACATTTGGTACTGTATATATGTTCATGCCACTCTCTCACTTTGTCCCAGCTTATCCTTCCCCCTCCCCGTATCCTCAAGTCTATTCTGTAGTAGGTCTACATCTTGATTCCCTAGGTTCTTCTGATCATTTTTTTTTTCTTTTAGATTCCATATATATGTGTTAACGTACAGTATTTATTTTTCTCTTTCTGACTTACTTCACTCTGTATGACAGTCTCTAGGTCCATCCACCTCACTACAAATAACTCAGTTTCATTCCTTTATATGGCTGAGTAATATATAAGAATGAATTTAAGACTCACTTCTGACTTCTCCTCAGCCCATGCAAGCAAGAAGAGAGTGAAGTGAAATAAAGTGTTGAGAGAAAAAAGTACAACGATCTAAAATTCAGTACACTGAGAAATTATTCTTTAAAAATGAAGGAGATATAAAGACTTTCCCCAGGAAACAGAAAGTGAGGGAATTTGTTGCTAGTAGATCTGCCTTACAAGAAATGTTAAAAGTTCTTTAGAGAGAAGTAAAATGGTATGTCATAAACTTGAATCTACATAAAGAAAGAAAGAGCATCAAAGAATAAATAGATGGGGCTTCCCTGGTGGCGCAGTGGTTGAGAATCCGCCTGCCGATGCAGGAGACACGGGTTCGTGCCCTGGTCCGGGAAGATCCCACATGCCGCGGAGCAACTAAGCCCGTGAGCCATGGCCGCTAGGCCTGCGTGTCCGGAGCCTGTGCTCCGCAACGGGAGAGGCCACAACAGTGAGAGGCCCGCATACCACAAAAAAAAAAAAAAAAAAAAAAAAAAAAAAGAATAAATAGATGAAGGTAAAATATAAACTTTAATATTTTTCATCCTTAATTGATCTAACAACAGTTGGTTCAACATAATGATACCAACAATGTATTTGATTTTATAAGCTATGTATGTCACAAAAAAAGTGCTTATGTACACTTATTGTAGGTGAAATGAATGATAGCAATAAAACAAGGGATGAGAGGGATGAATTAGGATTATTTTGTTGTTATTAAGTCCTTACACTACCTGTCCAGTGATGTAGTGCAATTTTAAAGTAGACTTTGATTAGCAACACATAAAAAGGTAAAAATAGGAAATATAAGAGATATGCTAAGAAAGGAGAAAAAATGGAATCATATAAACTGTTAAACCACAAAAGGCAGAAAAAGAGTGGAAGACAAAAATAGAAATGAAGGAAAAAAACAACAAATGACAACAGTAAGAAATATGGCAGATCCACCAATAATCACTTTGAATGTCAATGGTTTAAATGCACCAATTAAAGACATTGTCATAGTGGGTGAGAAAACAAGACTCAAATATATTTTATTAACAAGAAATCCATTTTAAATGATGAAACAAGGAATGCTTCCCCTTTGGCCAAAAGGTATTAACATGGACCAGATGTACCCTCCCATGTCAATCAACTAAAAAACTCCAACCAATCAAACAACAAAAAAAAAAAGGGCAAAATTGAAATAATGTAATGTGTGTAATATGGTCATGTAAACAGAATAAGGTAGAAAATGAAGAATCCCATGAAGAGTCAGATGTGCTTCATATGTTATTTGAATTTTAAAGAAGGGGTTTAATTGATAGAATCGCTGTTATCTGTTGGTGTCGTGTATGTGTAGATTACAGAGGGATGACAAATAGAACGCTTTTTTAATGCCCAAGTTTGGAACCATTTTGGAGCTAGAAGAAAAATCAAGATTTAGTTTTTTCCTGATAAATCTAAACTAGAGAAGGTGTAGTGGACTTGTGGCCAAACGGGCCTCAAGTATATGGGCCTCAAGTATATATATGATGTATATTTCAGACAAGAGACCAACTATGCCCCAGGCAGTGTTGGACAGCTGACTGTCACCACAGATCCCAAGTACCCTCTCTACAGGCAGGCAGTTTCCAAAGAGCTCCCAATGGCAGAGTCATATTTATTTCCCTCTCCCAGTTGCATGAATCAGCTAAATAATTCCTCCATCCTGGGAAAATGTGAGGAGGCTTAGAGTCTCTGGAATGTTCCTCTCCTGCTGTTCTTTCCTGAAATGGAATGAAAAGTCCCTTCTCATATTGCAAACACAGGGGTAAGGCTTGTGTCCTCCGTCATGTGTAAAGAGAAAATGCTGACTTGTCTCCGAAGTAAAACACAAGAAGCCAAAGTCAAACATTATTTACTTTTCTTTTTCTTCATGTAAAAAAAAAAAAAAAATCTTAAAAGAAGTACTTGGTAGGTCAAATTCAAGTTATTATTTCATCTTATTTGTCACATACAAAGCTACCCTTCATTTAATTATTTTTAATTTTTGCCGTCATGAAGATGCAGTAATCTTTTTTTTTCTTTTGCGGTATGTGGGCCTCTCACTGTTGTGGCCTCTCTCGTTGCGCCGGACGCGCAGGCTCAGCAGCCATGGCTCATGGGCCCAGCCGCTCCGTGGCATGTGGGATTTTCCCGGACCGGGGCACGAACCCGCGTCCCCTGTATCGGCAGGCGGACTCAACTACTGCGCCACCAGGGAAGCCCGAAGATGCAGTAATCTTTTTACCGTTAGTTACTTTAATTTGATTTTGTTGACTTTTGTGCTTCGAGCAATTTGAATTTGACAGTTCACTTATGGATAATTTTAATAAGGAGAGTCAGTTAAACATCTGTCCAAATTATCCCTTATATATACAGCAGTGGAATGTAAATTTGCATTGCAGTAAGATTTATTAGAAAAGTTTAGCTTGCTATCGCCTACTCTTACTGCCTTTTTTTAAAATGAGAGATTCAGCCAAATGCTGCTAGAGTTGATGAAGGCAAATATTATAAAACAATATATTACAGTCAAATACACTGTGTTATTTTAGAGGCTATCAAAAATATATATTAGTTGAAATGATGATTTAAAGTCTTTCCTTATTCTCTGCAGTTGTTCTTTCAAGATGTCTTTTTCAGTCACCAAAAAACATATACATGAACATACTTGTTTGTACAACTCAGGTTTTTAAAACTCTCAGCTTAGTCACTATAAGTAGCTACCAGAATGATTATCAGGTTTCCAAAAAATCATAAAAGAATATTAATGTCAAATTGTATCCTTGAGTTTCAGTTGATGGAATGACTTTCTTTCATGCATTGCTTTACTCAGCTGAAAATTTAATTTGTTTCCACCAGAATGATTTCAGATTCAGTTTCTTAGTTCATAATGCTTTGGTCCTTCTATATAAAATATGATTTGAGGATTTGTTCATTCAAATTCCTGACACAGGAAAAATTTTAGAGTCTCTTCAGAGGTGCCTTTGAGTCCATAACTACTGTTAGCTGTGCGAAAACTAGGAATTGGTATCTCCTAGTAAGCCTTCAGATATTCTGTGTATTCTCTTCTAATGTAATGTGCTTATCCCCTGAGCTTTCCCCAGATGATGAGTTTCATGAGGGCATAAACCTAACTTTTGTAGCTTCAACATCTAGCAGTGTTTGCATGTATTAGATGACCCAAACATTTACAGAATGGGGAATGAGTATGTTTAGCCTTGTAAGTAGTCATCTCTTGCAGGTCGCTGAGTGATTTATATGCCTCCCTTTTAAACCTTTTGAGATTGAGGAAGAAATATTTGTTATATAGGTCCATTGGATTTCATGCATTTTTCTCTTTATTGATGTTTAACTTTGATACTTGAATGATTTCTACTTAAGGAAGATTTCCAAACTAAATACTTCAGTCTGATGAGGCATAAACCTCAAACTCTTCAACAGCACAATAAAATATGTGAAAGCATTAATCTTTTTTCATGAAAAATAAAATATTGGCATGAAATAATACATAGATAAATAATACATAGATAAACCATAATTTGTTACATTACTCCCACTGTTTAATATATAGTCTTTTCCTATTAGTTTGCCCTTATAAATAATTCTGTGATTAATTACCATATGTGTACATAAATGTTTGCTGTATTGACTTGCTATTCTGAGCTTTCCAGCCATTGGTATTATTGGGAAATATTTAGGGACAGGTTAGAACTACAGTGTGTCCATTTTATTAAATTCATACCAGTTCATGGATGCAGATAGGTCTTAAATGTCTAAAATTTTTCTGTTTTTTCTAAACTGTTATTTAACCATTCTTTTTTTTTTTTTTTTTTTTTTTTTTTTTTTTTTCGGTATGCGGGCCTCTCACTGTTGTGGCCTCTCCCGTTGCGGAGCGCAGGCTCCGGACGCACAGGCTCAGCGGCCATGGCTCACGGGCTTAGTTGCTCCGCGGCATGTGGGATCTTCCCGGACCAGGGCACGAACCCGTGTCTCCTGCATCGGCAGGCGGATTCTCAACCACTGCGCCACCAGGGAAGCCCTATTTAACCATTCTTTATATGCATGTAGCATGTGAGACTATTGCTTATTATACACAAGAGGTGTACAAGACTTAAATTATATTAATTTAGTCTGCCTTTGGAGAGTAACTGCTCTGAAAATTAAATCTGAAAGCTGCTGAAAGCCATAAATAGCTAAAAAATTTTTAAGTATTTCATTTAAATTCTGCAGGGATAAAGGTTTGAATTTGATCCTAAATAATATTAGACATGAGCAATCACTGAAGTAATTCCCTCAGTTCCAAGATCATAAAATAACAATCTATCAATCAAAACAAATTCTTGCTTGTTATTGTCTGTTTACAACTCCATAAAGGATTAGATTAGTGATCAAAGGGCACATATTTTGATGCTGACACTGAAAGCCAAATATTCAAAGAATTTACACTTTGAGGATGTGATATCCTTCAGATAAGAGACTGACATCTTGAAACATGATAATGGTGTATTACAATTTGAAGTACAGGGTCCTGACTGTATTAAATACAAGGGTTCAGGGGGTTTTATGTCTTTTATGCTAACTGACTTGTCAAGATGACATGTCTTGTCAAAGGTTGGAAAACAGAATCCTCTGGTAAATTAAGACAGTTTTTAATTTTTATCAATATTTCTAACCTACTAGTTTGATGTTTCATGGTTTTTATAAACTCATGATAAAAGAAACTCAGATTGTAAGTTAATTTATTCTGAATATATTACAAACATTATAAACTTTTATAATTAGGTTATAAATTTTAAAAAAATTTTTCTCAGAAAATGTTTTACAGAAACTTAAAATCTGAAGGCAAAACCAAAAAGATGGAAGCCACTTTCCTTAAAGTCATGTATAACCATAACCATGAACTTGAACAAATTTACTATTTTACTATTTACTATTTTAAGTTATTCATTTGAAAATTAGTGAAATGCAGAAAATCTTAGAATATTTACTCTAGAAGAAAAGTTTTCTTTCCTATTTAAGGAGAATAATGTAGCTACCAGATACACTGCTTCTAATTTTGATACCTTATTCACAAAGCAATTATGATATACTGCTTGGACTTTTAATTTTTTCAGCGTGTATATACACCTAGAGTTTTAAGGATAAACTCATGCATTTGTTCATCATGAGACCATTATTAAAACTTGAAGAAAATAAAAATACCTGATTATATACACTTAATACATTGATATATCAATCACATACCATATCAAAACACATGTTTCTTTAATGACAATACATGCATTATCTCAAACACATTTACTCAAATAATATTACCTCTGGACTCGTGTATACTTGCACAATGATTTACCCTAGTGTATTCCTTTTCTTGGTTATTATTATCACTATTCATCTAATTTATGTATGCATCATGGGACAGTTTGCACAAAGACTCACTTGGTTAATCATGTGCCCTTCAGACAATCCTAAAGTAAGGAAAAGCTAAATTTCACTATTAGAAATAAAATGATACATAAAAAAGATGTTTAAAATATATATCAAGGGACTTCCCTGGTGGCGCAGTGGCTAAGACTCTGTGCTCCCAATGCAGGGGGCCTGTGTACCATCCCCAGTCAGGGAACTAGATCCCACATGCATGCTGCAACTAACAGTTTGCATGCCACAACTAAGCAGCCAGTGAGTTGCAACTAAGGAGCCTGTGAGTCACAACTAAAGAGACTGCATACTGCAACAAAGGAGCCTGTGTGCTGCAACTAAGACCCGGCACAACCAAATAAAATAAATAAATATAAAAATAAATAAATAAAAATATATATCAAGAATTATACCTGTTAATTCAAGTTTTGAACAGATGATTGCATCCTAGTCTCTTACCTTAAAGAACATGATGGAGAGTGGAAGAAGGCTAAACGTATCAGAATGAAATTGGACTCTCCTACTTTATAAATTTATAATGAAGTACACATAATCTGATATAATAGATAAGAACAGAATTTCGTATATAGAATCTAGCAGGCAAAAATGAGAAGATACTTAAATTCAAGTAGTTTTAAATTTTATTCTCAGAAGGTTCACAGACATATGCTTAGTCAGTCATTCATATACATGCTTAAAGCAGGATTTCGTTTCTATTTCCTGTATGCACAGTGTGGAAGAAAGGTAAACTATTCTTTGTTTTACATAGAAGTGGTTAAGATTAAACACACACACACACACACACACACACACACACACACACACACACACACACAAACAAATACTCAGCTCAGTAAACAATGGAAAAGTACTTTTCTATTCTATTTGTCTGAGTTAATGGAGAAAATTTCAGTTTAAATACTAAAGACAACATTTGGCAACTAGATACTTTTTAAACTGCTGGTTCTCCACTCATGCTACACATCAGGATCAACTTAAGGAACTTTATAAATATACTGATGCCAAGAATTTACACCAGAGGTTTTTATCCATTGTTCCTGGGCCTAGGTCTTTATTAGAATAAAGAGTGAATGTACAGGCAGATTTGAGAACCACTGTTTTAAGCCATTCTCAGAGATAGACAATTATTTGAAATATTACGTATAGTGGGAAACACCTTAGAAGAAGGATGAATACTTGTATCTGCTAAGCTGCCAAGCAAGTGTGTGGCCCTGGGCTAGGTAGGACCTGTTCTATTTGGGCCTCACCTTCCTTATGTGTAAAATAAATAGTTTGAACTAAACGATGTTTTAAAAATTCCAGCTCTAAAACTTCTATGTTGTAATCACTTATACATACATTTATAGAATTTGATAGGATCCCAGTGACAAATAAAATTGCAGATAACTTATAACTTGTTAGCAGTTGTTGACATGGTTTGTTTATTGGCAATACCTTGCTCTGAAAATTACTAATATTAAGTATATTATATTTTTATAGGCGAGAATTATGATAAAATAAAAAATTATATTTGGCATCATAAGACTGGTTTAAATTTCAGCTCTGTCATGCACATCTTATACAGCCTTGTATATGTGGTTTGGCCTTTTTAAACTCTAGTGACCTTATCTTTAAAGTGGTAGTGGGTAGTAAACATGGGTGGTTTAAAGTGGTGGTGGGCAGTAAAATGGGTGATAAACATTGTATGTTTAAATTTCTTTTATAAATTATTAGAGTTGTATTTTTAAGAATTGAGAGAGTCTTACAAGATGGGAGATAGAATATGAAACTCTGAAGATTAAAAAGTAAAACAGTAATTTATAAATTGGTAGACAGTTCATTTGGAAATGATTTATTGATTGCAGCTTTGGGCTTTCAAAGGAAGTTTAATCGAGCAACACTAGACAAGTTTTTAAGATCATATAAAATATACTTCACCTATGATTTAGTATGGGGGCTGCTTTTATTGTCTTTGGTTTTATTTATTTTATACCAGTGGACATATTATATTGGCTTTGTGGGATCAATGTATCTCAGAATGAAGCAGGAATAAGACCCTCAAGTAGTTGTAAATATGTTACCTTGATGATTGATGAGTATGAAAAGAAGATGTTTTTCTGGATATATGAGTACGTTCTTAAGATCTTTTGGTCCAGCCACAACACATCTGTGAAACACTATACTAAGTGAGTTATGATGATAAAAATAATAAATTCATTCATTTATTTGTTCTTTGAGCGATTATTAACTAGGCACCTACTATATACATTAGGAAATGAACAAACAATATACAGGGTCCCTGATCTGGTAGAGTTTTCACAGTAGAGGAGGAACTAGACATTATCATAAAATCATTAAAATAAATTTCCAATTTTAAATGTTACAAGTGCTAGGTAGTAAAGTGCTTGAGAGCATGAGGGTATTTATGAAGAAGAGACAGTGTAACTAAGTTCTAAAAACGAGTAGGAGTAATTATTTGGGAGGGAAGAGAGAGCATCCTAGAGGTACTTCACAAATCTCTACCTGGCTTCAGATGGCTTCTGCCCTCAGACTCTGCACACCTCCATTTCCTCTTTGGTGTCCCGATACCTTATCTGGCTTGTGTGCAATAGCGGAGTGCCTGATGCCTCTCTCTAGGATCCAACTCTCTTTCAGTTTACTTTATCTCAACCCAGGGAAATTTTTATTTTTAATGGAGGGGTGTAGTATTTCCCAGAAAAATTTCCAATGTTTTGCCCATTCGTTTCTCACATACTTTAAATTCATATCCTGAATTTTCCAAGTTTTGCAAAGTGAACACAAAATCCAAAAAGAACTCCACATTTTTTTTTCCTCTTTCTGCATTTCTGATACCTCACTTTAGGCAAGGTACATCTTTGCTTGAAAGGCAGGAAGGGAAGTAGACCAATACCTGCTAAAAGAAAAAAAGAAACATTAATATATCAAAAATATATTCTGCTAAATAGCTTGAAATGCCTTTTGGACATTTGAGTGAAGACGTAAATTATGCAATTAAAAATATAAATACAGAGGTCAGAAAAGAGGCTTAGGTTGAATATAGAAATTTGTGTTGATTTTAATGTTACCTATATTTGTCTATACAAATATAGACATTTGTGTTGATGCCAATGTTATATATTGTTGATGAAATATTTATATCTATATATATACATATATATAGATATTTTTAAATTGCCACATCAGTACCTCTGACCTTGCAATGAATAATAGATTATGTACTATAGCACACATGTTTAGCAAGACTAATCTAAAATTAGAAGACTACTCAACGTTCAGAGTGTTCTAGGAGAATCTTTGAGAGTGATGATAATATCCACTTTCACTCCTTTAATTGTACAGAATTTCTGACCTTTGAA
Organism: Kogia breviceps; assembly: GCF_026419965.1. NCBI lineage: Eukaryota > Metazoa > Chordata > Mammalia > Artiodactyla > Physeteridae > Kogia > Kogia breviceps. Next base: position 50,847,400 of record NC_081314.1, on the reverse strand, counting down.
GAATATATTGGATTATAGTTGTTGAACATGACAACCAAAGTAGTGAACACTCATTCTCCTGCTCTAAGTAAGAATTAGTCATTAATGATATGAATGATGTACTATTAACAAAATTTCAACACAAAGCTTATAGTTACTACCTTAAGTCACTTCTGATACTACTGTGTCGCTCTGGACCCCTTTCTTTAAGATTTGTAGCTCTCAGGAGCCTGGGTATCACATCATTCCATCCTCACTCACACCACATGGATCATGCCTCTTGGCCAACCATTCTGGTGCTCAGCTCTTTTAACACTCCTTAGGAAATGATAAGGAGACACCTTTTATATTCAAAATTATTTTAAACATTTTCAGAATAAGATAATCAACTCTACACAAACTAAGGCTAAACTTAGGTGCAGTTAATTTATTGAGAAAAGCAACCTCCTGGCAGCAAATTAGGGAAAAGGAACATGATGCAGGGAAAAAGTAAAATCTAATACACACACACACACACACACACACACACACACATGTACAATTGAAAAATGCTGAACACTAAGTCATTTATAGAATTGAAATTTATAGAATTTTCAACCTAGAAGTATATTTTGTTTTTCAGGGAAGAACATTATAATACAACCTCTGTTCCTCGATACTAGGCCTCTAGACAGCTCTGCCAGTTAACTGTAAGTTCTTGCTAAGTCACTCAACATTTCTGGGACTCACTTTTCTTCTTTATCAAATAATATATTGATTGGATTACTGGTTTCTATCATTGGTTGAACAACAGAATCACTGAGGAACTGATATTTTAAAACCCCAACCTGGGACTTCCCTGGTGGCTCAGTGGTTGAGAGTCTGCCTGCTAATGCAGGAAACACGGGTTCGAGCCCTGGTCTGGGAGGATCCCACATGCCGCAGAGCAGTTAGGCCCATGAGCCACAACTACTGAGTCTGCGTGTCTGGAGCCTGTGCTCCGCAACAAGAGAGGCCGCGATAGTGAGAGGCCCGCGCACCGCGATGAAGAGTGGCCCCTGCTTGCCATATCTGGAGAAAGCCCTCACACAGAAACGAAGACCCAACACAGCCAAAAATAAAAAAATTTAAAAAAAAAGAACAGCTGGCCAAGGATATGATAATTAAAAAAAAAAGAAAAAAAGCCCAAACTGATGTTTTGAGGCCCAAAATAAGATCTACTGGATAAAGTAGTGCCTAGTAAACTGTATTATTACTATTTGAATTTCCAAGGGTTTTGAAATGAGCAGTCTCTTTTGAGAATTGCTAGACTAGATTACTACTACTACCACTTCTGTTCTCAGTATCTTAGGTGTCTGTGACTGTGCTAGAAACAAGAAATAAATATCACTACACTGTTAAAATTACATGCTTCAAATGCTTCTTATCATTGGTGTCACAATATTTTACTTTTAGCTTTTGAAATAAAAAATAATGATAAAAAAGTTGAATGTTTATACATACAACCTGTTTTAGACCCATTTCTTCTAGGACACAAAGGGTCTGTAAATTGAGAGCTACATGTATATATACAATGCCTATTTACTTTCAGCCAATAGGATTTGAAATTCTCAAAGTATTATACTTATACAATTTTACTTTATTAATTTGACATTAATTCAAAGTACATAATATTAATTTATTTAAAATATTTCACATTTGAAGGAGTGAATTATGCCAATTTGACAAACCTAGCCTAATAAGCAAAATATTAAGATTAGTTGCTTTGTTTTGAATCCATTTGTTTGTAACTACATATATAAAACTAGTAAGAAAACACATAATTAATCTAACCTAGATCATAGTCGCCACATCTACACCTATTTCCACTCAAGTCCATTAAAATGGAGTTACTTTTTTTTTTTTGCGGTACACGGGCCTCTCTCACTGTTGAGGCCTCTCCCGTTGCGGGGCACAGGCTCCGGACGCGCAGGCTCAGTGGCCATGGCTCACAGGCCCAGCCGCTCGGTGGCATGTGGGATCTTCCCAGACCGGGGCACGAACCCGTGACCCCTGCATCGGCAGGCGGACTCTGAACCACTGCGCCACCAGGGAAGCCCTGGAGTTAGTTTTATATGTCGTCACTATATTCTATTTGCTATAAAATCTTCCTAAAATATCTGATGAATTAGAATATAAATTGTGAATCCACCATGCTTCTGTTTGCAACCAAATATGAAATATAATATTTTACTCTACTGCAAAATACAATGTTATATCCTGTATCTTTAACAGCAGTTATGGACAGATTTACATATTAATGTGTGTATAACAATATATATTGAATGATCAATTTGCTTTTCTCTGTGGATAACAGACATATCTAAATGTCCCTTGCATTCACACAAACAAAAGGATTGCCTGTATGGTATTTGAAAAGGTTGCTGAAGCTCAGTGAGGTGCTCATCATTAAAGGAGAACCCACGCATAAAACTCTCATAAATGTAATAGAAGTGAGACATATTTTACTCTATTTAGCATTTATGCAGCACTTTTGAAAAGTGCATTTTTATTAGAGTCTCGTCACAACAGTCTTATGAGCTTCATCTCATTGTGTTATACTCATTTAGAAATGGATAAATTAAGGGCCACAGAAGCCAGGTATTCCTCAAGGTCATGTGGCAGCCAGGCAGCAGAGGAAGCCCAAATGATGACTCTGAGACCTGACATTTCCTTCATGTTATTTTTCTTCCATGAGGCACACTACCCATTTTTTCCTTAGAGGAAACATTTCTAGGTAAAATCAGAAATATAGCATTTATAGGTAAAGTTGGTAATTTACAGATAACTATTTTCAAAAAGGCAAATGATGGCAAACTGTCACCATTATCACTTATGTGTGTAACACCTATTCTTAGCTCATGGTGACTCTTCTAATCATATATCTAACAGCTTATTGTATATTTTAAGGTAATATATAGGTTTTATATATTATTTTAAGGTACTTTAGAATATCTGCTTCCTTTGAGGGAAACAGTAAACAAGATTCCAAGACAGGAACTGATCATGCAAGTGAGAAAACAAACAGGCAATATTGGAGGCGGACTGGTAGAAAATAATCAGTCTTAAAAACTGGAGTGGCATATTTTTCTAGGTTTTAATGAGGTCTAATATACTTTTATGAGCCACTAGTGATTCTGAAGAATTGATAAGACATGCCGATAAATTCCAGTTTCTGCAGTGCCAAACAAAAATCCAAGAAAGTCTGTTAGTTTTATTCAGTAATGTAAGAAGCATGACCACAATAATTCTTCTTGTGAGTGGCACATTTCTATATTGACCTGAACAAATGTCTCTCTTTTTGTTTTTTTTTTTTTAACAAATGGCTCTTTTAACTTGTGATAGTCCTCATATGTCTGCCATAGGAGACAGATCTTGAAATTATTTTTTTCCTTAGCATAAATGCCTTCTACTTTTGAATTCTAGCTTCATTTCTTAGAGCAACCATTATTCTTTGGCCTACTTTCATTCATTTTTACGTAAGATATGACCTGGAGCAGGAAGAATGAGAAAATATTAGTCCTTATGGAATTACTTTTTATTCTTGATAACTCGTTCAAAGATTTTTATTATGGGGATACTGCTTTTCTGTGCTCAGTTGTGCTTGTTACTAAATTTTCTTTTTGCCCTCTCTACTTTCACTTTGGTAATTCCTAACTCTTTATCCAAACTTTGAAATATATAGAACTTACAATATAGTTTTAAGCAATAAGGATATGCCAAACACATACCTCATAACTGGACTTTGGTTCTCTAAAGGGGGGGTTTTCAACCTCAGCATAATTGACAATTGGGGCCTAATAATTTATTGTTCTGAGAGAGGCTTTCTTGTGCATTGTGAGTTGTTTAGCAGCATACCTGGCCTCTACTCACTAGGTGCCAGGAGCATTACCCTTCCCCCTTCCCCAGGTCATGATAATCAGATATCTTCAGACATTACCAAATGTCCGGAGGTGGAGAAAGGCAAAGTCTCCCCTGACTGAGAACCTCTTTCTAAAGGTCATTCCAGACTCTTCTCTCCAATTCAACTGCTTATCATGTACTATCACAAGTTTGTTTACTCAAAGATTATTATATCACATGTTGGCTTACTTATGATTAGTTTATTTGTACCCAACAAGGCCTTACACAATATGGTTCTTGGTTATTTCTCTGACATTTTCTTTGCTTTTAACTCACTTTGTTACAGCCTCACTAGCCTCCTTGCTTTTGTTTAAACATGGCAGGCAACTGAAAGTCTGTTTTCCACCATCTTAAATACCTTAGTCCCAGTTAACTACATGGCTTAAGGGCTTACTAACTTCAAACCTTTGCTCCAATCTCACCTTTTCAATAAGGCCTACCCTTATCGCACATTTAAATTATAATCCCTCCCACTAGTATTTCCAAATTCATTTATTTTACTCGATTTTGTCTGTAGTAGTTTTCTGTTCATTATACTACATAATTTATTTAGTTCTAACATATTATATAATTTATTTATTGCTATTAACAGTCTCCCCACATGAGAATGTAAATAAGCTCCGTTATTTTCAAATTTTTTGTCTATTTTTTTTCCCTGTTGTAACCTGAGTACCTACATTAGGTTCTGGCCCACAGCAGATGCTTAATAGGTATTTGTTTAATTAATTAACATAAAATTTTGGACCTCATTCCCCATCATTCACCTTGAGCTAAGTATAAATCAAACATCAAAACATTCTCTGAAAGTACCATCCCTGTTTTCTTCTAGGAGACAAAGTGCACACACATTTGGTGACTGAAATAGTGGCATAGACTGTTGCATGCTGAAGGATGAAAGGGCACGGAAAAATTAAGCTCTCAAAAACAAACTTTACTGATTATAGCAGAAGGACTGACACTAGTGATGTTACTCTGTTCTTTAAAAAGTGTATGAAAACAAGTATATACATATCCTATAAAATCATTTAGTCCTGGACTTGAGAACACTGTATTTGGATTGCACACTTTCACCAAGTTGCACTCTTCAAAGGCATGCACTACCTGAAATACATCTATAATACTGATTCCGCATTCCTTAACAACTCTAGGAGTTAAGTAAGTCAAACAGCTACATTTCTGTTCTCAGGGAGTAAACATTGTAAAGAGAAATCAACCATGAGCATGAAAATAAAAAATGATCAAGATTGTTGTATATGGTGGTGAGTGTCATGAGAATGATTTGTGATAGAAAATGAGGAGGTATTATTGGAACTGTTACCAGAGGACAAGAAGGGGCCAACTATATTTTCATATGGGAGTGAGGGATTGAGGAGGAAAAGCACTCCAGAGAGGAAATAGTACTGCTAAGGCCCTAGAGCAGCAGTGAGCACATCTTCCTAGAATAACTGGCCAGAGCATATTTAGCAAAGAGTATTAGACAAGTGAGCCAAGGGCATTTTATAAAGATATATTTTATTACCATTGATGTGAATGAACCTTCATCATTTGATATGTTAACTAATAACTCATTTCTCAAATGATAAATAATTTTTTAGGGTAAATACAGAGTCCCATCACAAAGGTATTTTATTTTTTAGTTTATAAAGCCCTTTTGCAATTCTTATGTATTTTAAGTCTCTGCAACAAAAATGACTGTGTATGAATATTATTCTCCTTTGGTGATCTGCAAAAGGTAAAGGGAAGAGCAAATTCCTAAGAAATCAATTCTCTCAAGAATTTAAATCAAGAACTATGATTCAGAATGAAAAGTACTTAAAAAAACCCAATATTTCAAAAATAAAAGCATTAAATCATTTAAGAAAACAGTGCATCATAGGGTATTTTCTTCCTTAGAAATTATACCAATGTAAAAGATCCTCTTAGTACTAAATGAAAACAATAAACAGCAATATAAGAATATCTCTAAAGAATTAAGGAAATTTCCGACAATTTTTTTAACATCTTTATTGGAGTATAATTGCTTTACAATGTTGTGTTAGTTTCTGCTGTATAACAAAGTGAATCATTATATGTATACATATATCCCCATATCCACTTCCTCTTGCATCTCCTCCCACCCTCCCTATCCCACCCCTCTAGGTGGTTACAAAGAACCAAACTTATCTCCCTGTGCTATGTAGCTGCTTCCCACTAGCTATCTGTTTTACATTTGGTAGTGTATATATGTCAATGCTACTCTCTCACTTTGTCCCTGCTTACTTACCATTGACCTTCCCCATGTCCTCGGGTCCATTCACTAATTCTGCATCTTTATTCATGTCCTGCCCCTAGGTTCTTCATGACAATTTTTATTTTTGGATTCCATATATATGTGTTAGCATATGGTATTTGTTTTTCTCTTTCTGACTTACTTTGCTCTGTATGACAGACTCTAGGTCCATCCACCTCATTGCAAATAACAATTTGGTTTCTTTTTATGGCTGAGTAATATTCCATTGTACATATGTGCCCCAGCTTCTTTATCCATTCATCTGTCAGTGGACACCTGGGTTGCTGCCATGTTCTGGCTATTGTAAATAGTGCCACAATGAACATTGTGGTACGTGACTCTTTTTTGAATTATGGTTTTCTCAGGCTATATGTCCAGTAGTGGGATTGCTGGGTCACATGGTAGTTCTATTTTTAGTTTCTTAAGGAACCTCCATACTGTTATCCATAGTGGCTGTATCAATTTACATTCTCACCAGCAGTGCAAGAGGGTTCCCTTTCCTCCACACCCTCTCCAGCATTTATTATTGGGAGATTTTTTGATGATGGCCATTCTGACCAGTGTTAGGTGATACCTCATTGTAGTTTAGATTTGCATTTCTCTAATGATTAGTGATGTTGAGCATCCTTTCATGTGTTAGTTGGCAATCTGTATATCTTCTTTGGAGAAATGCATATTTAGGTTTCCTGCCCATTTTTGGATTGGGTTACTTGTTTTTCTGATATTGAGATTCATGAGCTGTTTATATATTTTGGAGATTGATCCTTTGTCAGTTGCTTCATTTGCAAATATTTTCTCCCATTCTGAGGGTTGTCTTTTGGTCTTGTTTATGGTTTCCTTTGCTGTGCAAAAGCTTTATGTTTCATTAGGTCCCATTTTTTAACTTTTGTTTTTATTTCCATTTCTCTAGAAGGTGGGTCACAAAGGATCTTGTTGTTGACTTATGTCATAGAGTGTTCTGGCTATTTTTTCCTATAAGAGTTTTAGAGTGTCTGGCCTTACATTTAGGTCTTTAATCCATTTTGAGTTTATTTTTGTGTATGGTGTTAGGGAGTGTTCTCATTTCATTCTTTTACATGTAGCTGTCCAGTTTTTCCAGCACCACTTATTGAAGAGGCTGTCTTTTCTCCATTGTATATTCTTGCCTCCTTTATCAAAAATAAGGTGACTGTATGTGTGTGGGTTTATCTCTGGGCTTTCCTATTACATTGATCTATAGTTCTGTTTTGGTGCCCATACCATACTGTCTTGATTACCATAGCTTTGTAGTATAGTGTGAAGTCCGGGAGCCTGATTCCCTTAGCTCTGTTTTTCTTTCTCACGATTCCTTTAGCTATTCGGGGTCTTCTGTGTTTCCATAAAAATTGTGAAAATTTTTATTCTAGTTCTGTGAAAAATGTCATTGATAGTTTGATAGGGATTGCATTGAATCTGTAGATTGCTTTGGGTTTAATAGTAATTTTTACAATGTTGGTTCTTCCAATCCAAGAACATGGTATATCTCTCCATCTGTTCATATCATGTTTGATTTCTTTCATCAGTGTCTCATAGTTTTCTGCATACAGGTCTTTTGTCTCCTTAGGTAGGTTTAGTCCTAGGTATTTTATTCTTTTTGTTGCAATGGTAAATGGGAGTGCTTCCTTAATTTCTCTTTCAGATATTTCATCATTAGTGTATAGGAATGCAAGAGATTTCTGTGCATTAATTTTGTATCCTGCAACTTTACCAAATTCATGGATTAGCTCTAGTAGTTTTCTGGTAGCATCTTTAGAATTCTCTATGTATAGTATCATGTCATCTGCAAACAGTGACAGCTTTACTTCTTCTTTTCTGATTTGAATTCCTTTTATTTCTTTTTCTTCTCTGATTGCTGTGGCTAAAACTTCCAAAAGTATGGTGAATAATAGTGGTGAGAGAGGGCAACCTTGTCCTGTTCCTGATCTTAGAGGAAATGGTTTTAATTTTTCACCATTGGGACCGATGTTGGCTGTGGGTTTGTCATATTTGGCCTTTATTATGTTGAGGTAAGTTCCCTCTATGCCTACTTTCTGCAGGGTTTTTTATCATAAATGGGTGTTGAATTTTGTCAAAAGCTTTTTCTGCATCTATTGAGATGATCATATGGTTTTTCTACTTCAGTTTGTTAATATGCTGTACTGCATTGATTGATTTGCATACATTGAAGAATCCTTGGATTCCTGGGATAAACCCCACTTGATCATGGTGTATGATCCTTTTAATGTGCTGTTGGATTCTGTTTGCTAGTATTTTGTTGAGGATTTTTGCACCTATGTTCATCAGTGATATTGGCCTTAGTTTTCTTTCTTTGTGACATCTTTGTCTGGTTTGGATATCAGAGTGATGGTGGCCTCATAGAATAAGTTTGGGAGTGTTCCTCCCTCTGCTATATTTTGAAAGAGTTTGAGAAGGATAGGTGTTAGCTCTTTTCTAAATGTTTTATGGAATTCGCCTGTGAAGCCATCTGGCCCTGGGCTTTTATTTGTTGGAAGACTTTTAAGCACAGTTTCAATTCCAGTGCTTGTGATTGGTCTTTTTATATTTTCTATTTCTTCCCAGTTCAGCCTCTGGAAGTTGTGCTTTTCTAAGAGTTTGTCCATTTCTTCCAGGTTGTCCATTTTATTGGCATATAGTTGCCTGTAGTAATCTCTCATGATCCTTTGTGTTTCTGCAGTGCCACTTGTTACTTCTCCTTTTTCATTTCTAATTCTTTTTTTTTTTTATTTGTGGTATGCGGGCTTCTCACTGTTGTGGCCTCTCCCATTACAGAGCACAGACTCTGGACACGCAGGCTCAGCGGCCATGGCTCACAGGCCCAGCCTCTCCGCGGCATGTGGGATCTTCCTGGACCGGGGCATGAACCCGTGTCCCTTGCATCAGCAGGCAGACTCTCAACCACTGCGCCACCAGAGAAGCCCTCTAATTCTATTGATTTGTCTTCTCCCTTTTATTCTTAATGAGTCTGGCTAATGGTTTATCAATTGTTTTTTAATCTTCTCAAAGAACCAGCTTTTAGTTTTATTTATCTTTGCTATTGTTTACTTCATCTCTTTTTCATTTATTTCTTATCTGATCTTTCTGATTTCTTTCCTTCTGCTAACTTTGGTTTTTTTTATTTGTTCTTCTTTCTCTAATTGCTTTAGGTATTTAGACATTGCTTAAGGTTGTTTACTTGAGATACTTCTTGTTTCTTGAGGTAGGATTGTATTGCTCTAAAGTTTTCTCTTAGAAATGCTTTTGCTGCATCCCATAGGTTTTGGGTCTTCGTGTTTTCATTGTCATTTGTTTCTAGGTATTTTTTTATTTCCTCTTTGATTTCTTCAGTGATCTCTTGGTTATTTAGTAGCATATTGTTTAGCCTCCATGTGTTTATATTTTTTACTGATGTTTTTCCTGTAATTGATATCTAGTCTCATAGTGTTGTGGTCAGAAAAGATACTTGATACGATTTCAATTTTCTTAAATTTACCAAGGCTTGATTTGTGACCCAAGATACGAACTACTCTGGAGTGTGTTCCATGAGCACTTGAGAAAAAAGTGTATTCTGTTGTTTTTCGATGGAATGTCCTATAGATGTAGTTAAGTCCATCTTGTTTAATGTATCATTTAAAGCTTGTGTTTCCTTAGTTATTTTCATTTTGGATATTTGACCTGACCAAAACTTATTTAACAAAATAATGCTAGCATACAAATATGTTTAAGGAAAGTATACTTAAAAACTAACAAAAATCTGCTAGTATTGCATTGATATCTCCCTCAGGTGTCTGTCAGCTGGAGCTGAATAGCACCTTCCTTTTTTATAAAGATGGGTCAGGAGAGCTTTCCACTGATTTGCACAGTTATGTTACCCACCAGGCCCTGTAAGCATTTGTATAATCCCATTCTCTGAAAGAGCTCTAAACTGATCCAAGAATGGAAGTACCTGCTATAAAATAAATGTTCAAAAAGAATCTCTTCAGACTGTGGGATGCTTTCTTTTATCTGATAAAAAGGTTTATATACTACATTATTTCTTTTTTTCAGGTTATCAGAAATTTAAATGTAACTATAAGCAAAATAGTGTACTTTCTAGTGTATTAATTCATCATTTTCCATGATTTTATTGTATACTTAATAGTTTTATTGCATGTATTATCTTAGTCATCAATCAACAATATTTCCTGTGTACCTACTATGTGCTAGGGATTACATCTATGCCTTTAATTCTAGTGTTTCTATAAATTTTGTTTGGAAGAGGAAAAGAATAAAATACAACTTGTAAATAAAACATTTCGCCAATGGTATTTTTAATTATATAGATTGTTGACACAATCTTTGTTTTCTTTTCTCTCCCAACTTGTAGAAAGCCATTGCCACTGTCATAATATCCCTAATGTATCCACTTTAGAGAATAAGCTGTGACCATTCTGTGTGGCTTTGCTATGTCTTATGTGGATGGTGACATCATGTGTGAAATGGTCTGCTTTCCTTGAGTGCACTTCCTCGATGGGCCCTTGAGCATGTCAAATTCAGTTCATTGAACACTGATATAGAAGGTTCAGACACTTCACTGAAATACAACCTGTTTTCTAAATATGCTTTTATCAGTTATCCAAACTGCACAGATATTAGCATGGAGGAGTTTTATCTTGAAGGATAACATCTTGGATGTGTTTGCTCTGTGCCTATAAAACCTAACTACTCTTGACATTATAGCCTTCCTGAAAGTCTCAGTTATTCCTGATTATGTAGGATATACAATTGCAAGAGGAGTCAATCAAATGCTCTCGATGTTGTAATTTATAAATATGTAGGCTAACAGGTAAAATGTTGCCAAAATATTGAAAATAATAATCTAATAGTATTCATATTTGTATCTCCAGAGTTCAGAATAGTTTCAGTCTCACTGTAGATACTCTAAAATCTTTGATAAGTATTTTTAGGTCTTGACAATGCATCAGCCATGCAATTTATTCTTTACCTTAGTGTCTAAATCCATGTCATACCCTTAACATGAAATACCTTTGGTTCCATTCCTAACTGAACTTTTGTAGCTCTGTTACCTCCTGTTAGCATTTTACCTTGAATTACAATTTTTAATTTTATAGATGTGGTTGTTATTATATCATTATCACCCTGGAGACAATATCTTGTTCATTTATTTACCGTTGCCATTTAAGAGGCTAGTATACAGAAATCATTCTGTTTAGTATTTATGAGCTTGCATTTTGAGACTCCTGCGGGGATTAGAAAAGATTCATTTATTCATTCATTTTTTTTTTTTATACTTACTCAAAAAGTGTTTATTCAGTAGTTACAGTGAGTGAGGTACTATTCTATGTGTTTTCTATACATCAGTGTACATGCAAGGAAAAGATTGTTGTGCTTTTGGGGCCTACATTCTAGCAGGCGAAACAGATAAAAACAGGAAAACATGGTCAATAATTAAATTATATTGTATGTTAAAGGTGAGAAGAGCTACAAAAAATTAGAGCAAGAAAGGCAGGCAGGGGGGATGTTGCAATGTTAAGTAGGTCAACCAAGGTGTTCTGCATTGAGAACATTGAGGGATTTGAGCAAACCTTGAAGAAAGTGAGAGAGTTTACCAAGGGGATATTGGGAAAAGAGCATTCAAGGCAGAGGGAACAGTTGTTTAAATTCTCTAAGACCTGGGTTCACCTGGCAAGCTCAAACAACAGAAAGGAAGCTGTGGGTTGGATGAATCAAGTCAAAAGCTTATGGGGCGTTGAGTCCATAAAAATGTAGGGAATTTAGAAAATTGTTGAGATTTTGGATTTTCCTTGAAGTGAAATACGGAACCCCCAAATGCTGAGCAAACTTAACATGACCTGAGATTTAAAAGTATCAAACTAGGTGCTTTGAGCTAGACTCTGGGGAGGGAGGGAAGGGAAGAAAGAGAAAACATATCTGGTGGCTACGACAGTAATTCAGGTAAGACATTATAGTGCATTTATTAAAAATAATAAAAAGTAGATGGGTCCCAGACATATTTAGAAAGTAGAGATTCTAGGATTAATTTTAAGATTAGGGGAATAGCCAAGGATAACTCAAAGGATTCTGCACAGCAGGTTGAGTTGCCATAAATTGAAATAAGAAAAGATATGTGTGAGGTGTGGGAAGATGGTTTGGGAAGAGGTTTGTGTGGGAAGATGGGACATTCAGTTTTGGATGTGTTGACATCAAGTTGTTTTTAGATTTTAAAGTGATTTGTTGAACAGGAATTTGAATATATGAATAGAGATTGGGTGAGAGGTCTTGGCTAGAGATAAAATTGGGGAGTCAATAGCATAGAGGTGGCATGTAAAGACATGAGACAGAATGAGATCACCAATAGAGCAAGTGTAGATATTAAGAAAGAGTTACAAGGATTGTCTTCTGAATTTTCAAACTGTAACAAATAGAGGAGACAGAAATGAACCAGAAAAAGTCTAAGAGAGCATCATCATAGAGGAGAAAAACCAAAAGTTTATTGTCCTGGAATTCAAGTTTTCAAGGTGATGTTTTTGCTTGGTTTTCTTTGTTTCTGTTTTTGCTAGAGGAGCAGAGCTATCTGGCTGTATCTAAAAATGTGGTAGGAGAAGAGAAGACTTCAAGATGGATGTGATATCTACAAAACATTAGTAGAAACACAGCTAATCAAAATATAGAAGAGGGAGGGAAGAATTTCTGGAGTGATGCCCTTAAGTAGGTCAGAGACACATAAGGATTGGGTCTATGTAGGACAGAGCATACCTCAACTTTGGTTATAGGTGAAATGGGAAGGCAGTTGCTGGTAGGAAAGTACATGTAGTGGTGGAAGTCAAAGTTTTTCTTTGCTTTAAGTTTCTCAATGAAGAGGAGATCAAGGTCATCAGCTGTTTTTGATTTGAGAGGAAAGTGAAGTTGTTATTTAGGAATGTGAGAGAGCAGTACTCAGATCTCATAAAGCATACTGTGGTATCCTGGCAGAATTATTGGCATATGTGAGGTTCAGGTTCATCAATTCATACTAGATCAGTTAACATGGTCATGTTTATTTCTTTATCCAGTTTCACCTGTGTCAGTGCATGTGAAAAGAAGGTAAACAATAGCATTTAATCCGAGTGGTGGTGCTTCCACATAAATGCAACAAAGCCAGAAAAGTAAATCATTTTATGTATTAATATTCTGGAGTGTTTGAGAGAGGGTAAGTGAGAAATCCATACTTAGAATTTAAGAACTCACAAAATAGGAAAGTTACAGAAAACCACAAATAATGTCAGCTATCTACTCAAACAGATAGTTCACAAAATGATACACAGAAGTGAATGGAAACTGCATATCCTCCCTGTACCTGTAAGTGCTACTGAAGAATAATAGTTTCTCATCCTCTCCAGCCTTCCAAATATTATATGAGGGCCTCCTATTGATGAAAAATAATCAAGAGTCTGCTCAGAAGATAGCAAGAGAGAAACTGCACTGGGGAAAAATAGGGTATGAAGGTCAATAGAATACATTTAACATATATGCATGAATTATATCCAAGAGCACAGCCATTAAGTGTTTTGCTTGAACTGGACATATGCATTCTGACATTAAAAACACATGAACCAGTGTTCAGAAATTGACTTTAGAGCACAATTTTATTCATTCTTTCAGTTAATATTTTAGATGGCCTACTATGAGCTGAGTATTGCTCTAAGCAATACTCAGTGTAAGTACAGTATCTAACAAAACAAATTTCCAATGCTCATGCAGGTTACACTTCACTGGGAGAAGATGCATACAACAATCACCATATAAGTTAATTATATGTAATGTTATCAAAAAACAATAAGTAATATGGAGATAAAGAAAGCACAAAAAAGGAGGTGCAGAGGAGGAGGGGTTTGGAATTTAAAATAGGCAATATTTAATCAAAATTCCAAATGAGATGGAGTAGGGAAAGGAGACTGCCTGGAGAGTCTTCCAGGAAGAAAGGAGGCACAGAAGAGGCAGTATGTCTTATCTGCTCCAGGAACAGCAAGGGCACCAATTGTTCCTGGGAGAGAATGAGCAAGGGAGAATATAGTAGGTATTACGGGGAGAAAGGTACCACAGGGCTAGGTCATCTGCAACAGAAACGTTTATATTGATATGATCTAGAAAGGAGCCTAAGAGGTGGTTGTTTCATGAAGAAAAAAGGAAGTCATTGCTTTAGAGAAAGAGAGAGAGATTGATGAAGGATCGCATTGATATATGGATAGCCTTATATAAAATACACAGTTTTCATCTATATGCTTTGAAGAGTGCCAGATATTAAAAAAATAAAAAGGAAAGAACAAGATAGCAAACAAAAACAAAATGAAAGCCCTGTCATTCCTTAGAAGAGACTCTTACCTAGGGCATGGAATAAATAATACATTTCTATTTACAATAAAGCCATTAGAGGCCACTCTGAATAGAAACAACACAAAATATTCTAAAACATTTTTTTAAACTATGCATTTTCAAGTTTCAGTAATTTCTGTTCTGTTCTTTTGAGTACGCTATATTCTGGGATTAAAGGCATGTGATATAATTTATTTGCCATTGCTTATTAACTGTAATACTATGGGATATTTGATACTTTTATATTGCGTTTTAGTTTCCTACGGCTGCTGCAACAAATTACCACAGACCTTGTGGCTTAAACACCAGAAATTTATTCTCTAATAAATTCTGGAGGTTGGAATTCTGATATCAAGTTGTCAGCAGGTTTGCACTCCCTCTGGAGGCTCTGGGAGGATTCCTGTGCCTCTTCTAGTTCTGGAGGTTGTGACATTTCTTGGCTTATGGTAGCGTAACTATAATCCCTGCCTGTTGTCATGTGGCTTTCTCTTCTGTGTCTCTTCATTTGTGTCTCTTATAAGAACACGTTATTGGATTTAGGATCTATCCTAACCCAGTACCATCTCATTTTGAGATTCTTATCTAATAACATCAGCAAAGACCTCATTCCAAATAAAGTAATACTCTGAGTTTCCAGATGGACTTATCTTTTTAAGGGACACTATTCAACCTAGTACATCTTGTTATATCAGTCTTCTATGTTGTTCTCTTTCAGAATCAATGCTTCTTCATTATGATTAAACCTTATTAACCTAAGGTAAAACATATTGAAAGTATCAATAATATATTCAAAGTACTGTTTCCAGTTTGCATATATTTTACAAAGATATAGAGCATCAAACGTCTGTAATCTGTACAACTGTTCTTATTCACAAGCTTTCCCTAACAGGTCCCCTCCCTGTGACAGTAGTGCTAAAAGCCTTTCCGGCTTTTTTTCAGGATACTTCGAGTTAGCAGCTTTAAAAACGAGGACTTTGAATACATCAATCTTTTCTCAATCTGGTATTGGCATTTTCTACACCTGCTTCACTCACTTTGTCACCAAGGCCACTCTTAGTGACCTGGGTTTAAAATCAGTTTTACTCACCACCCTTAGTTAAGATGCCTGACGATCTAGTATTTTAATACATACTTTGTAAGTTTTGTCAATGATCATTTTCCATAAGCAAAATTCAAAGGCTATGAGGGGGCAAATCATGATACAGAAATAGCTGAATATTAGTGCCATACCAATCCTAAAAAACAGTGGCATCATACTTAAGAGTGCTTCCTATGAATAGCTTAGGGACAGAACATTTAATTTTTGCACTTTTCGGTATTTCTGTGCTAAGAAATAAGAAGACTATATAGGTTATAGATTTTACTTTGTTGTCACATTAAAGTAATAGAAATAATAATTTATTTTTTGAAATATATACAACCTTACTTTTCTAAACCATATTTAATGTAACTTTAGACCACCACTGCTATCATGGTGGAAATCTTAATCTGTTATCATTGTGCCTTCTCTTGCTTCTTGTAAAGATCTCAAATATAAAAGTTTTAAACACTTAAGGAAGGTCCTTTTGCTCTGTAATCCACATAGGCTATTCTTGGATCATTTTGTCCAAATCCATGTGATCTTATAAATTTGATTGGTTATGGGTTGTTTGCTGAATGGGAGTAAGGTTGGAAGCTCTGATTCCCCGAATGAGTATCCCTAGATGAGCAAATCTATCCTGAGAATATCTTCCCTTTCCCTGCTGTATTGCTTCTGTGCCCACCTGTCCAACCATGTCTTTCTATTCTGGCTTTCTGTGTAAGGACACAGTATATCAGTATATTTTCTTTCAGTTGTTCTTGAGAAACCAAACTGGTCATTTTCTTTTAATGGAAGATGGAGGATACAGACAACATTATATATATATATATATATATATATATATATATATATATATATATATATATATATAATCTGTCAGGTTTTATAACTTTATACATTGATATATTTATTTATTTCATAACTGACCTCTTCCTGAATCCCTTCCTCTATTCCTTGTATTGTTAGTCCTATGAGCTTATTGTTAGTCTCTAATGAATCAGTTAAGTTATTGTGACTCTGGGAAAGATCAAGAACCTACATGGTATCTCCTTGATGCTGAAAAAGAGCAAAACAGTCCCCGATGTCAGGGAACTGATCTGGCCTCATATCTAGGCCTCAGTGTTATTCCAACTGATATGAGGTTTACAGCTAAATTGTATAGTTCTCCTGTTGGACATAAAGAATATCACAGAACACCTGTATCAAACGAGACCACTCTGAGACCAAGATAAATTGAGACAAAAATGGGATCACTTTTATGAAACCCATAAAATACCAAACATCCCTTCCTCTTACTAATGAGTGACTGCTACTTCTTCAGCCATCAAGGCTTCATCCTTACTCTAGTATTCTCTCCCTATAGATAAGATTTATTGAGATACCTAGTCATAAAATTGGCCTCACTTTCTGATACCATCCAATCCAGAGCAATCCCTCACATACATAGACTCTCCCCAAAACTACCCAACCAAGTCACAAATCCTATAACAGGTCTTGATATGACCCTCTTTCTGAGATGCCTAAACCCAATGTGTTCAACTGCAGGAGTTGCTGGTAGCTGTTAGTTGAAGGGCATTATCAGAACAAATCACAGCATTATACCCATTCAAAGGAATGCATTGCCTATTTCACAAGGAAACCATTGAGCAAACAATGAAGTCAGTTTCAAACCAATCTTTCTGCCAATAGAACCGCACCATGTAATCCATTCTACATACCAAGGATTTAATTACTTTTCTAAAATAAAGACATAACATATTACTTCCATGCCAATTTAATTTTTAAGATTTCACCTGCACATGGTGGCAGTGCCACTAAAATGTTATTCAATATCTGTAAGCTGAAAAGTTTTGACTATAAATTAAAGAAAATATAAGGGCCTTTATTGACTGAATTGAAAACTAACGTGTATATAAATAATATACACAAATCTTGGGTCTGCTGCTTGTTACACTTTTACAAAATGAATATATCTGTATAAGCACTAGCCACATCAAAATATAAAATATTACCCACACTTCAGAAGCCTTCTTCTCTTAATATTCAATAGCAGCTTGACCATAATATTCCTAGGGATTTTTAATATAGAGATACTATCTTCTTTGGTGTTTATAGCAACTCTTGACTTTGTGGCTTGTTATCATATGAAGCTTGGGGAAATTCGTAGGCAATATCTATTCAAATATACCTCTGCCTCATTCCCCCTTAACTCTGATACTGATATTCAATTTAGATGAATATTTTTACTTTTACCATGATTCATATTGTATTTTATGTTTCCTCCTGTATTCACTATATTTTTCTTGTATGCAGTTCAGTTTGGATTATTTTACACTGATTTATCTTTTAGAAATATGAATTCCCTTTTCTGCTGTGTCCAACTGAACTGCCTTTAATGTATCTATTAAATTCTTTCAGTTTCTGTATTTTTCAGTTCTAGTATTCTCTTTTGATGTATTTCTTAAACATTACAGTTCTCTAGTAAATCGCTTTATCCTTTCTTCTACTTTTATATACACGTTAGTCTTAGTTATACTAAAACCCACTTTTACTGGTGCTAATGCTGGAGTTATTTATGCTTTTATAATATATAAAAATATATACAGTTATATATAATAATTATGGATTTATTTACTGTCTCTGTTTTTTCTCTTGGATTTTTTGTTGTGGTGTATCTGGTAATTTTATTATATATAATATATTAAATATGAGATATCTGATATATCAGTATATCAAGTGTGAGATATTATGATTGAAAATAGAGTCTCTAGGTGATATTATATTCTTTCAGACAGGATTATTTTTCTTCTGGAAGGCAGGGAATATAGATAGATGAGACTGATCCAGTGAGAAACTGAAATACTTTCAGGCTGCATTTCTGGATTTTTTTTTCTTTTGATGGTGGTACATCTCCACTTTGCGCTTACTCCTGGGACTTAGGCTTTTTGAGTTCTCATCTGAAAGCCAGGAGTTTTTAACTGGTTTGCTTTTTCTTGGCAGACCCTTAACTCCAGTTGTTGAGTTCTCAGCAATGAGAGACGGCAAAAAAAAAAAAAAAATCTCAACTTTGCTTTGTAACCCCTTAATACCTGTTTTCTGTTCAGTTTTTCAGCCTCTTATCATGGTCCACATGGAGATTAGAAATTCCTAAATGCCTTGAGGTAGAATCATGTGCAGAATATTTTATTCCTTTCTCTGAAATTTCATTTTCTGTAAAATTCTGACTCAAAATATTTTGTAGCCCTGTATGTGTTTATCAGTAAATGTTTTGTAGAGGAAAAGCAGCAGTGAAGAGAAGATCCAAATCACTGGACTTACTTTCTGTCTGAGATCTTGGATCTCAAGTCTTGGGTGCCTTGTTTTTTCTCTGATACATTCAAAGAGCTGTTTCTGTATTTTTTACATATATTATTTTTATTATCAGCAGAAGTGTTATTTGATATCAACCATCCAGCTGTCACTGAATATGACCATCTTACATGTTTTTACTTAGTCATATTCTGTAAATAAGTGGTTCCCGGTACTGTTCCACAGGTGGAACATTAAGGATATTGGATCTTGAAGCCTTCTGAGTGTTAGGCTTGAATCATAGGGTGCCCTCTCGTGGTTATAAAATAGCTAATCTAACTTTAGATGTTATGGCCTCTCATAACAGAACTCGAGGCCAGAATGGAAGAAAAGAGAACAAAAAAGAATTTTCACTTTGTAGATTTCTTTCCTTTAATAGAAAGAAGATTCCAGCATTCTGAGAGGTCTACAGTAGACATACTTGGTCAGAAAAGTTTCACCTCCTCTTTTAGGCCAATAACTAGCAAAGAGGAATAGGCTACCATATTTAGTTTAGACCAATTATAATTTATTCCCTGGGCTAGGCAACTTGCTAGCTCCTGAACATTGGGTTCAGTTAGCAAAGAAGAAATGAGAATGACTATTCATTAGGCAAACAGACCCTGTCACACAAAACATTTCACAAGCTTTACTTATTCCATTTTTTCCAGCTTCAGCTTTTACTCTAATTGCTATGTCTCCTGTGTTCTAGATCAGTTGCTCAGCCTTGGCACTGTTGATATTTAGGGCCAGATAATTCTTTGTTGTGGTTGTTCTGGTCATTGTAGGATGTTTAGCAACATTCCTGACCTCTACCCACTAGATTCTAGTAGCGTTCCCCCCTCACTCATTTGAGAAAGCAAAAATATCTCCAGGTGTCACCAAGTTTCCTCTGAGAGGCAAAATCTCCCTTATTTGAAAGTCACTTATTTAGATGGTTAGAGTATAATGAAATAGAAAAGATGTCTTGAAAAATGGAATTTGTCAACAGAATTAAACATCCATCCAGAGGATATATGTATATGTTTATAGAATAAACTAAAGCACTTTGAAAAAAAAGATATCTCTGTGCTTGCTGTTTCTGAATAATAAACTTTTCAATCACACAGAAGTAGTAAAATGCTTAATCCATTTGCTCGCTCAGCCTGCTATAGATGTTAATGGGATGACTCATTCACCAATAAAGGAATATATAAGAAAAATACTTGACAAATCAAAATATAAGAACTGTGGGAACTCTGGAGTTCCAGTAATCTCCCTTTAAGGTGAAGGAATCTAAGAGGAGTTTAGCAGTCCTAGACCTAGACTGTTAACAGTCTCTAGGAATATATTTTCCATTTTGCATACTTAGAAAGTTACATGGCGTCTAGTCAAATGCCACTACCAACTTTGGACAGTCAGTGCACTAAGGGAATCTCCTATATTATTCAAAGTAATCACATAATGATTAACGTATATACTAACATTAGTAAATGTGGCTATTATTTCCTATTCACAGATGAAGAAAAGAGGCTAAGAAAGATTGTGTCTTGCTAAGGGTATACCAAAGTATTGGAGTGCTAAAATGTAACCTAGGCAATTTGATTCCAAAACTAGCCCTCCATGCATTTACCGGTTTTTGCAATCCAAATGGATTCTTGGAAAGATCACACCAACCAAAGTATTGCTTGCAAAATTCCACTTTTAAAATTTATTTATTTATGGCTGTGTTGGGTCTTTGTTTCTGTGCGAGGGCTTTCTCTAGTTGTGGCAAGCGGGGGCCACTCTTCATTGCAGTACGCGGGCCTCTCACTATCGCGGCCTCTCTTGTTGCAGAGCACAGGCTCCAGACGCTCAGGCTCAGTAATTGTGGCTCACAGGCCCAGCCTCTTTGCGGCATGTGGGATCTTCCCAGACCAGGGCTCGAACCCGTGTCCCCTGCATTGGCAGGCAGATTCTGAACCACTGCGCCACCAGGGAAGTCCCAAAATTCCACTTTTAGATTACATCATCGATCATATTTATATACTCCTTAACCTGGTAAGATTAATTTTAAATCATCTTTCTCATACCTCAAGAATATTTTTCAATAAGAATAAGAAGGAGAAGGAGAGGGAGAAGAATCACTCCAGTATGAAAGTCGAAATATCCCTGACAATCCCTGGGTTCACATTGCAATGGAATTTTGTTGGAAATATTTTATGATGGAATATCACAGTTAATTCCAATGCAGTTTAAGTGAAACTATTCAGACTACTAACAGTTGCCATAATCCAAATATCACATTGCATTGCACCTTTGGTCATCTTAGAAGTAGAATAAACCCCACAAAAGTAAAATGTATACATCATTTGTATTTAAATGCAAATACACAGAGACACACAAATGCACATGTGTATGTGCAAAACCATGAACTAATTAGAAAGAGAAAATATGATTAATTTTTATTCTTTCAAATATCTTCCATAGACTTTTTTTTTTTTTTCGTGGTACGTGGGCCTCTCACTACTGTTGCCTCTCCCGCTGCGGAGCACAGGCTCTGGATGCACAGGCTCAGCGGCCATGGCTCACGGGCCCAGCCACTTTGCGGCATGTGGGATCCTCCCGGACCAAGGCACGAACTCACGTCCCCTGCATTGGCAGGGGGACTCCCAACCACTGCGCCACCAGGGAAGCCCCTTCCATAGACTTTATGTGAGAGACACAGATATAACATTGATGACGACACCATAAAATATGAAAAATAAAATATATGAAAATATATTTAATTTTGCTGAAAATACCTCAAAAATAACTGATAAGTCATTTCAGTTTGGAATGATTTCAGAAGCGAATGCAAGAACTGAACTTTTGTAAACAAGTGTATAAAGTGTTAGCATAGAATCCACATTCTAAAGCAATGCTCTTAACTTTAATCTGTGATATTTGGACCTATAGTTCAACTCCATGTATCAAATCCTACCAGATCCTTTTGTATTTTGAATATGTGTTCACAGTTGTCAGTCTTCATTAAAACATTCTTTCCTGTATCACTACTTTTACATTTTGTGTTACATGCACCTATCTTTCACCACAGGATCTTTTCATGCTTGTTAAATCAATCTCACCAATAGGAATTCTTCCTTGCTCAGTTTATGAAATAAGACATCAGCCTTTCAGGACTGTATCCAGCTATTGAGAATTCCATTTATTCTGTCCAAATAACATTCTTCATTTACATGCCATAATTTCTATGACCTTTTTTTTGGAGAAGGATGGCAATATAATACAGAGCCATTCATAAAGTACACAAAGTTCCTATAGCTAATGACAATTTTAGTCTCACATAAATTACATACCTCTTCATCTGTGGTTTTTATTTAGGTTTAAACAGCTTCCTGCTCCCAGTAGAAAGAAAAGCTATCAAATAGACAGGTTTCTTATTCTTCCTTCTACCCTGAAGCAATGAATTTCCCAGGAGACAACCCACTGGAGACTTTCAGCCAGCAATGGCTTTTGAAAGTTCTCTTTTCCTCTGTTGACCCACTCGCTGTGGGTGTTGAGCAAAGCTACATCTTTCATCTTATCTCCCGTGATGATTCGTACTTGAAAAGTGATGGCAAATGAAGAATTAGTCCATCCCTCTCCCTGAAAGTTGTGTAGAAGCAACTTTTCTCCTTAGAAGGAGACATGAAAAAAAAGGTATTCAAACAAAAAAAAAAATTAAGTACTATTTTTTTATTTAAAGGGGCATATCATATATATTTTATTTAGAAGGATCATACAGCTCATATTTTGCCATATCTGATACTTTGCAAAGATTTATTAATGTTAGGTAATTAAAATATATTGAGTATTTGCTCATTTTAATGAAAAAAAAAATCTACTCTATAACCAAATAGTCTAGAAGTTAAAGAAATGGTGCAATGTTAGTTAACAATTTTTGATCTCCAAAAATGCATGGTTTGCTATACTATCAATCATAATTTCTTAGTAATAAAATAATATACAGTTAGAACAAGTTTAGGAGCAAATTGATTTCTTAGGTATATGATGAAATGCTATTTTTTACTAGTGTGAACATTTAAATGTAAATTTTTACTTCAACTCATTGAAACATTTTCATTTATTTTTTCCTTTATTTTATTTTAAAATAAAATTATATATAAGGTGATGATTTAACATACATATACAGTGACACAATTATTAGTCAAACTAGTTAGCATATCTCCTCATATAGTTACCAAAAATTTTATGTGATTACAGGAACTGAAATATACACTTTTAGCAAAATTTCCATTATTCAATACAGTATTATTGAGACATAAGTATAGTCTTCATGCTGTAATTTAGGTCCCTAGACTTATTCATCTCACATAACTGCAACTTTGTGTCCTTCATTTATTTTTGACAAAATGTTACTTCATCCTGTAAAATGCAACACTTAGAATTTTATGGCCACCAAAAATGAAGATAATTTTATTTTATATTATTTTTTAATTTAATTTTTTTATACTGCATGTTCTTATTAGTTATCCATTTTATACATATTAGTGTACATATGTCAATCCCAATCTCCCAATTCATCCCACCACCACCACCACCCCGGCCACCTTCCCCACTTGGTGTCCATAGGTTTGTTCTCTACATCTGTGTCTCTATTTCTGCCCTGCAAACCGGTTCATCTGTACCATTTTTGTAGGTTCCACATGTATGCATTAATATACGATATTTGTTTTTCTGTTTCTGACTTACTTCACTCTGTATGACAGTCTCTAGATCCATCCACATCTCTACAAATGACCCAATTTCATTCCTTTTTATGGCTGAGTAATATTCCATTGTATATATGTACCACATCTTCTTTATCCATTCGTCTGTCATAGGCATTTAGGTTGCTTTCAATGACCTGGCTATTTTAAATAGTGCTGCAATGAACACTGGAGGGTGCATGTGTCTTTTTGAATTATGGTTTCTCTGGATATATGCCCGGTAGTTGGATTGTTGGGTCATATAGTAATTAACTAAAAATGAAGAGAATTTTAAAGTTTTAATGTAAATTTTAAAGTTGAAGAAAAATAGTATTTAGTGACCAATAAACTTTTGATATTTTTATTAGGGTAGATTCAAGGAGTAAAAGTAGTGAAATAAAATTTACAACTGTTAAAGAAAATCTTTTTATTTTATTTCAAGTAAATAATTGAATCAATTTGCTTTGGATTTTAGATTCTGCTGGATCATTTTATGGTAGAGAAAACTTTCTTTTAAAATGTCAGTTTTTTAAAATATGCAGATATTCTATTATTTGCAACTATTTAAACTTCAAACAAAAATAGAAATCAATATAATAATGTCTGAGGACAGATACAAATTTCCACAATTATTTTTAGAAGGTACGAGAGAAAAGATTTTGAAGGTCCTCGTATTGTCTCCCAAAATGTTGCTTCTATCTCCTAAATCAATCACAAATGCCAACTCCTGTCTATTCCCACTTTCAGAATTTTAATTCAAGTCCATATTATCTAATTTCTTACACTGATTATTAATGTACTTCACGTGAACATCCCTCACATTCTTGCCAGAATAAACTTTTGCATAGGAAGTATGAAAATATAACTATGTTACTTGATGATCAGGTCTTTATTTTTTCAGCAGCCTTTTCCCTTTTTCAAAAGCAATCATGCACAAATACCTAGTTATGTGTGTACATTTGTACCAAAAAAATGTGGAAATTGGTTAAATTGAGGAGTGAATCCTAAAACTGCACCTGTTCATCCTTTTTCTCACATAAGTTAGAGAACCTGAGAGGCTTCTGTGGAATAATTGGATTCTATGGAACATAATTTGAAAACCACTCTTTATACTAATTTGAAGTCCAAGCTTTGAGAGCTATAAAAGGACTTTACTAATCTAACTCTAGGAATATGTTCTACTTCATTCTTGCCACTTCTCCACATAAGCCTCTGTCACAGCCAGGCATAAACGGTTCTATTTTCCAAAACATGCCATGGTGTTGTGAGTCTCTTAGTCTTTATAAGTGTTCATCCTCTGCCTTGAATGTAATTTTCTCTCTTGTTCCACTATCTTGTTTCCTTTAATAGTCGGTGCAAATGTCTGATGGCCCTGCCCTAGTATATGTAGGAAACTTAAGTATACTTCTGTCTTTACTCCTTCCAGACCTGTCCATAACTATATTTTTAGCATTTACTATGCTTTGTTTTCATCTTTATCTTCCCTGATATTCCAGATCTCCTGAGAGAATTATGTTCTAATTATCTCTGTGTTTCCAGCAACTGGTGGAATTCCAGATACTTCATAAGACAATAAATGCCTAATAAATCAAGTAAATTTTGATTTTAAAAGGCAGTATTTTTTAATTAGAAGGCATTCTGTTTCTTGTTAATTTATTCAATCTTATATAGTCTATAAAATAATGGATATATCTAAATAACAATATACACAAATCAAAAATATTGAGCACTGACTCTATGCCAGGCATTCTGATGTATGTTTTATATGCATTAGGACATTTAATCTGCTCCAGACATTACGAGGTAGGTACAACTAGTAACCATAGCAAAACCTGAGGCCCCTGAGGCTATCTAAATTATCCAAGGCCACACAGGTAGAAAGTGACATAGTTGGTACTTAAACATATCTTGTCAGATTACTGAACATGCTTTCACCACTACTGTCTTCTCTAAATCACAGAGTACCGAATTTATGGCACGCTATAGAGGCTTAATGCCATTTGTTTCAACAAAGAATCAAAACAGAAGTAATTTACCAAACCACTTTTACATTTATTTCCTAGGTTCGTCTATTTTATCTCTGTTTGTAACAAATTCTAGCTAACGCTTTCATTAGGAATACTGTCTGCAGTAAATCAGGGGCACAGTTATTGAACTTGGTTCAATGCCTTAATGATGTCAGTTACAGTATCTTCCTGATTCCCCTCAACTAATTTTTTCCTTCCAGATAGCAAAATTATTTTCTAGCTTCTGATGTTAAATTAATGCTCAAGGTAGGTTGAAGGAGAAAGGGCAATGATAGGTAAGTCTATTTCTTTTATCAGTAGAGCAGAACATTTCCCAGAATCCTTATTAGACTTCTGTTTTCATCTTATTGACCAAAACTGAGTAACATGGCATCCAACTATGAGTTTAAGCAGGTTTTCTTTATCATCTATTTGCATTTTATATATTTGTTGGTTCAGTTCATCAGCCTTTATTCTTTTATTTTCCCAGAGCATCATCCTTTTAGGACTCTAGAACCTCAAATGACAGATTTGTTCCCTGAAAATTCATCAAACTTCTTCTACAATACCATTAGTAACTTCATTAAGAGGTTTTTAACTTTTGTGTAAAGATTCCTGTCTACAATAATTTTTGTTTCTGCTCAGTTGACTTGCTGAGTAACAATGACTAACAAGTATACAAACACCTCATTTATCTTAAGATTTGATAGCAGTAACCTCACAATAGAGGCAAGAGCCCCAAAAAAGAGGGTTATTTTTAACTTCAGAGAAGGCTAATAGAATGCCTTCCTATTCACTAAAAATGTGTACTCATTATGGTCATAGACATTGCTTTGAACACCTTATGGGGAGATTTTAACTAGATGTATTAACAATATCAGTCATGAGTTTTATTTGATTTCCAAGTATAGAACATTGTATAGGCAGATTTGAAAAAAGGCCAATTAGAAATAAGCAGACATTATTATCACAGAAGCTAGAGCAGTGCTAACTCATAGATGGAAAAAAGAAAGCAGGTACATGAATTTTAAAAGCACCAAAGTATGCTAAGATTAAATCTAGTCTTTTGTTATAGTATAAAATACACACATTCCAGCAAAGCATTATAAGCAATGTTCATTAAAATAACATAATCACCAAATAAAAGTCAATTGCATATTTGAGAACTTCTGAAAAAAATCATAGAAATATTTAGCATTTTAGAAATATTTTCATAAAAATAGTTGATAATAATACTGGGCTTCAGGAGTTAAAGTTATTAAAATTCCATTTTACAAAAAATTCACTTTTATAAAACACCTTTTTCTTGGCATGATAGACCATTGAGACACTATTGTGGATAACTTTTAAACTGTCAGTTCTCAAAGGAACTCATAGTAAAAGCATAGTATATAATTCCTCATCTGATGTTACTAAAAAACGAATAAGACTAATGAAGCAAAGGCATGGTAAATTGATTTTAGTTACAGAAATCATGCATTTTTTATTTGATAATGCAGTAGAAATTTTCAAGTTTTCTCAAAGTAATCTATCTTCTTATAAATCCAATATGCTGGTATTTTATAATATAATATCCTATATAATGCATATTTAATATTATTAACTATTATGGTCATTTAATGTAATTAGTTTTATATCATAAGATTTTAAATATGCCCAGTATTATAAAAAGTATTACATTCCTCTGAAATATTTAATGACCTAAAAAAGTCATCAGTATAAATAAGAAAATAATGGATCCATTTCAGATTGTTTCATGTTTTCTGAAACTTCAATTTTTGTAATAGCTTTGATGACTTAGCTTTCAAAGTGACTAAAAAGAAGAAAAAATGTCCTTGGTATTTTTTCCAATGGCTTTACAACAGTATGTGTATCTACTATCTAGGAAAAAGTTCAAATAATGCATGTTTTGTTTACTCTGAACAAGGTCAAATGAAAATATGGTATCCACTACAAAAATGGATCTTGGCCTCCAGTAAGATATATTGTTTTTATTTTATTTTTATTGTATTTTTTTAAAAAAGAATAGTTTTTAACTTACAATCTGTGACCTCCACGTTCAAATACCAAAGAGCAAACTAAGTAACCTTCTCATTTTAAAATGTGATAAAATAATTTAAGAATACCAGTATTTCCCCAATACCAGCATATACCTTCTATATTGTAGGTTTGGTTTCAGACCACTGTAATAAAGTGAGTCGTACAATTTTTTGGCTTTCCAGTGCATATAAAATTTATGTTTACACTATGCTGCTATTACCTGAGCATCCCTGTGATTCTTCAGTAAGAAGTGGAAACTGCTACCTTTTTCATGCTACCTGAAAATAGAGATTCTCCAAGTTTATAAAGGACTTCATAGCTGTCATAGAGCTCAAAGTAAAGAGTGATTTGTGTGTGTGTGTCACTTTTTCCTGCCCATCTTTGTATTTCCACTCACCAGCATCAATATGAGATTTTACTTTCTTCCAAATCTTTGGAATAGCTTTTCTTTTCAATCCATGCATTTTTCTTCCTCATCATTGAGTTTAATTAATAATTTAGAACTGTGCCTTAAGTTATTTCATCTCCTTTAGCTGATAGACACACAAAAAATTATCTAATACTTGGAAATGAAACAAATGATGATTGTGAGACTTTTTAATATCATTCTAGATCATACCCTAATAAGCCTCTCTCACAGCCATCTGTCACTTTTATGGAATTTAACTTTGTTGAAATAACTTCAAAATTGATTGGGATTATGCTATTTCACAACCCTGTATAGTTATAGGTTAACTTTGCAGAAAAGTGTAAGGGGCGATTTTTTTTCTTCTTTCCCATAAGGAAGAGGAAGTCAACAGTCCAGTTAGCCCACAGGCCATTAACCAGTTTTTGCACAACTTAGTAATTGTATCTTATTACTTTTCCTAGTTAACTGTACATCTCTGTGTTTCAAAAAATTTTTGGAACATCTCATGTCATTCTGCTGAGATCATCACTTAATGAATTAAATGAATCTTCAATATGTACTCACTATCTATTTGTGTGAGAATTAGGTTGTAACAATTTGAGAAATGTGCTTTTACAAAGCTCTTGCAATATACACTGTGTATAACAGGAGATTATAAGTAGGATAAAAACAGATCTGAAGTCCTTCATGCCGCTAGAATAGTTCATTCAATGACCACACTGTCTGCATCTCAAATTTGAAGTATTATTCCTTTAAATTTTGTCTACCAAACTGGCCTGAAATTGCCCTGAAGTCAGCCTTAGAGATTACAGTTCTGATATAATATCAAGTTTCACAGCTCATCTATACAGAAACTTCTTAACAACAATGTTCCAAGTCACTTCATTCTCCTTCCTTCCTTCCTTTATTTTATTTTGTCCTAAGCTTCTGTGTTTTGGGGACCTAGGTCATATGAGAATTTCTAAAATCTGCTGAATGTATTTCAGAGGATTAAGTCAAGTTATTTTCCTTCTTCTAAAATACCAAAACAGAGTAAATAGCATTCCAAATTTCTTCATAGTAAGTATGTAAGAAATGCCATATTGTAAAAAAATTGATCTAAACTTCTCTGAAAGTAACTCTTAAAAATTTTTAGGGAACTGCATAGAAATAGCCTTACAAGGTGAAATTTTCCAAAGATGAGGAATATATACATTTTGTAATATTCTATTGAACTTGCAATTGCTTTTGCAATTCCTTCTTGAATTAATTTTTATAAGGAGCTTCATATACCTTTTAAAGCTTATAATTCACAAAGTAAGTTAAAATTTATTTTCACTGACCTCTAAAGATGCACCAACATGTGTTTACCCCATGTGATGCATAGATTAAACTCTCACACAGTCAGGACATAGGTTAATCTTTCCTTTTCCTGGATCTCATGGTTAATAGACACTGTATTTAGTAGTTAGTCTAACTCTAGGTAAACACAGTGAGAATTTCATGTAGAGTGATAACAAAATAAGCCTTCCTATGTTGAGATTATTTTAGCAGTGCTTCTCTGGGTTTTTCCTAGTTCTGTTATGACTTCCTAAAAAGATATCCAGGACTCCATGTTCAAAGTGCATTGACAATACTTTGTATCATAACATTTTATTTTCTTGCAATAATGTTATAGCACACTGTGTTATAGCACAATGACCCAAAGTCAATTTTTTTCTCTCAAACAAGGATTTATCCATAAAAACTAAAGGAAAAATATAAGAGAAGACTGTTTCCTGTGTCTTAATAAATTAATCAAATGGTTGTACCTGCTATCTAATAGAACTGTATCAGTCACTGGAGATATGAAGACATAGGACATATTTTCTATTCCTAAGACACTTACATACTGGAATATACTTATGAAAAAGCAGATCCTTTTTAGATATCACAGATTATGCAATGATAAGAATTAACATAAGCAAAATGAATACACTGAATACACTGAAATTAACTGAAGAGGAGATGCGATATAGGCTAGGGATAGGAAAGGTAGGCTTCCTGGGGCAGGTGGACATTTTGCTGAAGCTTAGAGAACAGTCCTGGGAAATAGGAATGTCCTAAAAACCAGAGGGGATTGCTAACAACAACTGTCATTATTTGAGAACTGACCACATGTCCCATGTGCCACGTTTGTTCAATATTTATATAACCTCATTTAATCTTTACAATGACCTGAAAAATTGGGGACAATTATTCTTATTTTAAAGAAAAAAAATAAGTCAGATGGATTAAATAACTTTTTTCCAAGACAACTCTGCATTTAAATGATGTCTCTAAGAATTGAACTAAAACCATCTAACTCCAATGATTATGTTCATTAGGACTCGGTTCAATTTCATTATTTAAACATGTACTTGTTATCTTTTATGTCATAGCCACCGACCCTTCAGTTCTAGAGAAATGAAGGCAAATAAGATGGAGTCATTGCCTGGAAGGAACTCATTAGTGTGGCTCATTCTATCATTGTATTGCCTTCCCATTTGAACAACTGAAGAAGTCAATTCAGTTTAAAAATAAATGTTCATTCAGTTTTCAAAATGCAAAACAGGTATACTTCAGTTCATCATCGTAATTGGGGGATGTGCTTAATTATTTGTGTAATTTTAATAACCTCTTATAACATTGTTCATAAATTATTTCCATGTATAACATTTAAATCATTCTATTATTTTCTCCTCTTTTATTTTGAAATGCTTGGTAAACCCCATGGTACTTAGGGCTTTCATATTTAGCGTATAAACTAACATCAAAAAACATCGCTGATGCTAATGTGAAGGTATTATTATCATTCTTGTGAATAGCCTTTCCAATCCATTAACAGCTTGCTTGCATTATTACATTTTAAAAATTCGTATAGATGATTATTACTTTGTTTGCTTCAAGGCTCCCATACTTGATTTCCCCAATTTAGATGATAATGTATGTGATTTGAAAGTTTTCAACTTAATACTCCTGCTATTATGATGTGATTCCACACACATTTGTAAACATACTGTAGAGCTATGGTTTGCCTTAGGTGACCAGTTATTTAAAATTGTGCAAGTGGACAAGGCTGAGTTTTTAAAAAAATTGTAGACAGAATTTAATTTTTTTTATTGTGGTAAAATATTCATAACATTTACCATCTTAGCCATTTTTAAGTGTACAGTTCAGTGGTGTTAAATACATTCATAATATTGTGCCACCATCACTCTCATCCATCTCCAACACTCTCTTCATCTTGTGAAACTGAAACTCTGTACCCACTAAACAACTACTCCATATTCCCCCCTCCTCCCAATTCCTGGAAACCACCATTCTGCTTTCTGTCTCTAAATAGGATTTCTTTCTGGGGGGTGGGGGGCTTTGCTGTGCTGTGGGGCTTGTGGGATCTCAGTTCCCTGACCAGGGACTGAACTCGGGCCACGGCAGGGAAAGCCCGAATCCTACCACTAGACCACCAGGGAACTCCCATCTAAATAGCATATTTTTAAAAACTGATTTTAAAAAGGAAATTAAACATTTAAAAATCTTAAGACATGACTTCGAGGCTGACTTTTAGAGTGCTGAGACACCGTGTGTTTCCTCTCTCCCAGAAGAGAGACTTCCTGTAATCATGCTGTGGGAGCAGACAGGGGTCAATGTAAATGTCAAGGAATCGTGGGAAAATGACACCCCTCTAAAGCTGTATAACATTCTCATTTATACAGTTGCTGTAGAGCTCTGGAGTTGTTTTGTTGTTGTTTTTCTTCTGTTTTTTAACACAGTACCTCGTGTTTTGATGGCCTCATTCTTTCCTTTAATTTGTGGGGAGAGAGCTACTCAGCCACAGTTGCCCTATGAACCACACCTCTTCTTCATCGGAGGCCCTGGTATAAGCAGCAGATCTCAGGATCCAGCTGGAGCAGTGTTTTCAAATACATTTTCATAATATATATTTCGGAAACTACAAATAATGATTCGGTATTTTTAGGCCACTTCCTCACAAATGCCTTTTCTTCCTTCTCATAAGCAACCGTCAGTACAAAAGACACATTTGCGCACAAGAAAAACTTTTTGAAGTATAGAAAAATGTTCTTGAAGGTGTTTTGTTTAAAGGTGACTCCTCTGATCATGGGGCTGAACCTGAACACACGTGTGTTCTTAGCCAGCATATAGGCCATTTATACTAAAGCACCCATACTCAGATGCTGGGATCTTCCTCACTCATTAGTCATATTCAGTTTTAGCATGGATAGATGTGATAAGTGGTAACTAGTTCTGTCTCATGTTGAATAGAAATTCTGAAACAATCGTTTCTGCCTCTTAGTGACTCCAAAAGGGTGGCGTTTTCCTCATGAGTGACCTCCGCAGAGTGGAGCCCTGCTTTGGGAGTTCTGCACTCACCCCTACTTGATTTGCTTACAAAATTGCTTAGTAAATAGTTCTGAATAAATGAACAAATCATATGAATATCATGTTTTTAGTATTTTCTATGTATTTTAACCTGAGTCATTTATTTAGCTATAATTATAAATGCCTAGTTTGCTGCTAAACTGGGAGTTTGGGATATCTTAGGAAAACAGACAAACTCCCATCCAGATGCTTCATTTCTAGGAAACCCTTATTTGAATTCTTGACTTTTAAAATAATCTGATAAATGAATTTAAGTCAAGCAAAAGAGATTGCATTCTTACAAATCAAAAAAATCAAGTCTTGAAAAGTATGATCTTATGTTTGTCTATTTGATTTTGAAATACTTAAAAGACATCTTGAGACTGAGTTTATATGTCAAACAAAAAGCAAAGACATTTCAGAACTATTTTTTTTCTTTTATTGGTTAACTCTCCATAGATATGATCATCCCTCTTTTCGTCAGGTTGCTGGAAGTGTTGTCTCAATTAGGTTACCATGTTGATAGAGACAATCTGTTCATTAAAAAGAACTACTGGAGGCACCCAAGATAAGAGGATATAGAGCTACCTTTTCATTATTAGTGCCTGTTGAGAAAAGTAGCAGAGACACTTATAATTCAGAGATTTTTTTATTACTTTTTTTTAGATCAGTTTTAGGTTCACAACGAAATTTATATGAAGGTACAGAGAATTCAGATACATTCCTTAGGCCCACACTTGCATAGCCTCCTGAATTTTCAACATTACTCACTAGAATGTCACATTTGTTACTAAGAGTAAACCTGCATTGACACATCGTAATCACTCCAAACCCAGAATTTACCTTAAGGCTAACTCTTGTTGTTGTACATTCTGTGGGTTTGTACAAATGTATAATGACATATACCATCATTATAATTTCATATGAAGTAGTTTCACTGTAATAAAAATTTTCTGTGCCCTGCCTATTTATCCCCTTTTCCTTCCTCACCTCTGGCAACTACTGATCTTTTTTTTTTTGAATCTCCATAGTTTTACCTTTTCTGGAATGTCATATAGTTGGAATTATAAAGTATCTATTATTTTCATATTGGCTTCTTTAACTTAGTAATATGTATTTGTTTCCTCTATGTATTTTCATGGCTTGATAGCTCATTTATTTTAGTGCCAAATAATATTCCATTGTGTGGATGGACCACTATTGATTTATCTACTCACCTACTAAAGGACATCTTGGTTCCTTCCAAGTTTTGGCAATTATGAATAAAGCTTATATGAACAATTGTGTGCAGATTTTTGTGTGGACTTAAGTTTTCAACTCCTCTGGGTAAATACCAAGGAACACAACTCCTGGATCACATGGTAAAAAATATGTTTAGTTTTGTAAGAAACTGCCAAACTGTCTTTCAAAGTGGCTGTACCATTTTGCATTCCCTCCAGCAATGAATAAGAGTTCATGTTGGTCCATGTTTCGTCCAGGATTTGGTGTTGTCAGTGTTCTGGATTTTGGTTATTCCAATAGGTGTGTAGTGGTATCTTGTTTTAATTAACATTTCCATGATGATACAGAAAGTGGAGCATCTTTTTACACTTTTATTTGGCATATGTATATCTTCTTTGGTGAGGTATCCATTAAGGTCTTTGGCCCATTTCTTAATTGGATTGTTTTCTTACTGTTAAGTTTTAAATCTTTTTGTATATGTTGGATAATAGTCCTTTATCAGATATAACTTTTGCAAATATATTTTCCCAATCTGTGGCTCTTCTTCTCTTGACATTGTCTTTCACAGAGCAAAATTTTTAAATTTTATTGAATTTAAGCTTTTCAATTTATTTTCATCAATAGTGCCTTTGGTATTATATCAAAAAGGTATTGGCATACCGTAGGTCATCTGGATTTTCTTTTATGTTATCTTCTAGCAGATTTATAGTTTTGAATTTTACATCGAGGTCCATGATACATATTGAGTTAATTTTTGTGAAGAGGGTAAGTTCTCTGTCTAGATTCATTTTTTTAATTTATTATTTTTTTTTGTATGTGGATGTCCAGCACCATTTATTGAAGATACTACCTTGGCTCCTTTGTATTCCTTTGCTCCTTTGTCAAAGATCAGTTGACTATATTTATACAAGTCTATTTCTAGCCTCTTTATTCTGTTCCATTTATCTATTCATTTATTATTTTGCCAATACCACACTGCCCTGATTTTTGTAGCTTAATAGTAAGTCTTGAAGCTGAGAAAAGTCAGTCCTCCAACTTTGTTCTGCTCCTTCAACATTGTGTTGACTAGTTGAGGATCTTTTGCCTCTCCATATAAACTTTAGAATCAGTTTGGTGATATCCATAAAATAATATTCTGGGATTTTGATTGGGACTGCATTGTGATCTATAAATCAAGTTGGGAAGAACTGACATCTAGACAATACAGGCATACCTCATTTTACTGCACTTTGCTTTTTTCAGATACTGTATTTTTTACAATTAAAAGTTTATGGTAACCCTGCATTGAGCAAGTCTGTCAGGACCATTTTTTTAACAGCACTTGCTCACTTTTTGTCTCTGTGTCACATTTTGGTAATTCTCACAATATTTCAAAGTATTTTTATTATTAATATATTTGTTATAGTTACCAGTGATCAGCAATCTTTGATGTTACTACTGTGACTCACTGAAGGCTCAGATGATGGTTAACATTTTTTAGCAATAAAGCTTATTTTAATTAAGGTATGTTATGTGGCTTTTTGAGGCATAATGCTATTATACACTTAATAGACTACAGTATTATATAAACATAACTTTTATATGCACTGGGAAACCAAATAATTTGTATGACTTGCTTTATTGTGATATTCACTTTATTGAGTGGTCTAGAACTGAACCCACAATGTTTCCAAGGTATGCCTGTATTGAGTCCTTCTTATCCATGAACTTGGACTATCTCTCCCTTTATTTAGTTCTTCCTTGATATCATTTATCACAGTTTTGTAGTTTTCCTTCTATAGATCTTGTACACATTTTGTCAGGTTTATACCTAAGTATTTCATTTTGGGAGGGTAGTAATGTAAATGGTATTATAGTTTTAATTTCAAATTCTACTTGTTTAGTTTTAGTATTAATGCAGAGATTTTAAGACTGAAAATCTATTAGAAGTTATGAGTTCTAGCCCATTCTCACTTCATGGCTTTTCACTGGCCACATTATTTCCTTTGCCTCCTGTCATTGCTGTTTATAGCTAATGTGTATCTTAGTTTCAGACTGTCAGGGGTCTACTGAGAATATAACTGGTGAATGAGGGCTAAGAGTGTGTCCCCCTTCTGGCATTGTTTTGTACTTATTCTTACATTGCTAACTACTATAAATTGAATTGTGTCCATTCTAAATTCATATGTTCAAGTCCTAACCCCCAATGTGACTGCATTTAGAAAGAGAGCCTTGAAGGA
The DNA here is from genome assembly GCF_026419965.1 of Kogia breviceps. Classification (NCBI taxonomy): domain Eukaryota; kingdom Metazoa; phylum Chordata; class Mammalia; order Artiodactyla; family Physeteridae; genus Kogia; species Kogia breviceps. The sequence goes on along the minus strand of NC_081314.1, from coordinate 50,811,496 downwards.
TAAAATTAGGTTAAATGAGGTTATAAGGGTGGAGCACTACTATCCACTATGACTGGTGTCCTTATTAGAAGAGGAAGAGAGACCAGGGATGTGTGTGTATGGAAACAAGGCTATGGGAGGATACTTGAGAAGTGACCATCTGCAAGCAAAGGAGAGATGCCTCAGGAGAAATTAAACCCTTCAACACCTTGATCTTAGACTTCCAGCTTCCAGAACTGTAGAAAAAAAAAAATATTGTTTAAGCCACCCAGTCTGTGGTATCTTATTAAGGCAGCAGCCTCAGCGAGTGATATACTAACCTGTTTGTGACATCCAGATCCTTAGTTCTGCTCTCCTGACTTAAACATGAAACACTATTTTTTCTTCTGACTCTGACATTGGGTCTTCGAATTGCTTTTTATTCCTCTCAACATCATCACTCCAATCATCACTTCCATCAGGACTATGGGAATAGGCCCCAGTAATATGTATTGTTTAAGACCTGACAGCCAGACATTAGTATTAAGTCTGAAATTAACCCAGGCTTTCACTGAAAGAGATCAGCTACAAATAGGTCTTGAGATATTTTAGAGGTTCTGTCTTAATATTTACCATTGGATTTAGTCTTTATGTAAGTACCTTTGTTTGATATGGCATCTTGGTCTTTCCCTTCAAAACAGTTATCAAAACTTTTAATTATTTATCTGCAAGCCTATTTGCAACTAGCCATAAAATATAGTTTTCAGTAATATATATAGTATCTAACATATCCTTTCAAAGGGTATTTTCAGTATAAGCAGAAAAATAAAACACATTTAAAATTGTGTGAAGGCTAACAGTATTTAGTAGAGTAACATATAATGCAGTGACATGAATGTTACAGTAGTTATGGTATTTGAGAAACAAATTGTTTAATAATCACTTGATTACACTTGAACCTTTGGCTTTTGCCTTTATAAGGTGAGCATAATTTGAAGTGTTTGTTTTGAGTAATCTGTGCAATTAAATTTTGATTCTTGTAAACATTCTGATAGGTAAATACTTAGATTTGAACTATCCTGGGAAACATTGCTATATTAATAATGCGTTTCAAATCGTTAAAGAGCTAATCTAACCAAATACAAAAGGATCATTAAAGTTGTTCATTTTATCCCAGTTTTACACACATTTATACACCATAAAAAAGATAGGTTAAATTAACAAAATATCACGAATGTAATAATCAAAGTAATTTTTCACATCAGACAAGTAGAGTAATAAAACATAAAAACAAATTCTGAACTTATTAGACTTAATGTGATGCTTCATATTAAATGAAATAGATAATAAAATGCCTAGAACAGTTCATGCCACAAAGCAGATTGTTAATATTTGGTAATCGTGGTCCCAATTTTTGAAAATTGCATATATGTACATATATATATACACATATATTACAATCAATAAATTCTTATCATTTAAAAGATAACCATAAATATAAATTAATATATATATACATATCCATAAAACATATATACCAATGGGTAAGTTTTGTGGATATACACATGTTCATTTATACTTATGGTTATCTTTTAAATGAAAATAATTTCTTGATTATTATTTATGGCCTAAATGAAATGTTTGTGAAAATACCCAATATCATTTTTTTTAATTTTGAAGAGACTGAAAGACCTACTATTTATTTATTTTCTAGTTACAGACTTACCTTATGAATTGAAAAAATACAGCAAAAAAGGAATTTGTTTCTGTTCTTTTTTTTTTTTTGGCGGTACACAGGCCTCTCACTGTTGTGGCCTCTCCCGTTGCAGAGCACAGGCTCAGGACACGCAAGCTCAGCGGCCATGGTTCACGGGCCCAGCCGCTCTGCGGCATGTGGGATCTTCCCGGACCGGGGCACGAACCCGCGTCCCCTGCATCGGCAGGCGGACTCTGAACCACTGCGCCACCAGGGAAGCCTTGTTTCTGTTCTTTTAAAAAATATTTATTATAGAGAAATAATTGAATGGGATCAAAGCAAACTTTTTGTCACATATAAAGAAAAATTAGGTATTGCTACTAGAAATAGAAACCAACTAATCTCAGTTTCATTGCAACAATGCACCCTGTCACCAATTAAAGTAGGCCATTGACCAGCTCAAAAGATATGAGGAAATGCCAAACTTTTAGAAATTGAGTAATAAGTCATTTACTTGAGTCTTTTTTAGGAAAAGCAATACATGAACTGTACAAAGACATTTTTTTAAACTAGAAGTCTAGATACAACTCCAGGTATTATTTCAATAAATTAAAAGCATTGATGGAAAAGAAGATTAAGTACAATTCTGTGCCAAGAAAAAGACTAACTTTCATACATTTATTTTATTGTAAACTAATATGACTAAAATTAAAATATTGTTATGTATGATATGAATACCTAAGTGATGCAGAGCATCAGTATATACCTTGAAAGACAAAAAATAAGGTCCTTTGAAATATAACAGCTCTTTTTACACTATCTTGTGCATCTACATGGTTTAATTTGTTGTAAATTAGAACTCATTTGATAGTCTTTTTGAAAAAAAAAATAAGTAATTAACTCATCTCTAAGAGTAACTCAACATGATAGGTACTAGAAGTTTTTGAAGACATCTTGATGCCATTAGGAACTAGTGTAGGATATCTAAAGGTGAAATGTGGCATATTTTATATGACTTATATGTCAAGTAAACCCTGTTAGTTATAAGTTACAGAGATGTTGATTACATAATAATGAGACACTGAAAAGTAGAACTTTAAAGTACCACTTTAATTCACCTCTGTGTAAATGCACACATCCTCCAACAGAGCTGGTAACTAGGACTGATTGATTCTGGCCCCCACTGAATTCATTGCCAGCTTGTTCTGAAGTTATTTGTTGCCACAACCAAGAAGCAAAAAGGGACAACAACAATGCTTTCAACAAAGATCAAACCCATGCTTAGAGAATGGAATGAGCACCAGTATCCAATTGTTATAAACCACCCAAAGTAATGCGAGAGTCAGACTGTCAAAATGTAGCAATTCAAAATGTTTTAGTGGACACCAGCTAGTGGATGACCAGGGCAGAATTGTCCAGAAAGTTTATAATATACATCCAAGAAATGTGGAAGAACGCAATAGGCTGCCATTCTGAAGCCAACCAATCACAATATGATATCACATTATATAGACTAGAAATGGACCAGTGATTTATCACTGAGCATTCTATGTTGACAGGTAGATTAAATAAACAACATGTCACAGATTGGAGTTGACTATTGCAAAAGGAAATCTGCTAACTGAACTTAAAATTGATGTTATCAACATGAAGTTTCAGAGTTGGAATTTAACCAAATGACCAATGGAGATATCTCTTCTGGTGCAGAAGCAGAAAGCAAACATTATAATGAAGAAGGAAGTTGAATATAGGAGGAGCCAAGAACAACCAGTGAAAACCATGAGTGTTTAGTTGTACATCCTTTCCACTAAGCAGACAGCTTAAAAGCACCAGCCACGGTCTTAAAGTATAAGTCCAGCATCATACAGTCTCATATTTGATTTCCAGGGATAATTTAAAGTTTGTGTCCAAATCGTGAACAAATCGTATATACCAGAGAAAGATACCTTAGTATTGTTATAAACTCCATTTGTATGATAGGTGAAAAAAATTATTTGAGAGATTCACCATTAGCAAGGAACAAATAATTCAAGATTTGCTACAAGAGAAATCTTATAAGTAGCCTGACTTCCTTCCTATATCAGCCTAATTATATTGAGTAGGTAAATTGTTTAATGTATGGCTAAAATTTTTTAAAAGTGCTTGGTAAAACTGAACATCATGCTGCAGTGTTTCATAATGACAAGATTGTTAAATTTACCATATGAATTTAATAAAGAAAATAATGTATAATAAAGAACTATAATTATTTTCTAAATTAATACTTAACAAGACACATTAGGAAGGCAAAGAAAATAAGACAAATATAATTTTTTAAATGTTTACTATCTATTTATAACATTAATCTTAAACATAATTGGAACAAGATAGAGTAAAATATAAGCTCGGACTACTCTGCTTGTTTCAATGTCAACACATTAATTTTGCCTCAGCTTTAACTTTTATGGAGACATGTAAATGCATGTATTTACTTTAGGTGTTATGCTCTAATAAAATTATGTAAAAATATTGCACAATTATGGGTCTGTATTGAGAAATGTAAAGTCAAAATAGTATCCAAATGCTTAAGAATTTACAGCATGCTCTTTTATGAAGTCACTAATTATTGTAATAAATCAAGAGGACGTTGCTTTTTGTTCTAGTGAAAGAGGTAAAGCAAATATATAACTCTGAAACCATAACGTTAGTATATCTTTATTAAAATTAGGATAAATAGAGATGTGTGACATTTTAATAGTTGGGTATTTTTTAATGGAAAGAATAGTTAAAATAATCCAATACGTAACTAGGAAGTTTTACTCTAAGTTTTTATATGAGTCTACTTAATAAGGATGATATGCTTATGAGTTCATCTGAATTAACAAAAATACATTATACTCATACTTAAAGTGTGGAAATGAAGATGTGAACAAAGAATTTAAATAGTTTTCTCATAATTATAAAGTGATAAGTTTTATACAAAAATTCTGCTACTTAGGACATTTTATATTTATTAAAAACCAAGTGTATTGCATGCATACTTCCATTTTTTGTTACAATGAAAGAAATATATTGCAAATATCTTGGTTTGTGACTTTTCTGTCTTGTACCATCGGGTTATATGATACTATTTCCTGTTGATGAGAAAATTATATAGTTCAGAATGTGACTCATGATCTGATAGAACATAATTAGTTTTCAGTGATTATCTAGATTCCTCTTTCAGAAGTCTATCTACAAATTTCATGGAGAGGCCACAGAATGCCTTTGTGAACCCATTAGCACTTACTTAAACATAACGTTTTAGCTGAGGTTCACACAGAAATTAAATATCAAAACAAAGACTTAGCCAAGCAGTAGAAAAAATACTTTCACAAGACTTTTAAAAATATATCTTTTACTTTACTTGGAAACACTTCAAATAGGAATAGAAGGGATGTGGTGTGGTATTTTAATCTCTATTGCCAGCCCCCTCACATGAAAGCAGAAATAAAGATGATCTATTAGCTTGAGTGTAGGCTTGAAAAATCAGGTAAATGACAGGTAGATCTGACATCCCATTTCAAACTGGAGTTCATTTGGAATATCACACTTTCCATGAAATTTCAATTTTCATAAAACCTGTTCCTAATAACTGAAGTCCAGAAAAATTACAGAAGAATTTGCCAAGACAGAAGTAGGAACTAAAATTTAAGCAATAGTTGGGAATTATAATCAGTGGAAAATCTTTATTGAGGTTCTGATAAGTCTGTGTGCTATACCGTATTAAATCTTATGAAGCAGAAAGGTAAAATAAATACCTTGTGATTGTCTAGGGTTCCAAAACCACTACCATTTATTCAAATCAAGAAAAAATGAGAAAATAAAGTTTTCATTTAAGCTAAACTAGCTTACTGCCTGAGGGTGAGGAAGCCATGAGTAGTAAACCTTGGGAGAAATCAAATATTTCTTGATGGAATTAGATGTCAGGGCCATTAGCACTACACATGGACCATGAGAATTTGACTAGATGTTCCAGCAGGAATTGCAGAATACAACTTACGAAGGAAAATTCTCTTCTGTCTGATGAGATATCATCTTCTATTAACAATAATGCTTTGGAAGATATCCTCAAAGAGTGATAGGAAGAACTGGAAATCAAGTAGCCACATCAGAAACCAACATAAGAGGTAAATTGAAAGGGGCATGTTAAAACCAGGGAGGAAAAAGGAAACAAAATAAATTAAAAAATCATACTTAGATTATTGATTCTGTAGAGAAATAAACATAATTTGGTGTTTCTCAAAATTTGTGGAGTAAATAGATATTTATTTTGTCCTAAATTTGAGATTGGTAATAATAATACCAACAGATTATACTCATTAGCAGAATTTAATATACATTAAATTATTTAATGTTATTTTCTTGATTCTATTACTTGATGATATACCATAGTTAAGAAAGCCAGATGAAATCATTGATATAAAAATACTCTGAAAAGTAAAAAGTATTGTGCAAAATTGGTATTTTTATTCAAATGACTTGAGTGTTACCTAGCTGTGAGTCCCTACGAGTTTGCCAGCAACCCCTTAATTTCACAGAGCAACTCCACTGAGTCTTAGGCTGACATGACCAAAGTCATCATTTTGCTCAAGACAGTTTTCTGTGGAGCAGAATGGTTTACAACTAAAGGGAAGCACAACTATAATGAAGTAAACACTTCTTCAAACATATTTTACAATTGCACTGCTGTTTAAAATATTTTCTACTGCTGAATATTTGTCCCTTGGGCTTCAGCTAAAAAAAAGAAAATCAGCTTTCTTTAAAGTATAATGTTTTCTATCAGTGGTGGTTATTGGATTGCTTTCCTTACATAACTATCAACAAGAAATTTGTGATGTGTAAAATAAAGTATTCTTTCTTGCCAAGACATAATTTATCTTCCAAACTGAAGTTGTAATTCAAAGTTCTGACCCAAAGCAACTATATTTTGTAAAGTTCCAAAAGTTAACAATGTAAAGCTAAATGATAAAAATCATCAGTGGATGATGTTTTCAGTTGTGCTTTTTAGTTACTTTAGCAGATGCAATTTTGCCTTCTTCTTTTCATAGTAAATTAGATATGCAATTACTAGAAGCAAGAAGAAGATTTAAATTATGTAAAAATGGTTTTCATAAGATTAATTATGAACAGAGAACTAAAAATGTGCCAGTATTGCAATAGCACTACCATGGGGACATTCAGATCCAAGTGATTAAATTAGCCTTGTGGCTAGATGATAACTACTGCCCAGTCATCAAATTAGTAAAATGCAGGAATCAAAAGTGATGACTTTTCTTAAAATAAGAAGACTGATACCAGGTTTTTACACCTTTATGGACCAGCATATGATTTTATCTGTTATGAATTATTCTGTCACCATTTTATTCATATATATTCATATAAAATTATGATAAGGCAAACTAGAAAGTTTGTTCAGTTACCTACGATCTGGTTTCACAGTCTTGCTAACAGTTATGATTTAGATCAGTTCTATTTGGAACAACTTGGACAAAATGCATATTTTAATTTTTATAAATCCCACTTTATATATTTTCATTCCCTTAGTCTTAAGGAACACATTTTATATGTGGGAAACTGGAGGCGTTGTAAAATTGATTATGACCATGCATTCCTTGCACAGTCCATTGCCACTAGACATAGATCACTAGACATAGATCTCTATAGGCCTCAACAATGACTGTATTGTTCAATGTGATATTTTCAGCAGCTTACAACACCTGACAAATTTGTTCTATGAATTATTAAATTACATAAAATAATAGATATATTGTGATTTAATGAGAAATATGTTATAAAGTAAATGCTTCCTTTGCTCTAACAGGGTTCATGTGACATAAAGAAAATTCACTTTTATACATTTTCACTGTCATATTTACCCTTATGCTATATTGTGCTATATTGATTTTTATTTTAATAAAATTCTAATATTTCACACTGAGACTATTCAAAAACCACTAAATTAAACAAAAAACTACATTTTAATCATTCCAAAAAAGTAGATTCTTTTTTATTTACTTGTGCACTGAATATTATTGAGTGTCTACCATAAAGCACCTACCATAGAAAACTTCTTCTAGGCTCTGGGATATACCAGCAAACGGAAAGACTAAACATCTCAAGTTTACATTATGAAGACAGAATATGAACAAGGAAATCAGTAGACCATATTGTTGGGGAGATGGCAATAAGAACCATGGAAACAAAGGAGGGGTAACAAAAGGAGTGATGGGGAAGGGGAAATGCATTTTGCAATTTGAAGTAGTCAGGGAAGGCCTCATTTAACATTTAAACATAGGCCTAAAATAGAGGGGAGATGAGCCTTGGTGATACCTCGAGAAAGAATGTTCCAGAAAGTATAATAGGAAAAACAGTGTTAAGTTCCTGAGATATGAGCATTCCTTGCACTGTCCAGATATAAAAAAGATGTTAATATGACTATATATTTGTAAATGAAGTGGAGAATAATAAGAGATGAAGAGAGAGAAGAAAGAAATAAGCTAAGAGTAATGGGGTAATGGGGACAGCTATCATGGAGAAGGACCTTTAAAATCATTGGAAACACTTAAGAGTAGAAAGATATTTGGAGCCATTAGCATTGTTGAGCACAGAAGTGACATAAACTAACTTAAGGGTTTTTTTTTTAAGTTAAATATAATCTCTCTATATGTGTGTATACATATATACACACATATACATTTATATATACACATGTATTAAATTATCTCACAATTAAATAGATGTTTTTCTTTAGAGTTTTATGAATTTTAGCTATTATATATTCATATGAAAACTACCACAACACTTAAAGCCGTTTAATGGATCATTCTGGCTGCTTTTCTAAGAATAAAACATAGGGCAGCAAAACAAGAAGCAGGAAAAACAATGTGGTGTCTATAGCAATAATCCAATTGAAAGATGGCAGTGACTTGGACAGTAGTAGCAATAGAGATGTTTGACAGCAGTCAGATGCTAGAATTTTGAAGATAGTTTCAATGGCCTGGATGACATGAAAAAAAAGAGGAGAATCAAAATTGATGCGAGAGGGACTTCCCTGGTGGTTCACTGGTTAGGAATCCATCTTCCAATGCAGGGCACGTGGGTTTGATCCCTGGTCGGGAAACTAAGATCCCACATGCTGCGGGGCAACTAAGCCCATGCGCTCTAGAGCCTGCGTGCCATAACTAGAGAGCCCACCCACCACAGCTACGGAGCCTACCTGCTGAAAAGCTTGTGCACTCTGGAGCATGCGTGCAACAACTATAGAGAAGCCTGTGCGCTGCAACGCAAGATCTCATGTGCTGCAACTAAGACCCGATGCAGCCAAATTTAAAAAAAGGAAAAAAAAGTGATAGCAAGAGGTTTGGCATAAGCAAATATAAGAACAGGCTTGTACTTCTCTTCTGAAAGAGGAAAACTTGGGAAGAGCAGGATAGAAAGATGCAAAGAGAATTTATTGCTTGAAAAGTTTGAAACTTTTTTTTTTTAATTTACTTATTTTTGGCTGTGTTGGGTCTTCGTTTCTGTGCGAGGGCTTTGCGAGGGCTTTCTCCAGCTGCGGTGAGCGGGGGCCACTCTTCATCGCGGTGCGCTGGCCTCTCACTGTCGCAACCTCTCCCGTTGCGGAACACAGGCTCCAGACGCGCAGGCTCAGTAGTTGTGGCTCACGGGCTTAGTTGCTCCACAGCATGTGGGATCTTCCCAGACTAGGGCTCAAACCCATGTCCCCTGCATTGGCAGGCAGATTCTCAACCACTGCACCACCAGGGAAACCCAGAAACTGTTTTTAAGAATAGGAAAAGGTAGTTTAAAGTAGCTGGGCATACGAACCTAGAGTTGAGAAGGCAGGTTAGGCTGGAAATACGAAGATGAGAACAATTATTATAGAGAAAGACCATGAGACCAGATAAGATCACCAAGGGAGAGAGTATAGATAGATCAAGAAACAAATAAATAAATGAATGACTGTTCTAAAGATAGAACTTTGGAAAAATGAGGGGTAACCAGCAAAAGAGACTTTTTTTTTTTTAATTTGCTACTAAATTTAGATAAAATCAGGACAGCAAGGTGAGGGAAATCAACTTTGTCAAATGGTAATGACAGTCCAATATTGACATTTGTAAGAGTACTTTCCATGAAATGCTGGGGGCTTTTCCATGAAAAGCTTCATAGAAATTGGCTTGAGAGAAAGTAGAAGTTGAGATTCTATAGTTAATTATTTCCAGAAATTTTGCTATAAAGGGGAGCAGAGAAAAATGCAGAAACTGGAAGGAAATATGGATGAAGAGTTTCTATGGATCGTTGTTTTAGTTGTCATCAAGAAATGGTCTGCTTTCAATCAATCTCTCAGTACAAGAAGGTGAAGGAAATGTCTAAAGATAAGGTTGAGGATATAACTCATTGTGAGTTCCACAGAGCACAGTGAAATAAGTTTAGGAATCAGTGGCAGATGGGCAATGGATCCAGAAGTGGAGATTAAAGAGGCTTGATTAGAGTTTGAGGCAAGTGGAGGATGACCAGACTGTCCTCATAATAATTTTCATTTTCAGATTGTTCCCACATAACATAATTAAATCCTCAAATTCAAATACCTTTCTGTTTATTATTTTTTGTCCTATATGTTTGTCCAGATACAGAAGTGTGATTTAATATTAGTGCTATTAATTTTTTTTGATATATAGTTGAGTTAATGTGTGGGTGTAATAGAGGTGCTGCTGGTTAGTGATTTTGCAAAAATAAAAACATTGCAAGTTTTTCAAGTAATTACAAATAAAGCTTATGTCTTGCATTTATTCTCTATCTTTTTCAGCATCTAGCATGAATATAATTTGTATATCCTGGTTTAGTAGCAGACAGTTAGAATTGACAGGGAATTACTAGGGTAGGATCTAGGACAATCAGCAAGGTGAAGTAAAATCTCAGGGTCTTAGTATTAGAATATGGTCATGACATACATACTTAGAGACAGATCTACAGGATATGACTTGATAAAATAAATATGCAAGTAGGTCAGTCCAGGAGGTGAAAGAAGTCTGACCTAAACCGCCCAGTCAGATGTCACCAGAATATTACGTTTGTTGTAAAGCATCGAGGTGATGTTGTAGGATAGTGCAGTTAAGCTAACAGAAACTCGATATTAAGCAAGAATAGAATTCATGAAAGAGAAAAGCTTCCTAATGAATGCATCACTGATGAGCAGTAAGACTCAAACATCTCATTTTATCCAGAGTCTTCTATAAAGTCTATATTTCTGATTTATTGGTTCCTTTTATTTCAAGATGTATTTTCACGTAAGACTCTCCACTACCTTCTAGTTTTTTATTGTTTCCATTCACATTGAAACCAGTTTTTTAAACTCCGTGTTAAATATTATACTAATTAAAATGACAGCTAGATGTTTGTTTTGAAATTTTGGAACTAAAGATTCTCTATGATAGTGAACATTTAAGATTAGGCAATTGATTATGAGGAAAAAAGTGAGGTAGATTTCATTCTCCTACTTTAAATTATATTGTAAACCTAGAATGGTAAACTAGTTCAGTGTACTTGGACAAATAACCAGAGCAGAAAAATACCCAGGACTAGATTTCAATATATATTAGAGGTAATGTTAGAAGTGACATTTCAATGTGGGGGAAAATGATTAGTTATTTGGAAATAAGATAAAGCTGGTTTCTAGCTTAGTCCTACACCAAAATATATTCTAGAGGGATCAAAATTTAACATAAATTTGCAACTTTAAATATAAAAAAGAAAATATGGGGGAATATCTCCTTATGTTACAGAAGGGAATATCTTTATAAGCATAACAAGGAAAAGATGATAAACTTTACTACAAAAAATTTAAAACTTTTATATGGTGAAAAAATATCACAGATAAAAATAAAACAACCAACCCAAAAGAAACACTGAAATTTATTTGCAGCTCATGTCACATAGGAAAAATATGCTTAACATTAAAAGATATCAAGATAGATGTGAACAAGTTGACAGAATCATAGCCAAAGAATATCTAAGCAAATCAGTGCCTCTATTAGCTATTGTGATAGTTTGCTGTGAATTAGAAAAAACTCCCCTTCCTCAGGCAGCAAAAAACCCACCACAGCATATAGGTTGGGATGTTGTTTGTAGCCTACATTTCAGCTCTAAGTCATCCTCTCAGCTGGGCATCACTGGGGAGTGAATAGTAATGGTGGTCCTGAAAAAGGTGCTCAACTTCTTTTATAATCAAATAAAGCACATTAAAACAATATGATATTTTTCACCTATCATATTGGCAAGACCAAGAGGCTTGGTAATACTAGGTATTGGTGAGGTTAATAAATATTCTTAGCCTGGGTCAATGGTAGAATTAATTGGTGCAAGTGAAGGAAATTTTGGTAACTATCAAACTTTAAGAAAAAATGTATTATTCGATTGAGCCATTCCATCTCCATACACTACCTGTAATTATAATCTCATATCTATGCACATACATATGGTACAATGAAGTTTATTGTAGGATTGTTCTTAAAAGCAAAACTTTGAACCAAACTATCCATCAACAGAGGACCAGTTAAATAAGTTATTTGCATCTGTTTAGAGGAGTGCTACTGACAGTAAATATATAGATTGTGCATTATTCAGAGGAGTTCTATTGATAGAAAATATCTATATAAACATGTATATATATGTGTGTGTGTTTATATAATTTGAATATAGTTAAATCTTACTACTACTTCTAAAAAGTCTTAGAGGTCTACTTTGTATTTCAGTGTGTTAAATAAAAATAAAAGTACACCAAATCTGTATAATGTAATCTCATTGTAGACTTAAAAAATATTCCTGTTTACCTTACAAAGGAATACTTAATAGGATTACTATAGAGGGAAGTAATTAAAAACCTGACATGGGGAGAATATGTTTTACAGTGTCAATTTTTATTTGAGTAAAACAATATTTCAATTGTATATCCTAATTACAAAATCATGGCATATTATATTATATTTCTACTTAGCATCTTTCTTCCAATTTTTATGGATAAGGTCCCTGAAGCTTAAATTAATCCATTAACATTTCAAAACACTTCCTTTTATAAATGAATATTAAAATTTATTTTTATTTGTAGAAAAATCATTTTCCTTATACATTTTCATCACATAGCTATATATATATATATATATATATATAGTGAATATATATAGTTCACAATACAGTATATATATAAACAGTATAAGGACTTTCTTCTCACTTCCAGGTCCTCCTCATCTCTTGCTTGGATCCCTATTGCATCAACACTATCTCCCTTTCTTTAGTTTTGGTCTTATAATCCATGTTCCAAACAGCCTTCTGGACTGATTTTCCTAAAATGTAAATCTCATTATGTTACCCTCTATTTAAAATCCTCGCTGGTTTCCAACAGCCCTCAAATAAAGTCTAACAATCTTAGATTGGTCCACTGGGGTGTCTGTGATCTGGCCCTGGCTTGTATCTTCAATTTCATTATTTCCTTCTTGATAATTCATAGGAAACTTCCGTGAAAAAACTAGTTCACTTCCAGGGCTCTGACAGTTCTATTTCCTCAGCCTGGGAACTGTTCTATCCTTTCTCCCTACAGTGTCGTTCCCTTCACATTGCATAGCTAACCATTACCTATCTTTTTACTTTCACTTTCATGTTACTTCCTAGAGAACCCACTAATCAAGGTAAAATGCTTTCCTATGTTCAGGAGTTCCATGTTTATCCTCTAGTAGAGTATACCAGTGTGTATAATAATTATCTTTTTACCTGCCTTTCTCCTCCACTTGAATATAAGCTCTTGAGAGCAGGACTCTCTCACTCATCTTCGTATTTCCAGAAACTTGTCCCTTGCATAACCAGTAGCATGTACAAAATTAATATGTTAAA